>NW_028139082.1:0-427305 GCF_964270905.1 Leucopleurus acutus | reverse complement strand
CTTTTTGGCCAAGTGCATCATTGTGGACGTTCTGCCTCTTTTCCTATGCTTTAAATGCAATTCCAGTCTACCTCCTGAAATCGGTTTCCTGCAATTCTGCCCCGCTTTCAAGTCCTCTTGGCAGCCTTACTTCAGTATATTTTTGGACGATAGCTGTCATTTATAACTCTGCAGGTTTGTGAATTACAGTGCCCCTGAGCTCCTTTCTTCAACTCGCTTTCTTGTGAGCTGGCCGCAACACCGCAGGATTGCTTCAGGCCCTAATCTGGTTCCGGCATGGCACGCTGAGCCTTTGGTTAATTCCTCTTCCTGGTGGGAAATGAGAGTTAAATTTGCCCGTCCAGACACCTCCAGCTAGTCTCTCATTGGTTCTCCCTATTCCTGTTCATTTTCCGCAGAAATTGCAAACTGGACCAAACAGGAGGTTAAAGGCACTGACTCTCCAAGTCGGGAGTGTGTTAGTAAAGCATCTGGAATGTTGCACCCGAGTACCAGGGGACAAAAACTGAGACATACTGGAACACGTCTCCCGATCACACGGTTGATCATACTCTGGGTTCCACGTGCATGTTTTAGCTGAAGGCAGAATCCCTTAAACCTGGAGAGTTGAGACCCGTGGAATGGGTCCCATGCAATATGACTTCAAAGGGTCTTCATTTGCTCACCGAACCTCTCCAATCCTATCACTGCTGCGTTTATGCCCCTGTACACACGCTTGATTTTCTTTCAGAGACATAGCAATCCATAGGTTTTAAGATACTTACTAGTCAGGTACATTCTTAGGCGTTTAATATGGGGTGTTGAGTCCATTTCGTTGAGCAAGGTGTAGTTCTTGTCTATTCCATATTTGGCTTAAGGAACTTTATCTGTGCTCATTTCAATCTCCGGTTTTATGCAGCACCCCAACTCACCTTTCCCCTTAAGCAAGCATAAGTTGGTTTTCTAAATTTGAGACCCTGTTCTGTTTTGTAATCCAGTTCCTGTGTACCCAAGTTTACATTCCGTGTATTAGTGGTATCTTATGATGTTTCTTTTTCTGTGTGACTTATTTCAGTTAGAATCATCATACCTGAATGCACTCATTATGCTGCTATGGGCCTGATGACATAGATTTCATTGCTGAGTGATATTGCATTGTACGTAAGTACCACAAATTCTTTATCCATTTTTCACTTTCTGTGATATTGAACTTGTACCGTAAACGAGGTTCTTGTAAACAGAGCTGTCCCAAACTTTGGGGTGGCTGTGTCTTTTTGATTTTAATTTCCCTAAGCTATAGGACCATAAGTGGAAGTGCCCTAGGCTCTGTTGCTTTGTTTTTTAGATGTTTCAGGAAACACCATACACCTCTCCCGAGTGGCTGTTGGCAATTTACATCCCGCCCATCAGCATAACAAGGTTCCCAGTTCTCCATGGCCTGTCCTGCCTTTCTGGATTTTACACTTTTTTCAGGTGGCCCTTTTGACCGGGGGGAAGTGAGACTTCATTGTAGTGCAGATTTCCTTTGCAAGCTTGCTTGGTTGGCCAAAAAGGGCGTATGCGTTTTTTCCTGAATATATTCAGGAAAAAACGCATACGCCCTTTTTGGCCAAGTGCATCATTGTGGACGTTCTGCCTCTTTTCCTATGCTTTAAATGCAATTCCAGTCTACCTCCTGAAATCGGTTTCCTGCAATTCTGCCCCGCTTTCAAGTCCTCTTGGCAGCCTTACTTCAGTATATTTTTGGACAATAGCTGTCATTTATAACTCTGCAGGTTTGTGAATTACAGTGCCCCTGAGCTCCTTTCTTCAACTCGCTTTCTTGTGAGCTGGCCGCAACACCGCAGGATTGCTTCAGGCCCTAATCTGGTTCTGGCACGGCACGCTGAGCCTTTGGTCAATTCTTCTTCCTGGTGCGAAATGAGAGTTAAATTTGCCCGTCCAGACACCTCCAGCTAGTCTCTCATTGGTTCTCCCTATTCCTGTACATCTTCCACAGAAATTGCAAACTGGGCCAAACAGGAGGTTAAAGGCACTGACTCTCCAAGTCGGGAGAGTGTTAGTAAAGCATCTGGAATGTTGCACCCGAGTACCAGGGTACGAGAACTGAGACATATTGGAACACGTCTCCCGATCACACGGTTGATCATACTCTGGGTTCCACATGCATGTTTTAGCTGAAGGCAGAATCCCTTAAACCTGGAGAGTTGAGACCCGTGGAATGGGTCCCATGCAATATGACTTCAAAGGGTCTTCATTTGCTCACCGAACCTCTCCAATCCTATCACTGCTGCGTTTATGCCCCTGTACACACGCTTGATTTTCTTTCAGAGACATAGCAATCCATAGGTTTTAAGATACTTACTAGTCAGGTACATTCTTAGGCGTTTAATATGGGGTGTTGAGTCCATTTCGTTGAGCAAGGAGTAGTTCTTGTCTATTCCATATTTGGCTTAAGGAACTTTATCTGTGCTCATTTCAATCTCTGGTTTTATGCAGCCCCCCAACTCACCTTTCCCCTTAAGCAAGCATAAGTTGGTTTTCTAAATTTGAGACCCTGTTCTGTTTTGTAATCCAGTTCCTGTGTACCCAAGTTTACATTCCGTGTATTAGTGGTATCTTATGATGTTTCTTTTTCTGTGTGCCTTATTTCAGTTAGAATCATCATACCTGAATCCACTCATTATGCTGCTATGGGCCTGATGACATAGATTTCATTGCTGAGTGATATTGCATTGTACGTAAGTACCACAACTTCTTTATCCATTTTTCACTTTCTGCGATATTGAACTTGTACCTTAAATGAGGTTCTTGTAAACAGAGCCATCCCAAACTTTCGAGTGGCTGTGTCTTTTTGATTTTAATTTCCCTAAGCTATAGGACCATAAGTGGAAGTGCCCTAGGCTCTGTTGCTTTGTTTTTTAGATGTTTCAGGAAACACCATACACCTCTCCCGAGTGGCTCTTGGCAATTTACATCCCGCCCATCAGCATAACAAGGCTCCCAGTTCTCCTTGGCCTGTCCTGCCTTTCTGGATTTTACACTTTTTTCAGGTGGCCCTTTTGACCGGGGGGGAAGTGAGACTTCATTGTAGTGCAGATTTCCTTTGCAAGCTTGCTTGGTTGGCCAAAAAGGGCGTATGCGTTTTTTCCTGAATATATTCAGGAAAAAACGCATACGCCCTTTTTGGCCAAGTGCATCATTGTGGACGTTCTGCCTCTTTACCTATGCTTTAAATGCAATTCCAGTCTACCTCCTGAAATCGGTTTCCTGCAATTCTGCCCCGCTTTCAAGTCCTCTTGGCAGCCTTACTTCAGTATATTTTTGGACGATAGCTGTCATTTATAACTCTGCAGGTTTGTGAATTACAGTGCCCCTGAGCTCCTTTCTTCAACTCGCTTTCTTGTGAGCTGGCCGCAACACCGCAGGATTGCTTCAGGCCCTAATCTGGTTCCGGCACGGCACGCTGAGCCTTTGGTCAATTCTTCTTCCTGGTGCGAAATGAGAGTTAAATTTGCCCGTCCAGACACCTCCAGCTAGTCTCTCATTGGTTCTCCCTATTCCCGTTCATCTTCCGCAGAAATTGCAAACTGGACCAAACAGGAGGTTAAAGGCACTGACTCTCCAAGTCGGGAGTGTGTTAGTAAAGCGTCTGGAATGTTGCACCCGAGTACCAGGGGACAAAAACTGAGACATATTGAAACACGTCTCCCGATCACACGGTTGATCATACTCTGGGTTCCACGTGCATGTTTTAGCTGAAGGCAGAATCCCTTAAACCTGGAGAGTTGAGACCCGTGGAATGGGTCCCATGCAATATGAATTCAAAGGGTCTTCATTTGCTCACCGAACCTCTCCAATCCTATCACTGCTGCGTTTATGCCCCTGTACACATGCTTGATTTTCTTTCAGAGACATAGCAATCCATAGGTTTTAAGATACTAGTCAGGTACATTCTTAGGCGTTTAATATGGGGTGTTGAGTCCATTTCGTTGAGCAAGGAGTAGTTCTTGTCTATTCCATATTTGGCTTAAGGAACTTTATCTGTGCTCATTTCAATCTCTGGTGTTATGCAGCACCCCAACTCACCTTTCCCCTTAAGCAAGCATAAGTTGGTTTTCTAAATTTGAGATCCTATTCTGTTTTGTAATCCAGTTCCTGTGTACCCAAGTTTACATTCCGTGTATTAGTGGTATCTTATGATGTTTCTTTTTCTGTGTGACTTATTTCAGTTAGAATCATCATACCTGAATCCACTCATTATGCTGCTATGGGCCTGATGACATAGATTTCATCGCTGAGTGATATTGCATTGTACGTAAGTACCACAACTTCTTTATCCAGTTTTCACTTTCTGTGATATTGAACTTGTACCGTAAATGAGGTTCTTGTAAACAGAGCCGTCCCAAATTTTCGGGTGCCTGTGTCTTTTTGATTTTAATTTCCCTAAGCTATAGGACCATAAGTGGAAGTGCCCTAGGCTCTGTTGCTTTGTTTTTTAGATGTTTCAGGAAACACCATACACCTCTCCCGAGTGGCTCTTGGCAATTTACATCCCGCCCATCAGCATAACAAGGCTCCCAGTTCTCCATGGCCTGTCCTGCCTTTCTGGATTTTACACTTTTTTCAGATGGCCCTTTTGACCGGGGGGAAGTGAGACTTCATTGTAGTGCAGATTTCCTTTGCAAGCTTGCTTGGTTGGCCAAAAAGGGCGTATGCGTTTTTTCCTGAATATATTCAGGAGAAATCGCATACGCCCTTTTTGGCCAAGTGCATCATTGAGGACGTTCTGCCTCTTTTCCTATGCTTTAAATGCAATTCCAGTCTACCTCCTGAAATCGGTTTCCTGCAATTCTGCCCCGCTTTCAAGTCCTCTTGGCAGCCTTACTTCAGTATATTTTTGGACGATAGCTGTCATTTATAACTCTGCAGGTTTGTGAATTACAGTGCCCCTGAGCTCCTTTCTTCAACTCGCTTTCTTGTGAGCTGGCCGCAACACCGCAGGATTGCTTCAGGCCCTAATCTGGTTCCGGCATGGCACGCTGAGCCTTTGGTTAATTCCTCTTCCTGGTGGGAAATGAGAGTTAAATTTGCCCGTCCAGACACCTCCAGCTAGTCTCTCATTGGTTCTCCCTATTCCTGTTCATCTTCCGCCGAAATTGCAAACTGGGCCAAACAGGAGGTTAAAGGCACTGACTCCCCAAGTCGGGAGAGTGTTAGTAAAGCATCTGGAATGTTGCACCTGAGTACCAGGGTACGAGAACTGAGACATATTGGAACACGTCTCCCGATCACACGGTTGATCATACTCTGGGTTCCACGTGCATGTTTTAGCTGAAGGAAGAATCCCTTAAACCTGGAGAGTTGAGACCCGTGGAATGGGTACCATGCAATATGACTTCAAAGGGTCTTCATTTGCTCACCGAACCTCTCCAATCCTATCACTGCTGCGTTTATGCCCCTGTACACACGCTTGATTTTCTTTCAGACACATAACAATCCATAGGTTTTAAGATACTCTCTAGTCAGGTACATTCTTAGGCGTTTAATATGGGGTGTTGAGTCCATTTCGTTGAGCAAGGAGTAGTTCTTGTCTATTCCATATTTGGCTTAAGGAACTTTATCTGTGCTCATTTCAATCTCTGGTTTTATGCTGCCCCCCAACTCACCTTTCCCCTTAAGCAAGCATAAGTTGGTTTTCTAAATTTGAGACCCTGTTCTGTTTTGTAATCCAGTTCCTGTGTACCCAAGTTTACATTCCGTGTATTAGTGGTATCTTATGATGTTTCTTTTCTTTGTGACTTATTTCAGTTAGAATCATCATACATGAATCCACTCATTATGCTGCTACGGGCCTGATGACATAGATTTCATTGCTGAGTGATATTGCATTGTACGTAAGTACCACAAATTCTTTATCCATTTTTCACTTTCTGCGATATTGAACTTGTACCGTAAACGAGGTTCTTGTAAACAGAGCCGTCCCAAACTTTGGGGTGGCTGTGTCTTTTTGATTTTAATTTCCCTAAGCTATAGGACCATAAGTGGAAGTGCCCTAGGCTCTGTTGCTTTGTTTTTTAGATGTTTCAGGAAACACCATACACCTCTCCCGAGTGGCTGTTGGCAATTTACATCCCGCCCATCAGCATAACAAGGTTCCCAGTTCTCCATGGCCTGTCCTGCCTTTCTGGATTTTACACTTTTTTCAGGTGGCCCTTTTGACCGGGGGGAAGTGAGACTTCATTGTAGTGCAGATTTCCTTTGCAAGCTTGCTTGGTTGGCCAAAAAGGGCATATTCAGGAAAAAACGCATATGCCCTTTTTGGCCAAGTGCATCATTGTGGACGTTCTGCCTCTTTTCCTATGCTTTAAATGCAATTCCAGTCTACCTCCTGAAATCGGTTTCCTGCAATTCTGCCCCGCTTTCAAGTCCTCTTGGCAGCCTTACTTCAGTATATTTTTGGACAATAGCTGTCATTTATAACTCTGCAGGTTTGTGAATTACAGTGCCCCTGAGCTCCTTTCTTCAACTCGCTTTCTTGTGAGCTGGCCGCAACACCGCAGGATTGCTTCAGGCCCTAATCTGGTTCTGGCACGGCACGCTGAGCCTTTGGTCAATTCTTCTTCCTGGTGCGAAATGAGAGTTAAATTTGCCCGTCCAGACACCTCCAGCTAGTCTCTCATTGGTTCTCCCTATTCCTGTACATCTTCCACAGAAATTGCAAACTGGGCCAAACAGGAGGTTAAAGGCACTGACTCTCCAAGTCGGGAGAGTGTTAGTAAAGCATCTGGAATGTTGCACCCGAGTACCAGGGTACGAGAACTGAGACATATTGGAACACGTCTCCCGATCACACGGTTGATCATACTCTGGGTTCCACATGCATGTTTTAGCTGAAGGCAGAATCCCTTAAACCTGGAGAGTTGAGACCCGTGGAATGGGTCCCATGCAATATGACTTCAAAGGGTCTTCATTTGCTCACCGAACCTCTCCAATCCTATCACTGCTGCGTTTATGCCCCTGTACACACGCTTGATTTTCTTTCAGAGACATAGCAATCCATAGGTTTTAAGATACTTAGTAGTCAGGTACATTCTTAGGCGTTTAATATGGGGTGTTGAGTCCATTTCGTTGAGCAAGGAGTAGTTCTTGTCTATTCCATATTTGGCTTAAGGAATTTTATCTGTGCTCATTTCAATCTCTGGTTTTATGCAGCCCCCCAACTCACCTTTCCCCTTAAGCAAGCATAAGTTGGTTTTCTAAATTTGAGACCCTGTTCTGTTTTGTAATCCAGTTCCTGTGTACCCAAGTTTACATTCCGTGTATTAGTGGTATCTTATGATGTTTCTTTTTCTCTGTGACTTATTTCAGTTAGAATCATCATACCTGAATCCACTCATTATGCTGCTACAGGCCTGATGACATAGATTTCATTGCTGAGTGATATTGCATTGTACGTAAGTACCACAACTTCTTTATCCATTTTTCACTTTCTGCGATATTGAACTTGTACCGTAAATGAGGTTCTTGTAAACAGAGCCATCCCAAACTTTCGGGTGGCTGTGTCTTTTTGATTTTAATTTCCCTAAGCTATAGGACCATAAGTGGAAGTGCCCTAGGCTCTGTTGCTTTGTTTTTTAGATGTTTCAGGAAACACCATACACCTCTCCCGAGTGGCTCTTGGCAATTTACATCCCGCCCATCAGCATAACAAGGCTCCCAGTTCTCCATGGCCTGTCCTGCCTTTCTGGATTTTACACTTTTTTCAGGTGGCCCTTTTGACCGGGGGGCAGTGAGACTTCATTGTAGTGCAGATTTCCTTTGCAAGCTTGCTTGGTTGGCCAAAAAGGGCGTATGCGTTTTTTCCTGAATATATTCAGGAAAAAACGCATACGCCCTTTTTGGCCAAGTGCATCATTGTGGACGTTCTGCCTCTTTTCCTATGCTTTAAATGCAATTCCAGTCTACCTCCTGAAATCGGTTTCCTGCAATTCTGCCCCGCTTTCAAGTCCTCTTGGCAGCCTTACTTCAGTATATTTTTGGACGATAGCTGTCATTTATAACTCTGCAGATTTGTGAATTACAGTGCCCCTGAGCTCCTTTCTTCAACTCGCTTTCTTGTGAGCTGGCCGCAACACCGCAGGATTGCTTCAGGCCCTAATCTGGTTGCGGCACGGCACGCTGAGCCTTTGGTCAATTCTTCTTCCTGGTGCGAAATGAGAGTTAAATTTGCCCGTCCAGACACCTCCAGCTAGTCTCTCATTGGTTCTCCCTATTCCTGTACATCTTCCACAGAAATTGCAAACTGGGCCAAACAGGAGGTTAAAGGCACTGACTCTCCAAGTCGGGAGAGTGTTAGTAAAGCATCTGGAATGTTGCACCCGAGTACCAGGGGACGAGAACTGAGACATATTGGAACACGTCTCCCGATCACATGGTTGATCATACTCTGGGTTCCACGTGCATGTTTTAGCTGAAGGAAGAATCCCTTAAACCTGGAGAGTTGAGACCCGTGGAATGGGTCCCATGCAATATGACTTCAAAGGGTCTTCATTTGGTTACCGAACCTCTCCAATCCTATCACTGCTGCGTTTATGCCCCTGTACACACGCTTGATTTTCTTTCAGAGACATAGCAATCCATAGGTTTTAAGATACTTACTAGTCAGGTACATTCTTAGGCGTTTAATATGGGGTGTTGTGTCCATTTCGTTGAGCAAGGAGTAGTTCTTGTCTATTCCATATTTGGCTTAAGAAACATTATCTGTGCTCATTTCAATCTCTGGTTTTATGCAGCACCCCAACTCACCTTTCCCCTTAAGCAAGCATAAGTTGGTTTTCTAAATTTGAGACCCTGTTCTGTTTTGTAATCCAGTTCCTGTGTACCCAAGTTTACATTCCGTGTATTAGTGGTATGTTATGATGTTTCTTTTTCTGTGTGACTTATTTCAGTTAGAATCATCATACCTGAATCCACTCATTATGCTGCTACAGGCCTGATGACATAGATTTCATTGCTGAGTGATATTGCATTGTACGTAAGTACCACAACTTCTTTATCCATTTTTCACTTTCTGCGATATTGAACTTGTACCGTAAATGAGGTTTTTGTAAACAGAGCCGTCCCAAACTTTCAGGTGGCTGTGTCTTTTTGATTTTAATTTCCCTAAGCTATAGGACCATAAGTGGAAGTGCCCTAGGCTCTGTTGCTTTGTTTTTTAGATGTTTCAGGAAACACCATACACCTCTCCCGAGTGGCTCTTGGCAATTTACATCCCGCCCATCAGCATAACAAGGCTCCCAGTTCTCCTTGGCCTGTCCTGCCTTTCTGGATTTTACACTTTTTTCAGGTGGCCCTTTTGACCGGGGGGAAGTGAGACTTCATTGTAGTGCAGATTTCCTTTGCAAGCTTGCTTGGTTGGCCAAAAAGGGCGTATGCGTTTTTTCCTGAATATATTCAGGAAAAAACGCATACGCCCTTTTTGGCCAAGTGCATCATTGTGGACGTTCTGCCTCTTTTCCTATGCTTTAAATGCAATTCCAGTCTACCTCCTGAAAT
Organism: Leucopleurus acutus; assembly: GCF_964270905.1. Lineage (NCBI taxonomy): Eukaryota > Metazoa > Chordata > Mammalia > Artiodactyla > Delphinidae > Leucopleurus > Leucopleurus acutus. The sequence goes on along the minus strand of NW_028139082.1, from coordinate 417,768 downwards.
CGGTTTCCTGCAATTCTGCCCCGCTTTCAAGTCCTCTTGGCAGCCTTACTTCAGTATATTTTTGGACGATAGCTGTCATTTATAACTCTGCAGGTTTGTGAATTACAGTGCCCCTGAGCTCCTTTCTTCAACTCGCTTTCTTGTGAGCTGGCCGCAACACCGCAGGATTGCTTCAGGCCCTAATCTGGTTCCGGCACGGCACGCTGAGCCTTTGGTCAATTCTTCTTCCTGGTGCGAAATGAGAGTTAAATTTGCCCGTCCAGACACCTCCAGCTAGTCTCTCATTGGTTCTCCCTATTCCCGTTCATCTTCCGCAGAAATTGCAAACTGGACCAAACAGGAGGTTAAAGGCACTGACTCTCCAAGTCGGGAGTGTGTTAGTAAAGTGTCTGGAATGTTGCACCCGAGTACCAGGAGACAAAAACTGAGACATATTGGAACACGTCTCCCGATCACACGGTTGATCATACTCTGGGTTCCACGTGCATGTTTTAGCTGAAGGCAGAATCCCTTAAACCTGGAGAGTTGAGACCCGTGGAATGGGTCCCATGCAATATGACTTCAAAGGGTCTTCATTTGCTCACCGAACCTCTCCAATCCTATCACTGCTGCGTTTATGCCCCTGTACACACGCTTGATTTTCTTTCAGAGACATAGCAATCCATAGGTTTTAAGATACTTAGTAGTCAGGTACATTCTTAGGCGTTTAATATGGGGTGTTGAGTCCATTTCGTTGAGCAAGGAGTAGTTCTTGTCTATTCCATATTTGGCTTAAGGAATTTTATCTGTGCTCATTTCAATCTCTGGTTTTATGCAGCACCCCAACTCACCTTTCCCCTTAAGCAAGCATAAGTTGGTTTTCTAAATTTGAGACCCTGTTCTGTTTTGTAATCCAGTTCCTGTGTACCCAAGTTTACATTCCGTGTATTAGTGGTATCTTATGATGTTTCTTTTTCTCTGTGACTTATTTCAGTTAGAATCATCATACCTGAATCCACTCATTATGCTGCTACAGGCCTGATGACATAGATTTCATTGCTGAGTGATATTGCATTGTACGTAAGTACCACAACTTCTTTATCCATTTTTCACTTTCTGCGATATTGAACTTGTACCGTAAATGAGGTTCTTGTAAACAGAGCCATCCCAAACTTTCGGGTGGCTGTGTCTTTTTGATTTTAATTTCCCTAAGCTATAGGACCATAAGTGGAAGTGCCCTAGGCTCTGTTGCTTTGTTTTTTAGATGTTTCAGGAAACACCATACACCTCTCCCGAGTGGCTCTTGGCAATTTACATCCCGCCCATCAGCATAACAAGGCTCCCAGTTCTCCATGGCCTGTCCTGCCTTTCTGGATTTTACACTTTTTTCAGGTGGCCCTTTTGACCGGGGGGCAGTGAGACTTCATTGTAGTGCAGATTTCCTTTGCAAGCTTGCTTGGTTGGCCAAAAAGGGCGTATGCGTTTTTTCCTGAATATATTCAGGAAAAAACGCATACGCCCTTTTTGGCCAAGTGCATCATTGTGGACGTTCTGCCTCTTTTCCTATGCTTTAAATGCAATTCCAGTCTACCTCCTGAAATCGGTTTCCTGCAATTCTGCCCCGCTTTCAAGTCCTCTTGGCAGCCTTACTTCAGTATATTTTTGGACGATAGCTGTCATTTATAACTCTGCAGATTTGTGAATTACAGTGCCCCTGAGCTCCTTTCTTCAACTCGCTTTCTTGTGAGCTGGCCGCAACACCGCAGGATTGCTTCAGGCCCTAATCTGGTTGCGGCACGGCACGCTGAGCCTTTGGTCAATTCTTCTTCCTGGTGCGAAATGAGAGTTAAATTTGCCCGTCCAGACACCTCCAGCTAGTCTCTCATTGGTTCTCCCTATTCCTGTACATCTTCCACAGAAATTGCAAACTGGGCCAAACAGGAGGTTAAAGGCACTGACTCTCCAAGTCGGGAGAGTGTTAGTAAAGCATCTGGAATGTTGCACCTGAGTACCAGGGGACGAGAACTGAGACATATTGGAACACGTCTCCCGATCACATGGTTGATCATACTCTGGGTTCCACGTGCATGTTTTAGCTGAAGGAAGAATCCCTTAAACCTGGAGAGTTGAGACCCGTGGAATGGGTCCCATGCAATATGACTTCAAAGGGTCTTCATTTGGTTACCGAACCTCTCCAATCCTATCACTGCTGCGTTTATGCCCCTGTACACACGCTTGATTTTCTTTCAGAGACATAGCAATCCATAGGTTTTAAGATACTTACTAGTCAGGTACATTCTTAGGCGTTTAATATGGGGTGTTGTGTCCATTTCGTTGAGCAAGGAGTAGTTCTTGTCTATTCCATATTTGGCTTAAGAAACTTTATCTGTGCTCATTTCAATCTCTGGTTTTATGCAGCACCCCAACTCACCTTTCCCCTTAAGCAAGCATAAGTTGGTTTTCTAAATTTGAGACCCTGTTCTGTTTTGTAATCCAGTTCCTGTGTACCCAAGTTTACATTCCGTGTATTAGTGGTATGTTATGATGTTTCTTTTTCTGTGTGACTTATTTCAGTTAGAATCATCATACCTGAATCCACTCATTATGCTGCTACAGGCCTGATGACATAGATTTCATTGCTGAGTGATATTGCATTGTACGTAAGTACCACAACTTCTTTATCCATTTTTCACTTTCTGCGATATTGAACTTGTACCGTAAATGAGGTTTTTGTAAACAGAGCCGTCCCAAACTTTCAGGTGGCTGTGTCTTTTTGATTTTAATTTCCCTAAGCTATAGGACCATAAGTGGAAGTGCCCTAGGCTCTGTTGCTTTGTTTTTTAGATGTTTCAGGAAACACCATACACCTCTCCCGAGTGGCTCTTGGCAATTTACATCCCGCCCATCAGCATAACAAGGCTCCCAGTTCTCCTTGGCCTGTCCTGCCTTTCTGGATTTTACACTTTTTTCAGGTGGCCCTTTTGACCGGGGGGAAGTGAGACTTCATTGTAGTGCAGATTTCCTTTGCAAGCTTGCTTGGTTGGCCAAAAAGGGCGTATGCGTTTTTTCCTGAATATATTCAGGAAAAAACGCATACGCCCTTTTTGGCCAAGTGCATCATTGTGGACGTTCTGCCTCTTTTCCTATGCTTTAAATGCAATTCCAGTCTACCTCCTGAAATCGGTTTCCTGCAATTCTGCCCCGCTTTCAAGTCCTCTTGGCAGCCTTACTTCAGTATATTTTTGGACGATAGCTGTCATTTATAACTCTGCAGGTTTGTGAATTACAGTGCCCCTGAGCTCCTTTCTTCAACTCGCTTTCTTGTGAGCTGGCCGCAACACCGCAGGATTGCTTCAGGCCCTAATCTGGTTCCGGCACGGCACGCTGAGCCTTTGGTCAATTCTTCTTCCTGGTGCGAAATGAGAGTTAAATTTGCCCGTCCAGACACCTCCAGCTAGTCTCTCATTGGTTCTCCCTATTCCCGTTCATCTTCCGCAGAAATTGCAAACTGGACCAAACAGGAGGTTAAAGGCACTGACTCTCCAAGTCGGGAGTGTGTTAGTAAAGTGTCTGGAATGTTGCACCCGAGTACCAGGAGACAAAAACTGAGACATATTGGAACACGTCTCCCGATCACACGGTTGATCATACTCTGGGTTCCACGTGCATGTTTTAGCTGAAGGCAGAATCCCTTAAACCTGGAGAGTTGAGACCCGTGGAATGGGTCCCATGCAATATGAATTCAAAGGGTCTTCATTTGCTCACCGAACCTCTCCAATCCTATCACTGCTGCGTTTATGCCCCTGTACACATACTTGATTTTCTTTCAGAGACATAGCAATCCATAGGTTTTAAGATACTTACTAGTCAGGTACATTCTTAGGCGTTTAATATGGGGTGTTGAGTCCATTTCGTTGAGCAAGGAGTAGTTCTTGTCTATTCCATATTTGGCTTAAGGAACTTTATCTGTGCTCATTTCAATCTCTGGTTTTATGCAGCACCCCAACTCACCTTTCCCCTTAAGCAAGCATAAGTTGGTTTTCTAAATTTGAGATCCTATTCTGTTTTGTAATCCAGTTCCTGTGTACCCAAGTTTACATTCCGTGTATTAGTGGTATCTTATGATGTTTCTTTTTCTGTGTGACTTATTTCAGTTAGAATCATCATACCTGAATCCACTCATTATGCTGCTATGGGCCTGATGACATAGATTTCATCGCTGAGTGATATTGCATTGTACGTAAGTACCACAACTTCTTTATCCAGTTTTCACTTTCTGTGATATTGAACTTGTACCGTAAATGAGGTTCTTGTAAACAGAGCCGTCCCAAATTTTCGGGTGCCTGTGTCTTTTTGATTTTAATTTCCCTAAGCTATAGGACCATAAGTGGAAGTGCCCTAGGCTCTGTTGCTTTGTTTTTTAGATGTTTCAGGAAACACCATACACCTCTCCCGAGTGGCTCTTGGCAATTTACATCCCGCCCATCAGCATAACAAGGCTCCCAGTTCTCCATGGCCTGTCCTGCCTTTCTGGATTTTACACTTTTTTCAGATGGCCCTTTTGACCGGGGGGAAGTGAGACTTCATTGTAGTGCAGATTTCCTTTGCAAGCTTGCTTGGTTGGCCAAAAAGGGCGTATGCGTTTTTTCCTGAATATATTCAGGAGAAATCGCATACGCCCTTTTTGGCCAAGTGCATCATTGTGGACGTTCTGCCTCTTTTCCTATGCTTTAAATGCAATTCCAGTCTACCTCCTGAAATCGGTTTCCTGCAATTCTGCCCCGCTTTCAAGTCCTCTTGGCAGCCTTACTTCAGTATATTTTTGGACGATAGCTGTCATTTATAACTCTGCAGGTTTGTGAATTACAGTGCCCCTGAGCTCCTTTCTTCAACTCGCTTTCTTGTGAGCTGGCCGCAACACCGCAGGATTGCTTCAGGCCCTAATCTGGTTCCGGCATGGCACGCTGAGCCTTTGGTTAATTCCTCTTCCTGGTGGGAAATGAGAGTTAAATTTGCCCGTCCAGACACCTCCAGCTAGTCTCTCATTGGTTCTCCCTATTCCTGTTCATCTTCCGCAGAAATTGCAAACTGGGCCAAAGAGGAGGTTAAAGGCACTGACTCCCCAAGTCGGGAGAGTGTTAGTAAAGCATCTGGAATGTTGCACCCGAGTACCAGGGTACGAGAACTGAGACATATTGGAACACGTCTCCCGATCACACGGTTGATCATACTCTGGGTTCCACGTGCATGTTTTAGCTGAAGGAAGAATCCCTTAAACCTGGAGAGTTGAGACCCGTGGAATGGGTACCATGCAATATGACTTCAAAGGGTCTTCATTTGCTCACCGAACCTCTCCAATCCTATCACTGCTGCGTTTATGCCCCTGTACACACGCTTGATTTTCTTTCAGACACATAACAATCCATAGGTTTTAAGATACTCACTAGTCAGGTACATTCTTAGGCGTTTAATATGGGGTGTTGAGTCCATTTCGTTGAGCAAGGAGTAGTTCTTGTCTATTCCATATTTGGCTTAAGGAACTTTATCTGTGCTCATTTCAATCTCTGGTTTTATGCAGCCCCCCAACTCACCTTTCCCCTTAAGCAAGCATAAGTTGGTTTTCTAAATTTGAGACCCTGTTCTGTTTTGTAATCCAGTTCCTGTGTACCCAAGTTTACATTCCGTGTATTAGTGGTATCTTATGATGTTTCTTTTCTTTGTGACTTATTTCAGTTAGAATCATCATACATGAATCCACTCATTATGCTGCTACGGGCCTGATGACATAGATTTCATTGCTGAGTGATATTGCATTGTACGTAAGTACCACAAATTCTTTATCCATTTTTCACTTTCTGCGATATTGAACTTGTACCGTAAACGAGGTTCTTGTAAATAGAGCCGTCCCAAACTTTCGGGTGGCTGTGTCTTTTTGATTTTAATTTCCCTAAGCTATAGGACCATAAGTGGAAGTGCCCTAGGCTCTGTTGCTTTGTTTTTTAGATGTTTCAGGAAACACCATACACCTCTCCCGAGTGGCTCTTGGCAATTTACATCCCGCCCATCAGCATAACAAGGCTCCCAGTTCTCCATGGCCTGTCCTGCCTTTCTGGATTTTACACTTTTTTCAGGTGGCCCTTTTGACCGGGGGGAAGTGAGACTTCATTGTAGTGCAGATTTCCTTTGCAAGCTTGCTTGGTTGGCCAAAAAGGGCGTATGCGTTTTTTCCTGAATATATTCAGGAAAAAACGCATACGCCCTTTTTGGCCAAGTGCATCATTGTGGACGTTCTGCCTCTTTTCCTATGCTTTAAATGCAATTCCAGTCTACCTCCTGAAATCGGTTTCCTGCAATTCTGCCCCGCTTTCAAGTCCTCTTGGCAGCCTTACTTCAGTATATTTTTGGACGATAGCTGTCATTTATAACTCTGCAGGTTTGTGAATTACAGTGCCCCTGAGCTCCTTTCTTCAACTCGCTTTCTTGTGAGCTGGCCGCAACACCGCAGGATTGCTTCAGGCCCTAATCTGGTTCCGGCATGGCACGCTGAGCCTTTGGTTAATTCCTCTTCCTGGTGGGAAATGAGAGTTAAATTTGCCCGTCCAGACACCTCCAGCTAGTCTCTCATTGGTTCTCCCTATTCCTGTTCATTTTCCGCAGAAATTGCAAACTGGACCAAACAGGAGGTTAAAGGCACTGACTCTCCAAGTCGGGAGTGTGTTAGTAAAGCATCTGGAATGTTGCACCCGAGTACCAGGGGACAAAAACTGAGACATACTGGAACACGTCTCCCGATCACACGGTTGATCATACTCTGGGTTCCACGTGCATGTTTTAGCTGAAGGCAGAATCCCTTAAACCTGGAGAGTTGAGACCCGTGGAATGGGTCCCATGCAATATGACTTCAAAGGGTCTTCATTTGCTCACCGAACCTCTCCAATCCTATCACTGCTGCGTTTATGCCCCTGTACACACGCTTGATTTTCTTTCAGAGACATAGCAATCCATAGGTTTTAAGATACTTACTAGTCAGGTACATTCTTAGGCGTTTAATATGGGGTGTTGAGTCCATTTCGTTGAGCAAGGAGTAGTTCTTGTCTATTCCATATTTGGCTTAAGGAACTTTATCTGTGCTCATTTCAATCTCCGGTTTTATGCAGCACCCCAACTCACCTTTCCCCTTAAGCAAGCATAAGTTGGTTTTCTAAATTTGAGACCCTGTTCTGTTTTGTAATCCAGTTCCTGTGTACCCAAGTTTACATTCCGTGTATTAGTGGTATCTTATGATGTTTCTTTTTCTGTGTGACTTATTTCAGTTAGAATCATCATACCTGAATCCACTCATTATGCTGCTATGGGCCTGATGACATAGATTTCATCGCTGAGTGATATTGCATTGTACGTAAGTACCACAACTTCTTTATCCATTTTTCACTTTCTGTGATATTGAACTTATACCGTAAATGAGGTTCTTGTAAACAGAGCCGTCCCAAACTTTCGGGTGGCTGTGTCTTTTTGATTTTAATTTCCCTAAGCTATAGGACCATAAGTGGAAGTGCCCTAGGCTCTGTTGCTTTGTTTTTTAGATGTTTCAGGAAACACCATACACCTCTCCCGAGTGGCTGTTGGCAATTTACATCCCGCCCATCAGCATAACAAGGCTCCCAGTTCTCCATGGCCTGTCCTGCCTTTCTGGATTTTACACTTTTTTCAGGTGGCCCTTTTGACCCGGGGGAAGTGAGACTTCATTGTAGTGCAGATTTCCTTTGCAAGCTTGCTTGGTTGGCCAAAAAGGGCGTATGCGTTTTTTCCTGAATATATTCAGGAAAAAACGCATACGCCCTTTTTGGCCAAGTGCATCATTGTGGACGTTCTGCCTCTTTTCCTATGCTTTAAATGCAATTCCAGTCTACCTCCTGAAATCGGTTTCCTGCAATTCTGCCCCGCTTTCAAGTCCTCTTGGCAGCCTTACTTCAGTATATTTTTGGACGATAGCTGTCATTTATAACTCTGCAGGTTTGTGAATTACAGTGCCCCTGAGCTCCTTTCTTCAACTCGCTTTCTTGTGAGCTGGCCGCAACACCGCAGGATTGCTTCAGGCCCTAATCTGGTTCCGGCATGGCACGCTGAGCCTTTGGTTAATTCCTCTTCCTGGTGGGAAATGAGAGTTAAATTTGCCCGTCCAGACACCTCCAGCTAGTCTCTCATTGGTTCTCCCTATTCCTGTTCATCTTCCGCAGAAATTGCAAACTGGACCAAACAGGAGGTTAAAGGCACTGACTCTCCAAGTCGGGAGTGTGTTAGTAAAGCGTCTGGAATGTTGCACCCGAGTACCAGGGGACAAAAACTGAGACATATTGGAACACGTCTCCCGATCACACGGTTGATCATACTCTGGGTTCCACGTGCATGTTTTAGCTGAAGGAAGAATCCCTTAAACCTGGAGAGTTGAGACCCGTGGAATGGGTCCCATGCAATATGAATTCAAAGGGTCTTCATTTGCTCACCGAACCTCTCCAATCCTATCACTGCTGCGTTTATGCCCCTGTACACATGCTTGATTTTCTTTCAGAGACATAGCAATCCATAGGTTTTAAGATACTTACTAGTCAGGTACATTCTTAGGCGTTTAATATGGGGTGTTGAGTCCATTTCGTTGAGCAAGGAGTAGTTCTTGTCTATTCCATATTTGGCTTAAGGAACTTTATCTGTGCTCATTTCAATCTCTGGTTTTATGCAGCACCCCAACTCACCTTTCCCCTTAAGCAAGCATAAGTTGGTTTTCTAAATTTGAGACCCTGTTCTGTTTTGTAATCCAGTTCCTGTGTACCCAAGTTTACATTCCGTGTATTAGTGGTATCTTATGATGTTTCTTTTTCTGTGTGACTTATTTCAGTTAGAATCATCATACCTGAATCCACTCATTATGCTGCTATGGGCCTGATGACATAGATTTCATCGCTGAGTGATATTGCATTGTACGTAAGTACCACAACTTCTTTATCCATTTTTCACTTTCTGTGATATTGAACTTATACCGTAAATGAGGTTCTTGTAAACAGATCCATCCCAAATTTTCGGGTGGCTGTGTCTTTTTGATTTTAATTTCCCTAAGCTATAGGACCATAAGTGGAAGTGCCCTAGGCTCTGTTGCTTTGTTTTTTAGATGTTTCAGGAAACACCATACACCTCTCCCGAGTGGCTGTTGGCAATTTACATCCCGCCCATCAGCATAACAAGGCTCCCAGTTCTCCATGGCCTGTCCTGCCTTTCTGGATTTTACACTTTTTTCAGGTGGCCCTTTTGACCGGGGGGAAGTGAGACTTCATTGTAGTGCAGATTTCCTTTGCAAGCTTGCTTGGTTGGCCAAAAAGGGCGTATGCGTTTTTTCCTGAATATATTCAGGAGAAATCGCATACGCCCTTTTTGGCCAAGTGCATCATTGTGGACGTTCTGCCTCTTTTCCTATGCTTTAAATGCAATTCCAGTCTACCTCCTGAAATCGGTTTCCTGCAATTCTGCCCCGCTTTCAAGTCCTCTTGGCAGCCTTACTTCAGTATATTTTTGGACGATAGCTGTCATTTATAACTCTGCAGGTTTGTGAATTACAGTGCCCCTGAGCTCCTTTCTTCAACTCGCTTTCTTGTGAGCTGGCCGCAACACCGCAGGATTGCTTCAGGCCCTAATCTGGTTCCGGCACGGCACGCTGAGCCTTTGGTCAATTCTTCTTCCTGGTGGGAAATGAGAGTTAAATTTGCCCGTCCAGACACCTCCAGCTAGTCTCTCATTGGTTCTCCCTACTCCTGTACATCTTCCGCAGAAATTGCAAACTTGGCCAAACAGGAGGTTAAAGGCACTGACTCTCCAAGTCGGAAGAGTGTTAGTAAAGCATCTGGAATGTTGCACCCGAGTACCAGGGGACGAGAACTGAGACATATTGGAACACGTCTCCCGATCACACGGTTGATCATACTCTGGGTTCCACGTGCATGTTTTAGCTGAAGGAAGAATCCCTTAAACCTGGAGAGTTGAGACCCGTGGAATGGGTCCCATGCAATATGACTTCAAAGGGTCTTCATTTGCTCACCGAACCTCTCCAATCCTATCACTGCTGCGTTTATGCCCCTGTACACACGCTTGATTTTCTTTCAGAGACATAACAATCCATAGGTTTTAAGATACTTACTAGTCAGGTACATTTTTAGGCGTTTAATATGGGGTGTTGAGTCCATTTCGTTGAGCAAGGAGTAGTTCTTGTCTATTCCATATTTGGCTTAAGGAACTTTATCTGTGCTCATTTCAATCTCTGGTTTTATGCAGCACCCCAACTCCCCTTTCCCCTTAAGCAAGCATAAGTTGGTTTTCTAAATTTGAGACCCTGTTCTGTTTTGTAATCCAGTTCCTGTGTACCCAAGTTTACATTCCATGTATTAGTGGTATCTTATGATGTTTCTTTTTCTGTGTGACTTATTTCAGTTAGAATCATCATACCTGAATCCACTCATTATGCTGCTATGGGCCTGATGACATAGATTTCATCGCTGAGTGATATTGCATTGTACGTAAGTACCACAACTTCTTTATCCATTTTTCACTTTCTGCGATATTGAACTTGTACCGTAAATGAGGTTCTTGTAAACAGAGCCGTCCCAAACTTTGGGGTGGCTGTGTCTTTTTGATTTTAATTTCCCTAAGCTATAGGACCATAAGTGGAAGTGCCCTAGGCTCTGTTGCTTTGTTTTTTAGATGTTTCAGGAAACACCATACACCTCTCCCGAGTGGCTGTTGGCAATTTACATCCCGCCCATCAGCATAACAAGGCTCCCAGTTCTCCATGGCCTGTCCTGCCTTTCTGGATTTTACACTTTTTTCAGGTGGCCCTTTTGACCCGGGGGAAGTGAGACTTCATTGTAGTGCAGATTTCCTTTGCAAGCTTGCTTGGTTGGCCAAAAAGGGCGTATGCGTTTTTTCCTGAATATATTCAGGAAAAAACGCATACGCCCTTTTTGGCCAAGTGCATCATTGTGGACGTTCTGCCTCTTTTCCTATGCTTTAAATGCAATTCCAGTCTACCTCCTGAAATCGGTTTCCTGCAATTCTGCCCCGCTTTCAAGTCCTCTTGGCAGCCTTACTTCAGTATATTTTTGGACGATAGCTGTCATTTATAACTCTGCAGGTTTGTGAATTACAGTGCCCCTGAGCTCCTTTCTTCAACTCGCTTTCTTGTGAGCTGGCCGCAACACCGCAGGATTGCTTCAGGCCCTAATCTGGTTCCGGCGTGGCACGCTGAGCCTTTGGTTAATTCCTCTTCCTGGTGGGAAATGAGAGTTAAATTTGCCCGTCCAGAAACCTCCAGCTAGTCTCTCATTGGTTCTCCCTATTCCTGTTCATCTTCCGCAGAAATTGCAAACTGGACCAAACAGGAGGTTAAAGGCACTGACTCTCCAAGTCGGGAGAGTGTTAGTAAAGCATCTGGAATGTTGCACCCGAGTACCAGGGGACGAGAACTGAGACATATTGGAACACGTCTCCCGATCACACGGTTGATCATACTCTGGGTTCCACGTGCATGTTTTACCTGAAGGCAGAATCCCTTAAACCTGGAGAGTTGAGACCCGTGGAATGGGTACCATGCAATATGACTTCAAAGGGTCTTCATTTGCTCACCGAACCTCTCCAATCCTATCACTGCTGCGTTTATGCCCCTGTACACACGCTTGATTTTCTTTCAGAGACATAACAATCCATAGGTTTTAAGATACTCACTAGTCGGGTACATTCTTAGGCGTTTAATATGGGGTGTTGAGTCCATTTCGTTGAGCAAGGAGTAGTTCTTGTCTATTCCATATTTGGCTTAAGGAACTTTATCTGTGCTCATTTCAATCTCTGGTTTTATGCAGCACCCCAACTCACCTTTCCCCTTAAGCAAGCATAAGTTGGTTTTCTAAATTTGAGACCCTGTTCTGTTTTGTAATCCAGTTCCTGTGTACCCAAGTTTACATTCCGTGTATTAGTGGTATCTTATGATGTTTCTTTTCTTTGTGACTTATTTCAGTTAGAATCATCATACATGAATCCACTCATTATGCTGCTACGGGCCTGATGACATAGATTTCATTGCTGAGTGATATTGCATTGTACGTAAGTACCACAAATTCTTTATCCATTTTTCACTTTCTGCGATATTGAACTTGTACCGTAAACGAGGTTCTTGTAAACAGAGCCGTCCCAAACTTTGGGGTGGCTGTGTCTTTTTGATTTTAATTTCCCTAAGCTATAGGACCATAAGTGGAAGTGCCCTAGGCTCTGTTGCTTTGTTTTTTAGATGTTTCAGGAAACACCATACACCTCTCCCGAGTGGCTGTTGGCAATTTACATCCCGCCCATCAGCATAACAAGGCTCCCAGTTCTCCATGGCCTGTCTTGCCTTTCTGGATTTTACACTTTTTTCAGGTGGCCCTTTTGACCGGGGGGAAGTGAGACTTCTTTGTAGTGCAGATTTCCTTTGCAAGCTTGCTTGGTTGGCCAAGAAGGGCGTATGCGTTTTTTCCTGAATATATTCAGGAAAAAACGCATACGCCCTTTATGGCCAAGTGCATCATTGTGGACGTTCTGCCTCTTTTCCTATGCTTTAAATGCAATTCCAGTCTACCTCCTGAAATCGGTTTCCTGCAATTCTGCCCCGCTTTCAAGTCCTCTTGGCAGCCTTACTTCAGTATATTTTTGGACGATAGCTGTCATTTATAACTCTGCAGGTTTGTGAATTACAGTGCCCCTGAGCTCCTTTCTTCAACTCGCTTTCTTGTGAGCTGGCCGCAACACCGCAGGATTGCTTCAGGCCCTAATCTGGTTCCGGCATGGCACGCTGAGCCTTTGGTTAATTCCTCTTCCTGGTGGGAAATGAGAGTTAAATTTGCCCGTCCAGACACCTCCAGCTAGTCTCTCATTGGTTCTCCCTATTCCTGTTCATCTTCCGCAGAAATTGCAAACTGGACCAAACAGGAGGTTAAAGGCACTGACTCTCCAAGTCGGGAGAGTGTTAGTAAAGCGTCTGGAATATTGCACCCGAGTACCAGGGGACAAAAACTGAGACATATTGGAACACGTCTCCCGATCACACGGTTGATCATACTCTGGGTTCCACATGCATGTTTTAGCTGAAGACAGAATCCCTTAATCCTGGAGAGTTGAAACCCGTGGAATGGGTCCCAGGCAATATGACTTCAAAGGGTCTTCATTTGCTCACCGAACCTCTCCAATCCTATCACTGCTGCGTTTATGCCCCTGTACACACGCTTGATTTTCTTTCAGAGACATAGCAATCCATAGGTTTTAAGATACTTACTAGTCAGGTACATTCTTAGGCGTTTAATATGGGGTGTTGAGTCCATTTCGTTGAGCAAGGAGTAGTTCTTGTCTATTCCATATTTGGCTTAAGGAACTTTATCTGTGCTCATTTCAATCTCTGGTTTTATGCAGCACCCCAACTCACCTTTCCCCTTAAGCAAGCATAAGTTGGTTTTCTAAATTTGAGACCCTGTTCTGTTTTGTAATCCAGTTCCTGTGTACCCAAGTTTACATTCCGTGTATTAGTGGTATGTTATGATGTTTCTTTTTCTGTGTGACTTATTTCAGTTAGAATCATCATACCTGAATCCACTCATTATGCTGCTACAGGCCTGATGACATAGATTTCATTGCTGAGTGATATTGCATTGTACGTAAGTACCACAACTTCTTTATCCATTTTTCACTTTCTGCGATATTGAACTTGTACCGTAAATGAGGTTTTTGTAAACAGAGCCGTCCCAAACTTTCAGGTGGCTGTGTCTTTTTGATTTTAATTTCCCTAAGCTATAGGACCATAAGTGGAAGTGCCCTAGGCTCTGTTGCTTTGTTTTTTAGATGTTTCAGGAAACACCATACACCTCTCCCGAGTGGCTCTTGGCAATTTACATCCCGCCCATCAGCATAACAAGGCTCCCAGTTCTCCTTGGCCTGTCCTGCCTTTCTGGATTTTACACTTTTTTCAGGTGGCCCTTTTGACCGGGGGGAAGTGAGACTTCATTGTAGTGCAGATTTCCTTTGCAAGCTTGCTTGGTTGGCCAAAAAGGGCGTATGCGTTTTTTCCTGAATATATTCAGGAAAAAACGCATACGCCCTTTTTGGCCAAGTGCATCATTGTGGACGTTCTGCCTCTTTTCCTATGCTTTAAATGCAATTCCAGTCTACCTCCTGAAATCGGTTTCCTGCAATTCTGCCCCGCTTTCAAGTCCTCTTGGCAGCCTTACTTCAGTATATTTTTGGACGATAGCTGTCATTTATAACTCTGCAGGTTTGTGAATTACAGTGCCCCTGAGCTCCTTTCTTCAACTCGCTTTCTTGTGAGCTGGCCGCAACACCGCAGGATTGCTTCAGGCCCTAATCTGGTTCCGGCACGGCACGCTGAGCCTTTGGTCAATTCTTCTTCCTGGTGCGAAATGAGAGTTAAATTTGCCCGTCCAGACACCTCCAGCTAGTCTCTCATTGGTTCTCCCTATTCCCGTTCATCTTCCGCAGAAATTGCAAACTGGACCAAACAGGAGGTTAAAGGCACTGACTCTCCAAGTCGGGAGTGTGTTAGTAAAGAGTCTGGAATGTTGCACCCGAGTACCAGGAGACAAAAACTGAGACATATTGGAACACGTCTCCCGATCACACGGTTGATCATACTCTGGGTTCCACGTGCATGTTTTAGCTGAAGGCAGAATCCCTTAAACCTGGAGAGTTGAGACCCGTGGAATGGGTCCCATGCAATATGAATTCAAAGGGTCTTCATTTGCTCACCGAACCTCTCCAATCCTATCACTGCTGCGTTTATGCCCCTGTACACATACTTGATTTTCTTTCAGAGACATAGCAATCCATAGGTTTTAAGATACTTACTAGTCAGGTACATTCTTAGGCGTTTAATATGGGGTGTTGAGTCCATTTCGTTGAGCAAGGAGTAGTTCTTGTCTATTCCATATTTGGCTTAAGGAACTTTATCTGTGCTCATTTCAATCTCTGGTTTTATGCAGCACCCCAACTCACCTTTCCCCTTAAGCAAGCATAAGTTGGTTTTCTAAATTTGAGATCCTATTCTGTTTTGTAATCCAGTTCCTGTGTACCCAAGTTTACATTCCGTGTATTAGTGGTATCTTATGATGTTTCTTTTTCTGTGTGACTTATTTCAGTTAGAATCATCATACCTGAATCCACTCATTATGCTGCTATGGGCCTGATGACATAGATTTCATCGCTGAGTGATATTGCATTGTACGTAAGTACCACAACTTCTTTATCCAGTTTTCACTTTCTGTGATATTGAACTTGTACCGTAAATGAGGTTCTTGTAAACAGAGCCGTCCCAAATTTTCGGGTGCCTGTGTCTTTTTGATTTTAATTTCCCTAAGCTATAGGACCATAAGTGGAAGTGCCCTAGGCTCTGTTGCTTTGTTTTTTAGATGTTTCAGGAAACACCATACACCTCTCCCGAGTGGCTCTTGGCAATTTACATCCCGCCCATCAGCATAACAAGGCTCCCAGTTCTCCATGGCCTGTCCTGCCTTTCTGGATTTTACACTTTTTTCAGATGGCCCTTTTGACCGGGGGGAAGTGAGACTTCATTGTAGTGCAGATTTCCTTTGCAAGCTTGCTTGGTTGGCCAAAAAGGGCGTATGCGTTTTTTCCTGAATATATTCAGGAGAAATCGCATACGCCCTTTTTGGCCAAGTGCATCATTGTGGACGTTCTGCCTCTTTTCCTATGCTTTAAATGCAATTCCAGTCTACCTCCTGAAATCGGTTTCCTGCAATTCTGCCCCGCTTTCAAGTCCTCTTGGCAGCCTTACTTCAGTATATTTTTGGACGATAGCTGTCATTTATAACTCTGCAGGTTTGTGAATTACAGTGCCCCTGAGCTCCTTTCTTCAACTCGCTTTCTTGTGAGCTGGCCGCAACACCGCAGGATTGCTTCAGGCCCTAATCTGGTTCCGGCATGGCACGCTGAGCCTTTGGTTAATTCCTCTTCCTGGTGGGAAATGAGAGTTAAATTTGCCCGTCCAGACACCTCCAGCTAGTCTCTCATTGGTTCTCCCTATTCCTGTTCATCTTCCGCAGAAATTGCAAACTGGGCCAAAGAGGAGGTTAAAGGCACTGACTCCCCAAGTCGGGAGAGTGTTAGTAAAGCATCTGGAATGTTGCACCCGAGTACCAGGGTACGAGAACTGAGACATATTGGAACACGTCTCCCGATCACACGGTTGATCATACTCTGGGTTCCACGTGCATGTTTTAGCTGAAGGAAGAATCCCTTAAACCTGGAGAGTTGAGACCCGTGGAATGGGTACCATGCAATATGACTTCAAAGGGTCTTCATTTGCTCACCGAACCTCTCCAATCCTATCACTGCTGCGTTTATGCCCCTGTACACATGCTTGATTTTCTTTCAGACACATAACAATCCATAGGTTTTAAGATACTCACTAGTCAGGTACATTCTTAGGCGTTTAATATGGGGTGTTGAGTCCATTTCGTTGAGCAAGGAGTAGTTCTTGTCTATTCCATATTTGGCTTAAGGAACTTTATCTGTGCTCATTTCAATCTCTGGTTTTATGCAGCCCCCCAACTCACCTTTCCCCTTAAGCAAGCATAAGTTGGTTTTCTAAATTTGAGACCCTGTTCTGTTTTGTAATCCAGTTCCTGTGTACCCAAGTTTACATTCCGTGTATTAGTGGTATCTTATGATGTTTCTTTTCTTTGTGACTTATTTCAGTTAGAATCATCATACATGAATCCACTCATTATGCTGCTACGGGCCTGATGACATAGATTTCATTGCTGAGTGATATTGCATTGTACGTAAGTACCACAAATTCTTTATCCATTTTTCACTTTCTGCGATATTGAACTTGTACCGTAAACGAGGTTCTTGTAAATAGAGCCGTCCCAAACTTTCGGGTGGCTGTGTCTTTTTGATTTTAATTTCCCTAAGCTATAGGACCATAAGTGGAAGTGCCCTAGGCTCTGTTGCTTTGTTTTTTAGATGTTTCAGGAAACACCATACACCTCTCCCGAGTGGCTCTTGGCAATTTACATCCCGCCCATCAGCATAACAAGGCTCCCAGTTCTCCATGGCCTGTCCTGCCTTTCTGGATTTTACACTTTTTTCAGGTGGCCCTTTTGACCGGGGGGAAGTGAGACTTCATTGTAGTGCAGATTTCCTTTGCAAGCTTGCTTGGTTGGCCAAAAAGGGCGTATGCGTTTTTTCCTGAATATATTCAGGAAAAAACGCATACGCCCTTTTTGGCCAAGTGCATCATTGTGGACGTTCTGCCTCTTTTCCTATGCTTTAAATGCAATTCCAGTCTACCTCCTGAAATCGGTTTCCTGCAATTCTGCCCCGCTTTCAAGTCCTCTTGGCAGCCTTACTTCAGTATATTTTTGGACGATAGCTGTCATTTATAACTCTGCAGGTTTGTGAATTACAGTGCCCCTGAGCTCCTTTCTTCAACTCGCTTTCTTGTGAGCTGGCCGCAACACCGCAGGATTGCTTCAGGCCCTAATCTGGTTCCGGCATGGCACGCTGAGCCTTTGGTTAATTCCTCTTCCTGGTGGGAAATGAGAGTTAAATTTGCCCGTCCAGACACCTCCAGCTAGTCTCTCATTGGTTCTCCCTATTCCTGTTCATTTTCCGCAGAAATTGCAAACTGGACCAAACAGGAGGTTAAAGGCACTGACTCTCCAAGTCGGGAGTGTGTTAGTAAAGCATCTGGAATGTTGCACCCGAGTACCAGGGGACAAAAACTGAGACATACTGGAACACGTCTCCCGATCACACGGTTGATCATACTCTGGGTTCCACGTGCATGTTTTAGCTGAAGGCAGAATCCCTTAAACCTGGAGAGTTGAGACCCGTGGAATGGGTCCCATGCAATATGACTTCAAAGGGTCTTCATTTGCTCACCGAACCTCTCCAATCCTATCACTGCTGCGTTTATGCCCCTGTACACATGCTTGATTTTCTTTCAGAGACATAGCAATCCATAGGTTTTAAGATACTTACTAGTCAGGTACATTCTTAGGCGTTTAATATGGGGTGTTGAGTCCATTTCGTTGAGCAAGGAGTAGTTCTTGTCTATTCCATATTTGGCTTAAGGAACTTTATCTGTGCTCATTTCAATCTCCGGTTTTATGCAGCACCCCAACTCACCTTTCCCCTTAAGCAAGCATAAGTTGGTTTTCTAAATTTGAGACCCTGTTCTGTTTTGTAATCCAGTTCCTGTGTACCCAAGTTTACATTCCGTGTATTAGTGGTATCTTATGATGTTTCTTTTTCTGTGTGACTTATTTCAGTTAGAATCATCATACCTGAATCCACTCATTATGCTGCTATGGGCCTGATGACATAGATTTCATCGCTGAGTGATATTGCATTGTACGTAAGTACCACAACTTCTTTATCCATTTTTCACTTTCTGTGATATTGAACTTATACCGTAAATGAGGTTCTTGTAAACAGAGCCATCCCAAACTTTCGGGTGGCTGTGTCTTTTTGATTTTAATTTCCCTAAGCTATAGGACCATAAGTGGAAGTGCCCTAGGCTCTGTTGCTTTGTTTTTTAGATGTTTCAGGAAACACCATACACCTCTCCCGAGTGGCTGTTGGCAATTTACATCCCGCCCATCAGCATAACAAGGCTCCCAGTTCTCCATGGCCTGTCCTGCCTTTCTGGATTTTACACTTTTTTCAGGTGGCCCTTTTGACCCGGGGGAAGTGAGACTTCATTGTAGTGCAGATTTCCTTTGCAAGCTTGCTTGGTTGGCCAAAAAGGGCGTATGCGTTTTTTCCTGAATATATTCAGGAAAAAACGCATACGCCCTTTTTGGCCAAGTGCATCATTGTGGACGTTCTGCCTCTTTTCCTATGCTTTAAATGCAATTCCAGTCTACCTCCTGAAATCGGTTTCCTGCAATTCTGCCCCGCTTTCAAGTCCTCTTGGCAGCCTTACTTCAGTATATTTTTGGACGATAGCTGTCATTTATAACTCTGCAGGTTTGTGAATTACAGTGCCCCTGAGCTCCTTTCTTCAACTCGCTTTCTTGTGAGCTGGCCGCAACACCGCAGGATTGCTTCAGGCCCTAATCTGGTTCCGGCATGGCACGCTGAGCCTTTGGTTAATTCCTCTTCCTGGTGGGAAATGAGAGTTAAATTTGCCCGTCCAGACACCTCCAGCTAGTCTCTCATTGGTTCTCCCTATTCCTGTTCATCTTCCGCAGAAATTGCAAACTGGACCAAACAGGAGGTTAAAGGCACTGACTCTCCAAGTCGGGAGTGTGTTAGTAAAGCGTCTGGAATGTTGCACCCGAGTACCAGGGGACAAAAACTGAGACATATTGGAACACGTCTCCCGATCACACGGTTGATCATACTCTGGGTTCCACGTGCATGTTTTAGCTGAAGGAAGAATCCCTTAAACCTGGAGAGTTGAGACCCGTGGAATGGGTCCCATGCAATATGAATTCAAAGGGTCTTCATTTGCTCACCGAACCTCTCCAATCCTATCACTGCTGCGTTTATGCCCCTGTACACATGCTTGATTTTCTTTCAGAGACATAGCAATCCATAGGTTTTAAGATACTTACTAGTCAGGTACATTCTTAGGCGTTTAATATGGGGTGTTGAGTCCATTTCGTTGAGCAAGGAGTAGTTCTTGTCTATTCCATATTTGGCTTAAGGAACTTTATCTGTGCTCATTTCAATCTCTGGTTTTATGCAGCACCCCAACTCACCTTTCCCCTTAAGCAAGCATAAGTTGGTTTTCTAAATTTGAGACCCTGTTCTGTTTTGTAATCCAGTTCCTGTGTACCCAAGTTTACATTCCGTGTATTAGTGGTATCTTATGATGTTTCTTTTTCTGTGTGACTTATTTCAGTTAGAATCATCATACCTGAATCCACTCATTATGCTGCTATGGGCCTGATGACATAGATTTCATCGCTGAGTGATATTGCATTGTACGTAAGTACCACAACTTCTTTATCCATTTTTCACTTTCTGTGATATTGAACTTATACCGTAAATGAGGTTCTTGTAAACAGATCCATCCCAAATTTTCGGGTGGCTGTGTCTTTTTGATTTTAATTTCCCTAAGCTATAGGACCATAAGTGGAAGTGCCCTAGGCTCTGTTGCTTTGTTTTTTAGATGTTTCAGGAAACACCATACACCTCTCCCGAGTGGCTGTTGGCAAGTTACATCCCGCCCATCAGCATAACAAGGCTCCCAGTTCTCCATGGCCTGTCCTGCCTTTCTGGATTTTACACTTTTTTCAGGTGGCCCTTTTGACCGGGGGGAAGTGAGACTTCATTGTAGTGCAGATTTCCTTTGCAAGCTTGCTTGGTTGGCCAAAAAGGGCGTATGCGTTTTTTCCTGAATATATTCAGGAGAAATCGCATACGCCCTTTTTGGCCAAGTGCATCATTGTGGACGTTCTGCCTCTTTTCCTATGCTTTAAATGCAATTCCAGTCTACCTCCTGAAATCGGTTTCCTGCAATTCTGCCCCGCTTTCAAGTCCTCTTGGCAGCCTTACTTCAGTATATTTTTGGACGATAGCTGTCATTTATAACTCTGCAGGTTTGTGAATTACAGTGCCCCTGAGCTCCTTTCTTCAACTCGCTTTCTTGTGAGCTGGCCGCAACACCGCAGGATTGCTTCAGGCCCTAATCTGGTTCCGGCACGGCACGCTGAGCCTTTGGTCAATTCTTCTTCCTGGTGGGAAATGAGAGTTAAATTTGCCCGTCCAGACACCTCCAGCTAGTCTCTCATTGGTTCTCCGTACTCCTGTACATCTTCCGCAGAAATTGCAAACTTGGCCAAACAGGAGGTTAAAGGCACTGACTCTCCAAGTCGGAAGAGTGTTAGTAAAGCATCTGGAATGTTGCACCCGAGTACCAGGGGACGAGAACTGAGACATATTGGAACACGTCTACCGATCACACGGTTGATCATACTCTGGGTTCCACGTGCATGTTTTAGCTGAAGGAAGAATCCCTTAAACCTGGAGAGTTGAGACCCGTGGAATGGGTCCCATGCAATATGACTTCAAAGGGTCTTCATTTGCTCACCGAACCTCTCCAATCCTATCACTGCTGCGTTTATGCCCCTGTACACACGCTTGATTTTCTTTCAGAGACATAACAATCCATAGGTTTTAAGATACTTACTAGTCAGGTACATTTTTAGGCGTTTAATATGGGGTGTTGAGTCCATTTCGTTGAGCAAGGAGTAGTTCTTGTCTATTCCATATTTGGCTTAAGGAACTTTATCTGTGCTCATTTCAATCTCTGGTTTTATGCAGCACCCCAACTCCCCTTTCCCCTTAAGCAAGCATAAGTTGGTTTTCTAAATTTGAGACCCTGTTCTGTTTTGTAATCCAGTTCCTGTGTACCCAAGTTTACATTCCATGTATTAGTGGTATCTTATGATGTTTCTTTTTCTGTGTGACTTATTTCAGTTAGAATCATCATACCTGAATCCACTCATTATGCTGCTATGGGCCTGATGACATAGATTTCATCGCTGAGTGATATTGCATTGTACGTAAGTACCACAAATTCTTTATCCATTTTTCACTTTCTGCGATATTGAACTTGTACCGTAAACGAGGTTCTTGTAAACAGAGCCGTCCCAAACTTTGGGGTGGCTGTGTCTTTTTGATTTTAATTTCCCTAAGCTATAGGACCATAAGTGGAAGTGCCCTAGGCTCTGTTGCTTTGTTTTTTAGATGTTTCAGGAAACACCATACACCTCTCCCGAGTGGCTGTTGGCAATTTACATCCCGCCCATCAGCATAACAAGGCTCCCAGTTCTCCATGGCCTGTCTTGCCTTTCTGGATTTTACACTTTTTTCAGGTGGCCCTTTTGACCGGGGGGAAGTGAGACTTCTTTGTAGTGCAGATTTCCTTTGCAAGCTTGCTTGGTTGGCCAAGAAGGGCGTATGCGTTTTTTCCTGAATATATTCAGGAAAAAACGCATACGCCCTTTATGGCCAAGTGCATCATTGTGGACGTTCTGCCTCTTTTCCTATGCTTTAAATGCAATTCCAGTCTACCTCCTGAAATCGGTTTCCTGCAATTCTGCCCCGCTTTCAAGTCCTCTTGGCAGCCTTACTTCAGTATATTTTTGGACGATAGCTGTCATTTATAACTCTGCAGGTTTGTGAATTACAGTGCCCCTGAGCTCCTTTCTTCAACTCGCTTTCTTGTGAGCTGGCCGCAACACCGCAGGATTGCTTCAGGCCCTAATCTGGTTCCGGCATGGCACGCTGAGCCTTTGGTTAATTCCTCTTCCTGGTGGGAAATGAGAGTTAAATTTGCCCGTCCAGACACCTCCAGCTAGTCTCTCATTGGTTCTCCCTACTCCTGTACATCTTCCGCAGAAATTGCAAACTTGGCCAAACAGGAGGTTAAAGGCACTGACTCTCCAAGTCGGAAGAGTGTTAGTAAAGCATCTGGAATGTTGCACCCGAGTACCAGGGGACGAGAACTGAGACATATTGGAACACGTCTCCCGATCACACGGTTGATCATACTCTGGGTTCCACGTGCATGTTTTAGCTGAAGGAAGAATCCCTTAAACCTGGAGAGTTGAGACCCGTGGAATGGGTCCCATGCAATATGACTTCAAAGGGTCTTCATTTGCTCACCGAACCTCTCCAATCCTATCACTGCTGCGTTTATGCCCCTGTACACACGCTTGATTTTCTTTCAGAGACATAACAATCCATAGGTTTTAAGATACTTACTAGTCAGGTACATTTTTAGGCGTTTAATATGGGGTGTTGAGTCCATTTCGTTGAGCAAGGAGTAGTTCTTGTCTATTCCATATTTGGCTTAAGGAACTTTATCTGTGCTCATTTCAATCTCTGGTTTTATGCAGCACCCCAACTCCCCTTTCCCCTTAAGCAAGCATAAGTTGGTTTTCTAAATTTGAGACCCTGTTCTGTTTTGTAATCCAGTTCCTGTGTACCCAAGTTTACATTCCATGTATTAGTGGTATCTTATGATGTTTCTTTTTCTGTGTGACTTATTTCAGTTAGAATCATCATACCTGAATCCACTCATTATGCTGCTATGGGCCTGATGACATAGATTTCATCGCTGAGTGATATTGCATTGTACGTAAGTACCACAACTTCTTTATCCATTTTTCACTTTCTGCGATATTGAACTTGTACCGTAAATGAGGTTCTTGTAAACAGAGCCGTCCCAAACTTTGGGGTGGCTGTGTCTTTTTGATTTTAATTTCCCTAAGCTATAGGACCATAAGTGGAAGTGCCCTAGGCTCTGTTGCTTTGTTTTTTAGATGTTTCAGGAAACACCATACACCTCTCCCGAGTGGCTGTTGGCAATTTACATCCCGCCCATCAGCATAACAAGGCTCCCAGTTCTCCATGGCCTGTCCTGCCTTTCTGGATTTTACACTT
This sequence comes from Leucopleurus acutus, assembly GCF_964270905.1. Lineage (NCBI taxonomy): Eukaryota > Metazoa > Chordata > Mammalia > Artiodactyla > Delphinidae > Leucopleurus > Leucopleurus acutus. The sequence goes on along the minus strand of NW_028139082.1, from coordinate 394,287 downwards.
TTTTCAGGTGGCCCTTTTGACCCGGGGGAAGTGAGACTTCATTGTAGTGCAGATTTCCTTTGCAAGCTTGCTTGGTTGGCCAAAAAGGGCGTATGCGTTTTTTCCTGAATATATTCAGGAAAAAACGCATACGCCCTTTTTGGCCAAGTGCATCATTGTGGACGTTCTGCCTCTTTTCCTATGCTTTAAATGCAATTCCAGTCTACCTCCTGAAATCGGTTTCCTGCAATTCTGCCCCGCTTTCAAGTCCTCTTGGCAGCCTTACTTCAGTATATTTTTGGACGATAGCTGTCATTTATAACTCTGCAGGTTTGTGAATTACAGTGCCCCTGAGCTCCTTTCTTCAACTCGCTTTCTTGTGAGCTGGCCGCAACACCGCAGGATTGCTTCAGGCCCTAATCTGGTTCCGGCGTGGCACGCTGAGCCTTTGGTTAATTCCTCTTCCTGGTGGGAAATGAGAGTTAAATTTGCCCGTCCAGAAACCTCCAGCTAGTCTCTCATTGGTTCTCCCTATTCCTGTTCATCTTCCGCAGAAATTGCAAACTGGACCAAACAGGAGGTTAAAGGCACTGACTCTCCAAGTCGGGAGAGTGTTAGTAAAGCATCTGGAATGTTGCACCCGAGTACCAGGGGACGAGAACTGAGACATATTGGAACACGTCTCCCGATCACACGGTTGATCATACTCTGGGTTCCACGTGCATGTTTTACCTGAAGGCAGAATCCCTTAAACCTGGAGAGTTGAGACCCGTGGAATGGGTCCCATGCAATATGACTTCAAAGGGTCTTCATTTGCTCACCGAACCTCTCCAATCCTATCACTGCTGCGTTTATGCCCCTGTACACACGCTTGATTTTCTTTCAGAGACATAACAATCCATAGGTTTTAAGATACTCACTAGTCGGGTACATTCTTAGGCGTTTAATATGGGGTGTTGAGTCCATTTCGTTGAGCAAGGAGTAGTTCTTGTCTATTCCATATTTGGCTTAAGGAACTTTATCTGTGCTCATTTCAATCTCTGGTTTTATGCAGCACCCCAACTCACCTTTCCCCTTAAGCAAGCATAAGTTGGTTTTCTAAATTTGAGACCCTGTTCTGTTTTGTAATCCAGTTCCTGTGTACCCAAGTTTACATTCCGTGTATTAGTGGTATCTTATGATGTTTCTTTTCTTTGTGACTTATTTCAGTTAGAATCATCATACATGAATCCACTCATTATGCTGCTACGGGCCTGATGACATAGATTTCATTGCTGAGTGATATTGCATTGTACGTAAGTACCACAAATTCTTTATCCATTTTTCACTTTCTGCGATATTGAACTTGTACCGTAAACGAGGTTCTTGTAAACAGAGCCGTCCCAAACTTTGGGGTGGCTGTGTCTTTTTGATTTTAATTTCCCTAAGCTATAGGACCATAAGTGGAAGTGCCCTAGGCTCTGTTGCTTTGTTTTTTAGATGTTTCAGGAAACACCATACACCTCTCCCGAGTGGCTGTTGGCAATTTACATCCCGCCCATCAGCATAACAAGGCTCCCAGTTCTCCATGGCCTGTCTTGCCTTTCTGGATTTTACACTTTTTTCAGGTGGCCCTTTTGACCGGGGGGAAGTGAGACTTCTTTGTAGTGCAGATTTCCTTTGCAAGCTTGCTTGGTTGGCCAAGAAGGGCGTATGCGTTTTTTCCTGAATATATTCAGGAAAAAACGCATACGCCCTTTATGGCCAAGTGCATCATTGTGGACGTTCTGCCTCTTTTCCTATGCTTTAAATGCAATTCCAGTCTACCTCCTGAAATCGGTTTCCTGCAATTCTGCCCCGCTTTCAAGTCCTCTTGGCAGCCTTACTTCAGTATATTTTTGGACGATAGCTGTCATTTATAACTCTGCAGGTTTGTGAATTACAGTGCCCCTGAGCTCCTTTCTTCAACTCGCTTTCTTGTGAGCTGGCCGCAACACCGCAGGATTGCTTCAGGCCCTAATCTGGTTCCGGCATGGCACGCTGAGCCTTTGGTTAATTCCTCTTCCTGGTGGGAAATGAGAGTTAAATTTGCCCGTCCAGACACCTCCAGCTAGTCTCTCATTGGTTCTCCCTATTCCTGTTCATCTTCCGCAGAAATTGCAAACTGGACCAAACAGGAGGTTAAAGGCACTGACTCTCCAAGTCGGGAGAGTGTTAGTAAAGCGTCTGGAATATTGCACCCGAGTACCAGGGGACAAAAACTGAGACATATTGGAACACGTCTCCCGATCACACGGTTGATCATACTCTGGGTTCCACATGCATGTTTTAGCTGAAGACAGAATCCCTTAATCCTGGAGAGTTGAAACCCGTGGAATGGGTCCCAGGCAATATGACTTCAAAGGGTCTTCATTTGCTCACCGAACCTCTCCAATCCTATCACTGCTGCGTTTATGCCCCTGTACACACGCTTGATTTTCTTTCAGAGACATAGCAATCCATAGGTTTTAAGATACTTACTAGTCAGGTACATTCTTAGGCGTTTAATATGGGGTGTTGAGTCCATTTCGTTGAGCAAGGAGTAGTTCTTGTCTATTCCATATTTGGCTTAAGGAACTTTATCTGTGCTCATTTCAATCTCTGGTTTTATGCAGCACCCCAACTCACCTTTCCCCTTAAGCAAGCATAAGTTGGTTTTCTAAATTTGAGACCCTGTTCTGTTTTGTAATCCAGTTCCTGTGTACCCAAGTTTACATTCCGTGTATTAGTGGTATGTTATGATGTTTCTTTTTCTGTGTGACTTATTTCAGTTAGAATCATCATACCTGAATCCACTCATTATGCTGCTACAGGCCTGATGACATAGATTTCATTGCTGAGTGATATTGCATTGTACGTAAGTACCACAACTTCTTTATCCATTTTTCACTTTCTGCGATATTGAACTTGTACCGTAAATGAGGTTTTTGTAAACAGAGCCGTCCCAAACTTTCAGGTGGCTGTGTCTTTTTGATTTTAATTTCCCTAAGCTATAGGACCATAAGTGGAAGTGCCCTAGGCTCTGTTGCTTTGTTTTTTAGATGTTTCAGGAAACACCATACACCTCTCCCGAGTGGCTCTTGGCAATTTACATCCCGCCCATCAGCATAACAAGGCTCCCAGTTCTCCTTGGCCTGTCCTGCCTTTCTGGATTTTACACTTTTTTCAGGTGGCCCTTTTGACCGGGGGGAAGTGAGACTTCATTGTAGTGCAGATTTCCTTTGCAAGCTTGCTTGGTTGGCCAAAAAGGGCGTATGCGTTTTTTCCTGAATATATTCAGGAAAAAACGCATACGCCCTTTTTGGCCAAGTGCATCATTGTGGACGTTCTGCCTCTTTTCCTATGCTTTAAATGCAATTCCAGTCTACCTCCTGAAATCGGTTTCCTGCAATTCTGCCCCGCTTTCAAGTCCTCTTGGCAGCCTTACTTCAGTATATTTTTGGACGATAGCTGTCATTTATAACTCTGCAGGTTTGTGAATTACAGTGCCCCTGAGCTCCTTTCTTCAACTCGCTTTCTTGTGAGCTGGCCGCAACACCGCAGGATTGCTTCAGGCCCTAATCTGGTTCCGGCACGGCACGCTGAGCCTTTGGTCAATTCTTCTTCCTGGTGCGAAATGAGAGTTAAATTTGCCCGTCCAGACACCTCCAGCTAGTCTCTCATTGGTTCTCCCTATTCCCGTTCATCTTCCGCAGAAATTGCAAACTGGACCAAACAGGAGGTTAAAGGCACTGACTCTCCAAGTCGGGAGTGTGTTAGTAAAGAGTCTGGAATGTTGCACCCGAGTACCAGGAGACAAAAACTGAGACATATTGGAACACGTCTCCCGATCACACGGTTGATCATACTCTGGGTTCCACGTGCATGTTTTAGCTGAAGGCAGAATCCCTTAAACCTGGAGAGTTGAGACCCGTGGAATGGGTCCCATGCAATATGAATTCAAAGGGTCTTCATTTGCTCACCGAACCTCTCCAATCCTATCACTGCTGCGTTTATGCCCCTGTACACATACTTGATTTTCTTTCAGAGACATAGCAATCCATAGGTTTTAAGATACTTACTAGTCAGGTACATTCTTAGGCGTTTAATATGGGGTGTTGAGTCCATTTCGTTGAGCAAGGAGTAGTTCTTGTCTATTCCATATTTGGCTTAAGGAACTTTATCTGTGCTCATTTCAATCTCTGGTTTTATGCAGCACCCCAACTCACCTTTCCCCTTAAGCAAGCATAAGTTGGTTTTCTAAATTTGAGATCCTATTCTGTTTTGTAATCCAGTTCCTGTGTACCCAAGTTTACATTCCGTGTATTAGTGGTATCTTATGATGTTTCTTTTTCTGTGTGACTTATTTCAGTTAGAATCATCATACCTGAATCCACTCATTATGCTGCTATGGGCCTGATGACATAGATTTCATCGCTGAGTGATATTGCATTGTACGTAAGTACCACAACTTCTTTATCCAGTTTTCACTTTCTGTGATATTGAACTTGTACCGTAAATGAGGTTCTTGTAAACAGAGCCGTCCCAAATTTTCGGGTGCCTGTGTCTTTTTGATTTTAATTTCCCTAAGCTATAGGACCATAAGTGGAAGTGCCCTAGGCTCTGTTGCTTTGTTTTTTAGATGTTTCAGGAAACACCATACACCTCTCCCGAGTGGCTCTTGGCAATTTACATCCCGCCCATCAGCATAACAAGGCTCCCAGTTCTCCATGGCCTGTCCTGCCTTTCTGGATTTTACACTTTTTTCAGATGGCCCTTTTGACCGGGGGGAAGTGAGACTTCATTGTAGTGCAGATTTCCTTTGCAAGCTTGCTTGGTTGGCCAAAAAGGGCGTATGCGTTTTTTCCTGAATATATTCAGGAGAAATCGCATACGCCCTTTTTGGCCAAGTGCATCATTGTGGACGTTCTGCCTCTTTTCCTATGCTTTAAATGCAATTCCAGTCTACCTCCTGAAATCGGTTTCCTGCAATTCTGCCCCGCTTTCAAGTCCTCTTGGCAGCCTTACTTCAGTATATTTTTGGACGATAGCTGTCATTTATAACTCTGCAGGTTTGTGAATTACAGTGCCCCTGAGCTCCTTTCTTCAACTCGCTTTCTTGTGAGCTGGCCGCAACACCGCAGGATTGCTTCAGGCCCTAATCTGGTTCCGGCATGGCACGCTGAGCCTTTGGTTAATTCCTCTTCCTGGTGGGAAATGAGAGTTAAATTTGCCCGTCCAGACACCTCCAGCTAGTCTCTCATTGGTTCTCCCTATTCCTGTTCATCTTCCGCAGAAATTGCAAACTGGGCCAAAGAGGAGGTTAAAGGCACTGACTCCCCAAGTCGGGAGAGTGTTAGTAAAGCATCTGGAATGTTGCACCCGAGTACCAGGGTACGAGAACTGAGACATATTGGAACACGTCTCCCGATCACACGGTTGATCATACTCTGGGTTCCACGTGCATGTTTTAGCTGAAGGAAGAATCCCTTAAACCTGGAGAGTTGAGACCCGTGGAATGGGTACCATGCAATATGACTTCAAAGGGTCTTCATTTGCTCACCGAACCTCTCCAATCCTATCACTGCTGCGTTTATGCCCCTGTACACATGCTTGATTTTCTTTCAGACACATAACAATCCATAGGTTTTAAGATACTCACTAGTCAGGTACATTCTTAGGCGTTTAATATGGGGTGTTGAGTCCATTTCGTTGAGCAAGGAGTAGTTCTTGTCTATTCCATATTTGGCTTAAGGAACTTTATCTGTGCTCATTTCAATCTCTGGTTTTATGCAGCCCCCCAACTCACCTTTCCCCTTAAGCAAGCATAAGTTGGTTTTCTAAATTTGAGACCCTGTTCTGTTTTGTAATCCAGTTCCTGTGTACCCAAGTTTACATTCCGTGTATTAGTGGTATCTTATGATGTTTCTTTTCTTTGTGACTTATTTCAGTTAGAATCATCATACATGAATCCACTCATTATGCTGCTACGGGCCTGATGACATAGATTTCATTGCTGAGTGATATTGCATTGTACGTAAGTACCACAAATTCTTTATCCATTTTTCACTTTCTGCGATATTGAACTTGTACCGTAAACGAGGTTCTTGTAAATAGAGCCGTCCCAAACTTTCGGGTGGCTGTGTCTTTTTGATTTTAATTTCCCTAAGCTATAGGACCATAAGTGGAAGTGCCCTAGGCTCTGTTGCTTTGTTTTTTAGATGTTTCAGGAAACACCATACACCTCTCCCGAGTGGCTCTTGGCAATTTACATCCCGCCCATCAGCATAACAAGGCTCCCAGTTCTCCATGGCCTGTCCTGCCTTTCTGGATTTTACACTTTTTTCAGGTGGCCCTTTTGACCGGGGGGAAGTGAGACTTCATTGTAGTGCAGATTTCCTTTGCAAGCTTGCTTGGTTGGCCAAAAAGGGCGTATGCGTTTTTTCCTGAATATATTCAGGAAAAAACGCATACGCCCTTTTTGGCCAAGTGCATCATTGTGGACGTTCTGCCTCTTTTCCTATGCTTTAAATGCAATTCCAGTCTACCTCCTGAAATCGGTTTCCTGCAATTCTGCCCCGCTTTCAAGTCCTCTTGGCAGCCTTACTTCAGTATATTTTTGGACGATAGCTGTCATTTATAACTCTGCAGGTTTGTGAATTACAGTGCCCCTGAGCTCCTTTCTTCAACTCGCTTTCTTGTGAGCTGGCCGCAACACCGCAGGATTGCTTCAGGCCCTAATCTGGTTCCGGCATGGCACGCTGAGCCTTTGGTTAATTCCTCTTCCTGGTGGGAAATGAGAGTTAAATTTGCCCGTCCAGACACCTCCAGCTAGTCTCTCATTGGTTCTCCCTATTCCTGTTCATTTTCCGCAGAAATTGCAAACTGGACCAAACAGGAGGTTAAAGGCACTGACTCTCCAAGTCGGGAGTGTGTTAGTAAAGCATCTGGAATGTTGCACCCGAGTACCAGGGGACAAAAACTGAGACATACTGGAACACGTCTCCCGATCACACGGTTGATCATACTCTGGGTTCCACGTGCATGTTTTAGCTGAAGGCAGAATCCCTTAAACCTGGAGAGTTGAGACCCGTGGAATGGGTCCCATGCAATATGACTTCAAAGGGTCTTCATTTGCTCACCGAACCTCTCCAATCCTATCACTGCTGCGTTTATGCCCCTGTACACACGCTTGATTTTCTTTCAGAGACATAGCAATCCATAGGTTTTAAGATACTTACTAGTCAGGTACATTCTTAGGCGTTTAATATGGGGTGTTGAGTCCATTTCGTTGAGCAAGGAGTAGTTCTTGTCTATTCCATATTTGGCTTAAGGAACTTTATCTGTGCTCATTTCAATCTCCGGTTTTATGCAGCACCCCAACTCACCTTTCCCCTTAAGCAAGCATAAGTTGGTTTTCTAAATTTGAGACCCTGTTCTGTTTTGTAATCCAGTTCCTGTGTACCCAAGTTTACATTCCGTGTATTAGTGGTATCTTATGATGTTTCTTTTTCTGTGTGACTTATTTCAGTTAGAATCATCATACCTGAATCCACTCATTATGCTGCTATGGGCCTGATGACATAGATTTCATCGCTGAGTGATATTGCATTGTACGTAAGTACCACAACTTCTTTATCCATTTTTCACTTTCTGTGATATTGAACTTATACCGTAAATGAGGTTCTTGTAAACAGAGCCATCCCAAACTTTCGGGTGGCTGTGTCTTTTTGATTTTAATTTCCCTAAGCTATAGGACCATAAGTGGAAGTGCCCTAGGCTCTGTTGCTTTGTTTTTTAGATGTTTCAGGAAACACCATACACCTCTCCCGAGTGGCTGTTGGCAATTTACATCCCGCCCATCAGCATAACAAGGCTCCCAGTTCTCCATGGCCTGTCCTGCCTTTCTGGATTTTACACTTTTTTCAGGTGGCCCTTTTGACCCGGGGGAAGTGAGACTTCATTGTAGTGCAGATTTCCTTTGCAAGCTTGCTTGGTTGGCCAAAAAGGGCGTATGCGTTTTTTCCTGAATATATTCAGGAAAAAACGCATACGCCCTTTTTGGCCAAGTGCATCATTGTGGACGTTCTGCCTCTTTTCCTATGCTTTAAATGCAATTCCAGTCTACCTCCTGAAATCGGTTTCCTGCAATTCTGCCCCGCTTTCAAGTCCTCTTGGCAGCCTTACTTCAGTATATTTTTGGACGATAGCTGTCATTTATAACTCTGCAGGTTTGTGAATTACAGTGCCCCTGAGCTCCTTTCTTCAACTCGCTTTCTTGTGAGCTGGCCGCAACACCGCAGGATTGCTTCAGGCCCTAATCTGGTTCCGGCATGGCACGCTGAGCCTTTGGTTAATTCCTCTTCCTGGTGGGAAATGAGAGTTAAATTTGCCCGTCCAGACACCTCCAGCTAGTCTCTCATTGGTTCTCCCTATTCCTGTTCATCTTCCGCAGAAATTGCAAACTGGACCAAACAGGAGGTTAAAGGCACTGACTCTCCAAGTCGGGAGTGTGTTAGTAAAGCGTCTGGAATGTTGCACCCGAGTACCAGGGGACAAAAACTGAGACATATTGGAACACGTCTCCCGATCACACGGTTGATCATACTCTGGGTTCCACGTGCATGTTTTAGCTGAAGGAAGAATCCCTTAAACCTGGAGAGTTGAGACCCGTGGAATGGGTCCCATGCAATATGAATTCAAAGGGTCTTCATTTGCTCACCGAACCTCTCCAATCCTATCACTGCTGCGTTTATGCCCCTGTACACATGCTTGATTTTCTTTCAGAGACATAGCAATCCATAGGTTTTAAGATACTTACTAGTCAGGTACATTCTTAGGCGTTTAATATGGGGTGTTGAGTCCATTTCGTTGAGCAAGGAGTAGTTCTTGTCTATTCCATATTTGGCTTAAGGAACTTTATCTGTGCTCATTTCAATCTCTGGTTTTATGCAGCACCCCAACTCACCTTTCCCCTTAAGCAAGCATAAGTTGGTTTTCTAAATTTGAGACCCTGTTCTGTTTTGTAATCCAGTTCCTGTGTACCCAAGTTTACATTCCGTGTATTAGTGGTATCTTATGATGTTTCTTTTTCTGTGTGACTTATTTCAGTTAGAATCATCATACCTGAATCCACTCATTATGCTGCTATGGGCCTGATGACATAGATTTCATCGCTGAGTGATATTGCATTGTACGTAAGTACCACAACTTCTTTATCCATTTTTCACTTTCTGTGATATTGAACTTATACCGTAAATGAGGTTCTTGTAAACAGATCCATCCCAAATTTTCGGGTGGCTGTGTCTTTTTGATTTTAATTTCCCTAAGCTATAGGACCATAAGTGGAAGTGCCCTAGGCTCTGTTGCTTTGTTTTTTAGATGTTTCAGGAAACACCATACACCTCTCCCGAGTGGCTGTTGGCAAGTTACATCCCGCCCATCAGCATAACAAGGCTCCCAGTTCTCCATGGCCTGTCCTGCCTTTCTGGATTTTACACTTTTTTCAGGTGGCCCTTTTGACCGGGGGGAAGTGAGACTTCATTGTAGTGCAGATTTCCTTTGCAAGCTTGCTTGGTTGGCCAAAAAGGGCGTATGCGTTTTTTCCTGAATATATTCAGGAGAAATCGCATACGCCCTTTTTGGCCAAGTGCATCATTGTGGACGTTCTGCCTCTTTTCCTATGCTTTAAATGCAATTCCAGTCTACCTCCTGAAATCGGTTTCCTGCAATTCTGCCCCGCTTTCAAGTCCTCTTGGCAGCCTTACTTCAGTATATTTTTGGACGATAGCTGTCATTTATAACTCTGCAGGTTTGTGAATTACAGTGCCCCTGAGCTCCTTTCTTCAACTCGCTTTCTTGTGAGCTGGCCGCAACACCGCAGGATTGCTTCAGGCCCTAATCTGGTTCCGGCACGGCACGCTGAGCCTTTGGTCAATTCTTCTTCCTGGTGGGAAATGAGAGTTAAATTTGCCCGTCCAGACACCTCCAGCTAGTCTCTCATTGGTTCTCCGTACTCCTGTACATCTTCCGCAGAAATTGCAAACTTGGCCAAACAGGAGGTTAAAGGCACTGACTCTCCAAGTCGGAAGAGTGTTAGTAAAGCATCTGGAATGTTGCACCCGAGTACCAGGGGACGAGAACTGAGACATATTGGAACACGTCTACCGATCACACGGTTGATCATACTCTGGGTTCCACGTGCATGTTTTAGCTGAAGGAAGAATCCCTTAAACCTGGAGAGTTGAGACCCGTGGAATGGGTCCCATGCAATATGACTTCAAAGGGTCTTCATTTGCTCACCGAACCTCTCCAATCCTATCACTGCTGCGTTTATGCCCCTGTACACACGCTTGATTTTCTTTCAGAGACATAACAATCCATAGGTTTTAAGATACTTACTAGTCAGGTACATTTTTAGGCGTTTAATATGGGGTGTTGAGTCCATTTCGTTGAGCAAGGAGTAGTTCTTGTCTATTCCATATTTGGCTTAAGGAACTTTATCTGTGCTCATTTCAATCTCTGGTTTTATGCAGCACCCCAACTCCCCTTTCCCCTTAAGCAAGCATAAGTTGGTTTTCTAAATTTGAGACCCTGTTCTGTTTTGTAATCCAGTTCCTGTGTACCCAAGTTTACATTCCATGTATTAGTGGTATCTTATGATGTTTCTTTTTCTGTGTGACTTATTTCAGTTAGAATCATCATACCTGAATCCACTCATTATGCTGCTATGGGCCTGATGACATAGATTTCATCGCTGAGTGATATTGCATTGTACGTAAGTACCACAAATTCTTTATCCATTTTTCACTTTCTGCGATATTGAACTTGTACCGTAAACGAGGTTCTTGTAAACAGAGCCGTCCCAAACTTTGGGGTGGCTGTGTCTTTTTGATTTTAATTTCCCTAAGCTATAGGACCATAAGTGGAAGTGCCCTAGGCTCTGTTGCTTTGTTTTTTAGATGTTTCAGGAAACACCATACACCTCTCCCGAGTGGCTGTTGGCAATTTACATCCCGCCCATCAGCATAACAAGGCTCCCAGTTCTCCATGGCCTGTCTTGCCTTTCTGGATTTTACACTTTTTTCAGGTGGCCCTTTTGACCGGGGGGAAGTGAGACTTCTTTGTAGTGCAGATTTCCTTTGCAAGCTTGCTTGGTTGGCCAAGAAGGGCGTATGCGTTTTTTCCTGAATATATTCAGGAAAAAACGCATACGCCCTTTATGGCCAAGTGCATCATTGTGGACGTTCTGCCTCTTTTCCTATGCTTTAAATGCAATTCCAGTCTACCTCCTGAAATCGGTTTCCTGCAATTCTGCCCCGCTTTCAAGTCCTCTTGGCAGCCTTACTTCAGTATATTTTTGGACGATAGCTGTCATTTATAACTCTGCAGGTTTGTGAATTACAGTGCCCCTGAGCTCCTTTCTTCAACTCGCTTTCTTGTGAGCTGGCCGCAACACCGCAGGATTGCTTCAGGCCCTAATCTGGTTCCGGCATGGCACGCTGAGCCTTTGGTTAATTCCTCTTCCTGGTGGGAAATGAGAGTTAAATTTGCCCGTCCAGACACCTCCAGCTAGTCTCTCATTGGTTCTCCCTATTCCTGTTCATCTTCCGCAGAAATTGCAAACTGGACCAAACAGGAGGTTAAAGGCACTGACTCTCCAAGTCGGGAGAGTGTTAGTAAAGCGTCTGGAATATTGCACCCGAGTACCAGGGGACAAAAACTGAGACATATTGGAACACGTCTCCCGATCACACGGTTGATCATACTCTGGGTTCCACATGCATGTTTTAGCTGAAGACAGAATCCCTTAATCCTGGAGAGTTGAAACCCGTGGAATGGGTCCCAGGCAATATGACTTCAAAGGGTCTTCATTTGCTCACCGAACCTCTCCAATCCTATCACTGCTGCGTTTATGCCCCTGTACACACGCTTGATTTTCTTTCAGAGACATAGCAATCCATAGGTTTTAAGATACTTACTAGTCAGGTACATTCTTAGGCGTTTAATATGGGGTGTTGAGTCCATTTCGTTGAGCAAGGAGTAGTTCTTGTCTATTCCATATTTGGCTTAAGGAACTTTATCTGTGCTCATTTCAATCTCTGGTTTTATGCAGCCCCCCAACTCACCTTTCCCCTTAAGCAAGCATAAGTTGGTTTTCTAAATTTGAGACCCTGTTCTGTTTTGTAATCCAGTTCCTGTGTACCCAAGTTTACATTCCGTGTATTAGTGGTATCTTATGATGTTTCTTTTTCTGTGTGCCTTATTTCAGTTAGAATCATCATACCTGAATCCACTCATTATGCTGCTATGGGCCTGATGACATAGATTTCATCGCTGAGTGATGTTGCATTGTACGTAAGTACCACAACTTCTTTATCCATTTTTCACTTTCTGCGATATTGAACTTGTACCGTAAATGAGGTTCTTGTAAACAGAGCCGTCCCAAACTTTCGGGTGGCTGTGTCTTTTTGATTTTAATTTCCCTAAGCTATAGGACCATAAGTGGAAGTGCCCTAGGCTCTGTTGCTTTGTTTTTTAGATGTTTCAGGAAACACCATACACCTCTCCCGAGTGGCTGTTGGCAATTTACATCCCGCCCATCAGCATAACAAGGCTCCCAGTTCTCCATGGCCTGTCCTGCCTTTCTGGATTTTACACTTTTTTCAGGTGGCCCTTTTGACCGGGGGGAAGTGAGACTTCATTGTAGTGCAGATTTCCTTTGCAAGCTTGCTTGGTTGGCCAAAAAGGGCGTATGCGTTTTTTCCTGAATATATTCAGGAAAAAATGCATACGCCCTTTTTGGCCAAGTGCATCATTGTGGACGTTCTGCCTCTTTTCCTATGCTTTAAATGCAATTCCAGTCTACCTCCTGAAATCGGTTTCCTGCAATTCTGCCCCGCTTTCAAGTCCTCTTGGCAGCCTTACTTCAGTATATTTTTGGACGATAGCTGTCATTTATAACTCTGCAGGTTTGTGAATTACAGTGCCCCTGAGCTCCTTTCTTCAACTCGCTTTCTTGTGAGCTGGCCGCAACACCGCAGGATTGCTTCAGGCCCTAATCTGGTTCCGGCATGGCACGCTGAGCCTTTGGTTAATTCCTCTTCCTGGTGGGAAATGAGAGTTAAATTTGCCCGTCCAGACACCTCCAGCTAGTCTCTCATTGGTTCTCCCTATTCCTGTTCATTTTCCGCAGAAATTGCAAACTGGACCAAACAGGAGGTTAAAGGCACTGACTCTCCAAGTCGGGAGTGTGTTAGTAAAGCATCTGGAATGTTGCACCCGAGTACCAGGGGACAAAAACTGAGACATACTGGAACACGTCTCCCGATCACACGGTTGATCATACTCTGGGTTCCATGTGCATGTTTTAGCTGAAGGCAGAATCCCTTAAACCTGGAGAGTTGAGACCCGTGGAATGGGTCCCATGCAATATGACTTCAAAGGGTCTTCATTTGCTCACCGAACCTCTCCAATCCTATCACTGCTGCGTTTATGCCCCTGTACACACGCTTGATTTTCTTTCAGAGACATAGCAATCCATAGGTTTTAAGATACTTACTAGTCAGGTACATTCTTAGGCGTTTAATATGGGGTGTTGAGTCCATTTCGTTGAGCAAGGAGTAGTTCTTGTCTATTCCATATTTGGCTTAAGGAACTTTATCTGTGCTCATTTCAATCTCCGGTTTTATGCAGCACCCCAACTCACCTTTCCCCTTAAGCAAGCATAAGTTGGTTTTCTAAATTTGAGACCCTGTTCTGTTTTGTAATCCAGTTCCTGTGTACCCAAGTTTACATTCCGTGTATTAGTGGTATCTTATGATGTTTCTTTTTCTGTGTGACTTATTTCAGTTAGAATCATCATACCTGAATGCACTCATTATGCTGCTATGGGCCTGATGACATAGATTTCATTGCTGAGTGATATTGCATTGTACGTAAGTACCACAACTTCTTTATCCATTTTTCGCTTTCTGTGATATTGAACTTGTTCGGTAAACGAGGTTCTTGTAAACAGAGCCGTCCCAAACTTTGGGGTGGCTGTGTCTTTTTGATTTTAATTTCCCTAAGCTATAGGACCATAAGTGGAAGTGCCCTAGGCTCTGTTGCTTTGTTTTTTAGATGTTTCAGGAAACACCATACACCTCTCCCGAGTGGCTGTTGGCAATTTACATCCCGCCCATCAGCATAACAAGGCTCCCAGTTCTCCATGGCCTGTCCTGCCTTTCTGGATTTTACACTTTTTTCAGGTGGCCCTTTTGACCGGGGGGAAGTGAGACTTCATTGTAGTGCAGATTTCCTTTGCAAGCTTGCTTGGTTGGCCAAAAAGGGCGTATGCGTTTTTTCCTGAATATATTCAGGAAAAAACGCATACGCCCTTTTTGGCCAAGTGCATCATTGTGGACGTTCTGCCTCTTTTCCTATGCTTTAAATGCAATTCCAGTCTACCTCCTGAAATCGGTTTCCTGCAATTCTGCCCCGCTTTCAAGTCCTCTTGGCAGCCTTACTTCAGTATATTTTTGGACGATAGCTGTCAATTATAACTCTGCAGGTTTGTGAATTACAGTGCCCCTGAGCTCCTTTCTTCAACTCGCTTTCTTGTGAGCTGGCCGCAACACCGCAGGATTGCTTCAGGCCCTAATATGGTTCAGGCATGGCACGCTGAGCCTTTGGTCAATTCTTCTTCCTGGTGGGAAATGAGAGTTAAATTTGCCCGTCCAGACACCTCCAGCTAGTCTCTCATTGGTTCTCCCTACTCCTGTACATCTTCCGCAGAAATTGCAAACTGGGCCAAACAGGAGGTTAAAGGCACTGACTCTCCAAGTCGGGAGAGTGTTAGTAAAGCATCTGGAATGTTGCACCCGAGTACCAGGGTACGAGAACTGAGACATATTGGAACACGTCTCCCGATCACACGGTTGATCATACTCTGGGTTCCACGTGCATGTTTTAGCTGAAGGAAGAATCCCTTAAACCTGGAGAGTTGAGACCCGTGGAATGGGTACCATGCAATATGACTTCAAAGGGTCTTCATTTGCTCACCGAACGTCTCCAATCCTATCACTGCTGCGTTTATGCCCCTGTACACACGCTTGATTTTCTTTCAGAGACATAGCAATCCATAGGTTTTAAGATACTTACTAGTCAGGTACATTCTTAGGCGTTTAATATGGGGTGTTGAGTCCATTTCGTTGAGCAAGGAGTAGTTCTTGTCTATTCCATATTTGGCTTAAGGAAGTTTATCTGTGCTCATTTCAATCTCTGGTTTTATGCAGCACCCCAACTCACCTTTCCCCTTAAGCAAGCATAAGTTGGTTTTCTAAATTTGAGACCCTGTTCTGTTTTGTAATCCAGTTCCTGTGTACCCAAGTTTACATTCCGTGTATTAGTGGTATCTTATGATGTTTCTTTTTCTGTGTGCCTTATTTCAGTTAGAATCATCATACCTGAATCCACTCATTATGCTGCTATGGGCCTGATGACATAGATTTCATCGCTGAGTGATATTGCATTGTACGTAAGTACCACAACTTCTTTATCCATTTTTCACTTTCTGCGATATTGAACTTGTACCGTAAATGAGGTTCTTGTAAACAGAGCCGTCCCAAACTTTCAGGTGGCTGTGTCTTTTTGATTTTAATTTCCCTAAGCTATAGGACCATAAGTGGAAGTGCCCTAGGCTCTGTTGCTTTGTTTTTTAGATGTTTCAGGAAACACCATACACCTCTCCCGAGTGGCTGTTGGCAATTTACATCCCGCCCATCAGCATAACAAGGCTCCCAGTTCTCCATGGCCTGTCCTGCCTTTCTGGATTTTACACTTTTTTCAGGTGGCCCTTTTGACCCGGGGGAAGTGAGACTTCATTGTAGTGCAGATTTCCTTTGCAAGCTTGCTTGGTTGGCCAAAAAGGGCGTATGCGTTTTTTCCTGAATATATTCAGGAAAAAACGCATACGCCCTTTTTGGCCAAGTGCATCATTGTGGACGTTCTGCCTCTTTTCCTATGCTTTAAATGCAATTCCAGTCTACCTCCTGAAATCGGTTTCCTGCAATTCTGCCCCGCTTTCAAGTCCTCTTGGCAGCCTTACTTCAGTATATTTTTGGACGATAGCTGTCATTTATAACTCTGCAGGTTTGTGAATTACAGTGCCCCTGAGCTCCTTTCTTCAACTCGCTTTCTTGTGAGCTGGCCGCAACACCGCAGGATTGCTTCAGGCCCTTATCTGGTTCCGGCATGGCACGCTGAGCCTTTGGTTAATTCCTCTTCCTGGTGGGAAATGAGAGTTAAATTTGCCCGTCCAGACACCTCCAGCTAGTCTCTCATTGGTTCTCCCTATTCCTGTTCATTTTCCGCAGAAATTGCAAACTGGACCAAACAGGAGGTTAAAGGCACTGACTCTCCAAGTCGGGAGTGTGTTAGTAAAGCATCTGGAATGTTGCACCCGAGTACCAGGGGACAAAAACTGAGACATACTGGAACACGTCTCCCGATCACATGGTTGATCATACTCTGGGTTCCACGTGCATGTTTTAGCTGAAGGCAGAATCCCTTAAACCTGGAGAGTTGAGACCTGTGGAATGGGTCCCATGCAATATGACTTCAAAGGGTCTTCATTTGCTCACCGAACCTCTCCAATCCTATCACTGCTGCATTTATGCCCCTGTACACACGCTTGATTTTCTTTCAGAGACATAGCAATCCATAGGTTTTAAGATACTTACTAGTCAGGTACATTCTTAGGCGTTTAATATGGGGTGTTGAGTCCATTTCGTTGAGCAAGGAGTAGTTCTTGTCTATTCCATATTTGGCTTAAGGAACTTTATCTGTGCTCATTTCAATCTCCGGTTTTATGCAGCACCCCAACTCACCTTTCCCCTTAAGCAAGCATAAGTTGGTTTTCTAAATTTGAGACCCTGTTCTGTTTTGTAATCCAGTTCCTGTGTACCCAAGTTTACATTCCGTGTATTAGTGGTATCTTATGATGTTTCTTTTTCTGTGTGACTTATTTCAGTTAGAATCATCATACCTGAATCCACTCATTATGCTGCTATGGGCCTGATGACATAGATTTCATTGCTGAGTGATATTGCATTGTACGTAAGTACCACAAATTCTTTATCCATTTTTCACTTTCTGCGATATTGAACTTGTACCGTAAACGAGGTTCTTGTAAACAGAGCTGTCCCAAACTTTGGGGTGGCTGTGTCTTTTTTATTTTAATTTCCCTAAGCTATAGGACCATAAGTGGAAGTGCCCTAGGCTCTGTTGCTTTGTTTTTTAGATGTTTCAGGAAACACCATACACCTCTCCCGAGTGGCTGTTGGCAATTTACATCCCGCCCATCAGCATAACAAGGCTCCCAGTTCTCCATGGCCTGTCCTGCCTTTCTGGATTTTACACTTTTTTCAGGTGGCCCTTTTGACCGGGGGGAAGTGAGACTTCATTGTAGTGCAGATTTCCTTTGCAAGCTTGCTTGGTTGGCCAAAAAGGGCGTATGCGTTTTTTCCTGAATATATTCAGGAAAAAACGCATACGCCCTTTTTGGCCAAGTGCATCATTGTGGACGTTCTGCCTCTTTTCCTATGCTTTAAATGCAATTCCAGTCTACCTCCTGAAATCGGTTTCCTGCAATTCTGCCCCGCTTTCAAGTCCTCTTGGCAGCCTTACTTCAGTATATTTTTGGACGATAGCTGTCAATTATAACTCTGCAGGTTTGTGAATTACAGTGCCCCTGAGCTCCTTTCTTCAACTCGCTTTCTTGTGAGCTGGCCGCAACACCGCAGGATTGCTTCAGGCCCTAATATGGTTCAGGCACGGCACGCTGAGCCTTTGGTCAATTCTTCTTCCTGGTGGGAAATGAGAGTTAAATTTGCCCGTCCAGACACCTCCAGCTAGTCTCTCATTGGTTCTCCCTATTCCTGTACATCTTCCACAGAAATTGCAAACTGGGCCAAACAGGAGGTTAAAGGCACTGACTCTCCAAGTCGGGAGAGTGTTAGTAAAGCATCTGGAATGTTGCACCCGAGTACCAGGGTACGAGAACTGAGACATATAGGAACACGTCTCCCGATCACACGGTTGATCATACTCTGGGTTCCACATGCATGTTTTAGCTCAAGGCGGAATCCCTTAAACCTGGAGAGTTGAGACCTGTGGAATGGGTCCCATGCAATATGACTTCAAAGGGTCTTCATTTGCTCACCGAACCTGTCCAATCCTATCACTGCTGCGTTTATGCCCCTGTACACACGCTTGATTTTCTTTCAGAGACATAGCAATCCATAGGTTTTAAGATACTTACTAGTCAGGTACATTCTTAGGCGTTTAATATGGGGTGTTGAGTCCATTTCGTTGAGCAAGGAGTAGTTCTGGTCTATCCCATATTTGGCTTAAGGAACTTTATCTGTGCTCATTTCAATCTCTGGTTTTATGCAGCACCCCAACTCACCTTTCCCCTTAAGCAAGCATAAGTTGGTTTTCTAAATTTGAGACCCTTTTCTGTTTTGTAATCCAGTTCCTGTGTACCCAAGTTTACATTCCGTGTATTAGTGGTATCTTATGATGTTTCTTTTTCTCTGTGACTTATTTCAGTTAGAATCATCATACCTGAATCCACTCATTATGCTGCTACGGGCCTGATGACATAGATTTCATTGCTGAGTGATATTGCATTGTACGTAAGTACCACAAATTCTTTATCCATTTTTCACTTTCTGCGATATTGAACTTGTACCATAAACGAGGTTCTTCTAAACAGAGCTGTCCCAAACATTGGGGTGGCTCTGTCTTTTTGATTTTAATTTCCCTAAGCTATAGGACCATAAGTGGAAGTGCCCTAGGCTCTGTTGCTTTGTTTTTTAGATGTTTCAGGAAACACCATACACCTCTCCCGAGTGGCTGTTGGCAATTTACATCCCGCCCATCAGCATAACAAGGCTCCCAGTTCTCCATGGCCTGTCCTGCCTTTCTGGATTTTACACTTTTTTCAGGTGGCCCTTTTGACCCGGGGGAAGTGAGACTTCATTGTAGTGCAGATTTCCTTTGCAAGCTTGCTTGGTTGGCCAAAAAGGGCGTATGCGTTTTTTCCTGAATATATTCAGGAAAAAACGCATACGCCCTTTTTGGCCAAGTGCATCATTGTGGACGTTCTGCCTCTTTTCCTATGCTTTAAATGCAATTCCAGTCTACCTCCTGAAATCGGTTTCCTGCAATTCTGCCCCGCTTTCAAGTCCTCTTGGCAGCCTTACTTCAGTATATTTTTGGACGATAGCTGTCATTTATAACTCTGCAGGTTTGTGAATTACAGTGCCCCTGAGCTCCTTTCTTCAACTCGCTTTCTTGTGAGCTGGCCGCAACACCGCAGGATTGCTTCAGGCCCTAATCTGGTTCCGGCATGGCACGCTGAGCCTTTGGTCAATTCCTCTTCCTGGTGGGAAATGAGAGTTAAATTTGCCCGTCCAGACACCTCCAGCTAGTCTCTCATTGGTTCTCCCTATTCCTGTTCATTTTCCGCAGAAATTGCAAACTGGACCAAACAGGAGGTTAAAGGCACTGACTCTCCAAGTCGGGAGTGTGTTAGTAAAGCATCTGGAATGTTGCACCCGAGTACCAGGGGACAAAAACTGAGACATACTGGAACACGTCTCCCGATCACACGGTTGATCATACTCTGGGTTCCACGTGCATGTTTTAGCTGAAGGCAGAATCCCTTAAACCTGGAGAGTTGAGACCCGTGGAATGGGTCCCATGCAATATGACTTCAAAGGGTCTTCATTTGCTCACCGAACCTCTCCAATCCTATCACTGCTGCGTTTATGCCCCTGTACACACGCTTGATTTTCTTTCAGAGACATAGCAATCCATAGGTTTTAAGATACTTACTAGTCAGGTACATTCTTAGGCGTTTAATATGGGGTGTTGAGTCCATTTCGTTGAGCAAGGAGTAGTTCTTGTCTATTCCATATTTGGCTTAAGGAACTTTATCTGTGCTCATTTCAATCTCCGGTTTTATGCAGCACCCCAACTCACCTTTCCCCTTAAGCAAGCATAAGTTGGTTTTCTAAATTTGAGACCCTGTTCTGTTTTGTAATCCAGTTCCTGTGTACCCAAGTTTACATTCCGTGTATTAGTGGTATCTTATGATGTTTCTTTTTCTGTGTGCCTTATTTCAGTTAGAATCATCATACCTGAATCCACTCATTATGCTGCTATGGGCCTGATGACATAGATTTCATCGCTGAGTGATATTGCATTGTACGTAAGTACCACAACTTCTTTATCCATTTTTCACTTTCTGCGATATTGAACTTGTACCGTAAATGAGGTTCTTGTAAACAGAGCCGTCCCAAACTTTCAGGTGGCTGTGTCTTTTTGATTTTAATTTCCCTAAGCTATAGGACCATAAGTGGAAGTGCCCTAGGCTCTGTTGCTTTGTTTTTTAGATGTTTCAGGAAACACCATACACCTCTCCCGAGTGGCTGTTGGCAATTTACATCCCGCCCATCAGCATAACAAGGCTCCCAGTTCTCCATGGCCTGTCCTGCCTTTCTGGATTTTACACTTTTTTCAGGTGGCCCTTTTGACCCGGGGGAAGTGAGACTTCATTGTAGTGCAGATTTCCTTTGCAAGCTTGCTTGGTTGGCCAAAAAGGGCGTATGCGTTTTTTCCTGAATATATTCAGGAAAAAACGCATACGCCCTTTTTGGCCAAGTGCATCATTGTGGACGTTCTGCCTCTTTTCCTATGCTTTAAATGCAATTCCAGTCTACCTCCTGAAATCGGTTTCCTGCAATTCTGCCCCGCTTTCAAGTCCTCTTGGCAGCCTTACTTCAGTATATTTTTGGACGATAGCTGTCATTTATAACTCTGCAGGTTTGTGAATTACAGTGCCCCTGAGCTCCTTTCTTCAACTCGCTTTCTTGTGAGCTGGCCGCAACACCGCAGGATTGCTTCAGGCCCTAATCTGGTTCCGGCATGGCACGCTGAGCCTTTGGTCAATTCCTCTTCCTGGTGGGAAATGAGAGTTAAATTTGCCCGTCCAGACACCTCCAGCTAGTCTCTCATTGGTTCTCCCTATTCCTGTTCATTTTCCGCAGAAATTGCAAACTGGACCAAACAGGAGGTTAAAGGCACTGACTCTCCAAGTCGGGAGTGTGTTAGTAAAGCATCTGGAATGTTGCACCCGAGTACCAGGGGACAAAAACTGAGACATACTGGAACACGTCTCCCGATCACACGGTTGATCATACTCTGGGTTCCACGTGCATGTTTTAGCTGAAGGCAGAATCCCTTAAACCTGGAGAGTTGAGACCCGTGGAATGGGTCCCATGCAATATGACTTCAAAGGGTCTTCATTTGCTCACCGAACCTCTCCAATCCTATCACTGCTGCGTTTATGCCCCTGTACACACGCTTGATTTTCTTTCAGAGACATAGCAATCCATAGGTTTTAAGATACTTACTAGTCAGGTACATTCTTAGGCGTTTAATATGGGGTGTTGAGTCCATTTCGTTGAGCAAGGAGTAGTTCTTGTCTATTCCATATTTGGCTTAAGGAACTTTATCTGTGCTCATTTCAATCTCCGGTTTTATGCAGCACCCCAACTCACCTTTCCCCTTAAGCAAGCATAAGTTGGTTTTCTAAATTTGAGACCCTGTTCTGTTTTGTAATCCAGTTCCTGTGTACCCAAGTTTACATTCCGTGTATTAGTGGTATCTTATGATGTTTCTTTTTCTGTGTGCCTTATTTCAGTTAGAATCATCATACCTGAATCCACTCATTATGCTGCTATGGGCCTGATGACATAGATTTCATCGCTGAGTGATATTGCATTGTACGTAAGTACCACAACTTCTTTATCCATTTTTCACTTTCTGCGATATTGAACTTGTACCGTAAATGAGGTTCTTGTAAACAGAGCCGTCCCAAACTTTCAGGTGGCTGTGTCTTTTTGATTTTAATTTCCCTAAGCTATAGGACCATAAGTGGAAGTGCCCTAGGCTCTGTTGCTTTGTTTTTTAGATGTTTCAGGAAACACCATACACCTCTCCCGAGTGGCTGTTGGCAATTTACATCCCGCCCATCAGCATAACAAGGCTCCCAGTTCTCCATGGCCTGTCCTGCCTTTCTGGATTTTACACTTTTTTCAGGTGGCCCTTTTGACCCGGGGGAAGTGAGACTTCATTGTAGTGCAGATTTCCTTTGCAAGCTTGCTTGGTTGGCCAAAAAGGGCGTATGCGTTTTTTCCTGAATATATTCAGGAAAAAACGCATACGCCCTTTTTGGCCAAGTGCATCATTGTGGACGTTCTGCCTCTTTTCCTATGCTTTAAATGCAATTCCAGTCTACCTCCTGAAATCGGTTTCCTGCAATTCTGCCCCGCTTTCAAGTCCTCTTGGCAGCCTTACTTCAGTATATTTTTGGACGATAGCTGTCATTTATAACTCTGCAGGTTTGTGAATTACAGTGCCCCTGAGCTCCTTTCTTCAACTCGCTTTCTTGTGAGCTGGCCGCAACACCGCAGGATTGCTTCAGGCCCTAATCTGGTTCCCGCACGGCACGCTGAGCCTTTGGTTAATTCCTCTTCCTGGTGGGAAATGAGAGTTAAATTTGCCCGTCCAGACACCTCCAGCTAGTCTCTCATTGGTTCTCCCTATTCCTGTTCATCTTCCTCAGAAATTGCAAACTGGGCCAAACAGGAGGTTAAAGGCACTGACTCTCCAAGTCGGGAGAGTGTTAGTAAAGCGTCTGGAATGTTGCACCCGAGTACCAGGGGACGAGAACTGAGACATATTGGAACACGTCTCCCGATCACACGGTTGATCATACTCTGGGTTCCACGTGCATGTTTTACCTGAAGGCAGAATCCCTTAAACCTGGAGAGTTGAGACCCGTGGAATGGGTACCATGCAATATGACTTCAAAGGGTCTTCATTTGCTCACCGAACCTCTCCAATCCTATCACTGCTGCGTTTATGCCCCTGTACACACGCTTGATTTTCTTTCAGCGACATAGCAATCCATAGGTTTTAAGATACTTACTAGTCAGGTACATTCTTAGGCGTTTAATATGGGGTGTTGAGTCCATTTCGTTGAGCAAGGAGTAGTTCTTGTCTATTCCATATTTGGCTTAAGGAACTTTATCTGTGCTCATTTCAATCTCTGGTTTGATGCAGCACCCCAACTCACCTTTCCCCTTAAGCAAGCATAAGTTGGTTTTCTAAATTTGAGACCCTGTTCTGTTTTGTAATCCAGTTCCTGTGTAGCCAAGTTTACATTCCATGTATTAGTGATATCTTATGATGTTTCTTTTTCTGTGTGACTTATTTCAGTTAGAATCATCATACCTGAATCCACTCATTATGCTGCTACGGGCCTGATGACATAGATTTCATTGCTGAGTGATATTGCATTGTACGTAAGTACCACAACTTCTTTATCCATTTTTCACTTTCTGCGATATTGAACTTGTACCGTAAACGAGGTTCTTGTAAACAGAGCTGTCCCAAACTTTGGGGTGGCTGTGTCTTTTTGAATTTAATTTCCCTAAGCTATAGGACCATAAGTGGAAGTGCCCTAGGCTCTGTTGCTTTGTTTTGTAGATGTTTCAGGAAACACCATACACCTCTCCCGAGTGGCTGTTGGCAATTTACATCCCGCCCATCAGCATAACAAGGCTCCCAGTTCTCCATGGCCTGTCCTGCCTTTCTGGATTTTACACTTTTTTCAGATGGCCCTTTTGACCGGGGGGAAGTGAGACTTCATTGTAGTGCAGATTTCCTTTGCAAGCTTGCTTGGTTGGCGAAAAAGGGCGTATGCGTTTTTTCCTGAATATATTCAGGAAAAAACGCATATGCCCTTTTTGGCCAAGTGCATCATTGTGGACGTTCTGCCTCTTTTCCTATGCTTTAAATGTAATTCCAGTCTACCTCCTGAAATCGGTTTCCTGCAATTCTGCCCCACTTTCAAGTCCTCTTGGCATCCTTACTTCAGTATATTTTTGGACGATAGCTGTCATTTATAACTCTGCAGGTTTGTGAATTACAGTGCCCCTGAGCTCCTTTCTTCAACTCGCTTTCTTGTGAGCTGGCCGCAACACCGCAGGATTGCTTCAGGCCCTAATCTGGTTCCGGCTCGGCACGCTGAGCCTTTGGTTAATTCCTCTTCCTGGTGGGAAATGAGAGTTAAATTTGCCCGTCCAGACACCTCCAGCTAGTCTCTCATTGATTCTCCCTATTCCTGTTCATCTTCCGCAGAAATTGCAAACTGGGCCAAACAGGAGGTTAAAGGCACTGACTCTCCAAGTCGGGAGAGTGTTAGTAAAGCGTCTGGAATGTTGCACCCGAGTACCAGGGGACGAGAACTGAGACATATTGGAATACGTCTCCCGATCACACGGTTGATCATACTCTGGGTTCCACGTGCATGTTTTAGCTGAAGGAAGAATCCCTTAAACCTGGAGAGTTGAGACCCGTGGAATGGGTACCATGCAATATGACTTCAAAGGGTCTTCATTTGCTCACCGAACCTCTCCAATCCTATCACTGCTGCGTTTATGCCCCTGTACACACGCTTGATTTTCTTTCAGAGACATAGCAATCCATAGGTTTTAAGAAACTTACTAGTCAGGTACATTCTTAGGCGTTTAATATGGGGTGTTGAGTCCATTTCGTTGAGCAAGGAGTAGTTCTTGTCTATTCCATATTTGGCTTAAGGAACTTTATCTGTGCTCATTTCAATCTCTGGTTTTATGCAGCACCCCAACTCCCCTTTCCCCTTAAGCAAGCATAAGTTGGTTTTCTAAATTTGAGACCCTGTTCTGTTTTGTAATCCAGTTCCTGTGTACCCAAGTTTACATTCCGTGTATTAGTGGTATCTTATGATGTTTCTTTTTCTGTGTGCCTTATTTCAGTTAGAATCATCATATCTGAATCCACTCATTATGCTGCTATGGGCCTGATGACATAGATTTCATCGCTGAGTGATATTGCATTGTACGTAAGTACCACAACTTCTTTATCCATTTTTCACTTTCTGCGATATTGAACTTGTACCGTAAATGAGGTTCTTGTAAACAGAGCCGTCCCAAACTTTCAGGTGGCTGTGTCTTTTTGATTTTAATTTCCCTAAGCTATAGGACCATAAGTGGAAGTGCCCTAGGCTCTGTTGCTTTGTTTTTTAGATGTTTCAGGAAACACCATACACCTCTCCCGAGTGGCTGTTGGCAATTTACATCCCGCCCATCAGCATAACAAGGCTCCCAGTTCTCCATGGCCTGTCCTGCCTTTCTGGATTTTACACTTTTTTCAGGTGGCCCTTTTGACCCGGGGGAAGTGAGACTTCATTGTAGTGCAGATTTCCTTTGCAAGCTTGCTTGGTTGGCCAAAAAGGGCGTATGCGTTTTTTCCTGAATATATTCAGGAAAAAACGCATACGCCCTTTTTGGCCAAGTGCATCATTGTGGACGTTCTGCCTCTTTTCCTATGCTTTAAATGCAATTCCAGTCTACCTCCTGAAATCGGTTTCCTGCAATTCTGCCCCGCTTTCAAGTCCTCTTGGCAGCCTTACTTCAGTATATTTTTGGACGATAGCTGTCAATTATAACTCTGCAGGTTTGTGAATTACAGTGCCCCTGAGCTCCTTTCTTCAACTCGCTTTCTTGTGAGCTGGCCGCAACACCGCAGGATTGCTTCAGGCCCTAATATGGTTCAGGCACGGCACGCTGAGCCTTTGGTCAATTCTTCTTCCTGGTGGGAAATGAGAGTTAAATTTGCCCGTCCAGACACCTCCAGCTAGTCTCTCATTGGTTCTCCCTACTCCTGTACATCTTCCGCAGAAATTGCAAACTGGGCCAAACAGGAGGTTAAAGGCACTGACTCTCCAAGTCGGGAGAGTGTTAGTAAAGCATCTGGAATGTTGCACCCGAGTACCAGGGTACGAGAACTGAGACATATAGGAACACGTCTCCCGATCACACGGTTGATCATACTCTGGGTTCCACATGCATGTTTTAGCTGAAGGCAGAATCCCTTAAACCTGGAGAGTTGAGACCTGTGGAATGGGTCCCATGCAATATGACTTCAAAGGGTCTTCATTTGCTCACCGAACCTCTCCAATCCTATCACTGCTGCGTTTATGCCCCTGTACACACGCTTGATTTTCTTTCAGAGACATAGCAATCCATAGGTTTTAAGATACTTACTAGTCAGGTACATTCTTAGGCGTTTAATATGGGGTGTTGAGTCCATTTCGTTGAGCAAGGAGTAGTTCTTGTCTATTCCATATTTGGCTTAAGGAACTTTATCTGTGCTCATTTCAATCTCTGGTTTTATGCAGCCCCCCAACTCACCTTTCCCCTTAAGCAAGCATAAGTTGGTTTTCTAAATTTGAGACCCTGTTCTGTTTTGTAATCCAGTTCCTGTGTACCCAAGTTTACATTCCGTGTATTAGTGGTATTTTATGATGTTTCTTTTTCTCTGTGACTTATTTCAGTTAGAATCATCATACCTGAATCCACTCATTATGCTGCTATGGGCCTGATGACATAGATTTCATTGCTGAGTGATATTGCATTGTACGTAAGTACCACAACTTCTTTATCCATTTTTCACTTTCTGTGATATTGAACTTGTACCGTAAATGAGGTTCTTGTAAACAGAGCCGTCCCAAACTTTCGGGTGGCTGTGTCTTTTTGATTTTAATTTCCCTAAGCTATAGGACCATAAGTGGAAGTGCCCTAGGCTCTGTTGCTTTGTTTTTTAGATGTTTCAGGAAACACCATACACCTCTCCCGAGTGGCTCTTGGCAATTTACATCCCGCCCATCAGCATAACAAGGCTCCCAGTTCTCCATGGCCTGTCCTGCCTTTCTGGATTTTACACTTTTTTCAGGTGGCCCTTTTGACCGGGGGGAAGTGAGACTTCATTGTAGTGCAGATTTCCTTTGCAAGCTTGCTTGGTTGGCCAAAAAGTGCGTATGCGTTTTTTCCTGAATATATTCAGGAAAAAACGCATACACCCTTTTTGGCCAAGTGCATCATTGTGGACGTTCTGCCTCTTTTCCTATGCTTTAAATGCAATTCCAGTCTACCTCCTGAAATCGGTTTCCTGCAATTCTGCCCCGCTTTCAAGTCCTCTTGGCAGCCTTACTTCAGTATATTTTTGGACGATAGCTGTCATTTATAACTCTGCAGTTTGTGAATTACAGTGCCCCTGAGCTCCTTTCTTCAACTCGCTTTCTTGTGAGCTGGCCGCAACACCGCAGGATTGCTTCAGGCCCTAATCTGGTTCTGGCACGGCACGCTGAGCCTTTGGTCAATTCTTCGTCCTGGTGGGAAATGAGAGTTAAATTTGCCCGTCCAGACACCTCCAGCTAGTCTCTCATTGGTTCTCCCTATTCCTGTACATCTTCCGCAGAAATTGCAAACTGGGCCAAACTGGAGGTTAAAGGCACTGACTCTCCAAGTCGGGAGAGTGTTAGTAAAGCATCTGGAATGTTGCACCCGAGTACCAGGGGACGAGAACTGAGACATATTGGAACACGTCTCCCGATCACACGGTTGATCATACTCTGGATTACACGTGCATGTTTTAGCTGAAGGAAGAATCCCTTAAACCTGGAGAGTTGAGACCCGTGGAATGGGTACCATGCAATATGACTTCAAAGGGTCTTCATTTGCTCACCGAACCTCTCCAATCCTATCACTGCTGCGTTTATGCCCCTGTACACACGCTTGATTTTCTTTCAGAGACATAGCAATCCATAGGTTTTAAGATACTTACTAGTCAGGTACATTCTTAGGCGTTTAATATGGGGTGTTGAGTCCATTTCGTTGAGCAAGGAGTAGTTCTTGTCTATTCCATATTTGGCTTAAGGAACTTTATCTGTGCTCATTTCAATCTCTGGTTTTATGCAGCACCCCAACTCACCTTTCCCCTTAAGCAAGCATAAGTTGGTTTTCTAAATTTGAGACCCTGTTCTGTTTTGTAATCCAGTTCCTGTGTACCCAAGTTTACATTCCGTGTATTAGTGGTATCTTATGATGTTTCTTTTTCTCTGTGACTTATTTCAGTTAGAATCATCATACCTGAATCCACTCATTATGCTGGAACGGGCCTGATGACATAGATTTCATTGCTGAGTGATATTGCATTGTACGTAAGTACCACAAATTCTTTATCCATTTTTCACTTTCTGCGATATTGAACTTGTACCATAAACGAGGTTCTTCTAAACAGAGCTGTCCCAAACATTGGGGTGGCTCTGTCTTTTTGATTTTAATTTCCCTAAGCTATAGGACCATAAGTGGAAGTGCCCTAGGCTCTGTTGCTTTGTTTTTTAGATGTTTCAGGAAACACCATACACGTCTCCCGAGTGGCTCTTGGCAATTTACATCCCGCCCATCAGCATAACAAGGCTCCCAGTTCTCCATGGCCTGTCCTGCCTTTCTGGATTTTACACTTTTTTCAGGTGGCCCTTTTGACCCGGGGGAAGTGAGACTTCATTGTAGTGCAGATTTCCTTTGCAAGCTTGCTTGGTTGGCCAAAAAGGGCGTATGCGTTTTTTCCTGAATATATTCAGGAAAAAACGCATACGCCCTTTTTGGCCAAGTGCATCATTGTGGACGTTCTGCCTCTTTTCCTATGCTTTAAATGCAATTCCAGTCTACCTCCTGAAATCGGTTTCCTGCAATTCTGCCCCGCTTTCAAGTCCTCTTGGCAGCCTTACTTCAGTATATTTTTGGACGATAGCTGTCATTTATAACTCTGCAGGTTTGTGAATTACAGTGCCCCTGAGCTCCTTTCTTCAACTCGCTTTCTTGTGAGCTGGCCGCAACACCGCAGGATTGCTTCAGGCCCTAATCTGGTTCCCGCACGGCACGCTGAGCCTTTGGTTAATTCCTCTTCCTGGTGGGAAATGAGAGTTAAATTTGCCCGTCCAGACACCTCCAGCTAGTCTCTCATTGGTTCTCCCTATTCCTGTTCATCTTCCGCAGAAATTGCAAACTGGGCCAAACAGGAGGTTAAAGGCACTGACTCTCCAAGTCGGGAGAGTGTTAGTAAAGCGTCTGGAATGTTGCACCCGAGTACCAGGGGACGAGAACTGAGACATATTGGAACACGTCTCCCGATCACACGGTTGATCATACTCTGGGTTCCACGTGCATGTTTTACCTGAAGGCAGAATCCCTTAAACCTGGAGAGTTGAGACCCGTGGAATGGGTACCATGCAATATGACTTCAAAGGGTCTTCATTTGCTCACCGAACCTCTCCAATCCTATCACTGCTGCGTTTATGCCCCTGTACACACGCTTGATTTTCTTTCAGACACATAGCAATCCATAGGTTTTAAGATACTTACTAGTCAGGTACATTCTTAGGCGTTTAATATGGGGTGTTGAGTCCATTTCGTTGAGCAAGGAGTAGTTCTTGTCTATTCCATATTTGGCTTAAGGAACTTTATCTGTGCTCATTTCAATCTCTGGTTTGATGCAGCACCCCAACTCACCTTTCCCCTTAAGCAAGCATAAGTTGGTTTTCTAAATTTGAGACCCTGTTCTGTTTTGTAATCCAGTTCCTGTGTAGCCAAGTTTACATTCCGTGTATTAGTGATATCTTATGATGTTTCTTTTTCTGTGTGACTTATTTCAGTTAGAATCATCATACCTGAATCCACTCATTATGCTGCTACGGGCCTGATGACATAGATTTCATTGCTGAGTGATATTGCATTGTACGTAAGTACCACAACTTCTTTATCCATTTTTCACTTTCTGCGATATTGAACTTGTACCGTAAACGAGGTTCTTGTAAACAGAGCTGTCCCAAACTTTGGGGTGGCTGTGTCTTTTTGATTTTAATTTCCCTAAGCTATAGGACCATAAGTGGAAGTGCCCTAGGCTCTGTTGCTTTGTTTTGTAGATGTTTCAGGAAACACCATACACCTCTCCCGAGTGGCTGTTGGCAATTTACATCCCGCCCATCAGCATAACAAGGCTCCCAGTTCTCCATGGCCTGTCCTGCCTTTCTGGATTTTACACTTTTTTCAGATGGCCCTTTTGACCGGGGGGAAGTGAGACTTCATTGTAGTGCAGATTTCCTTTGCAAGCTTGCTTGGTTGGCCAAAAAGGGCGTATGCGTTTTTTCCTGAATATATTCAGGATAAAACGCATACACCCTTTTTGGCCAAGTGCATCATTGTGGACGTTCTGCCTCTTTTCCTATGCTTTAAATGCAATTCCTGTCTACCTCCTGAAATCGGTTTCCTGCAATTCTGCCCCGCTTTCAAGTCCTCTTGGCAGCCTTACTTCAGTATATTTTTGGACGATAGCTGTCATTTATAACTCTGCAGGTTTGTGAATTACAGTGCCCCTGAGCTCCTTTCTTCAACTCGCTTTCTTGTGAGCTGGCCGCAACACCGCAGGATTGCTTCAGGCCCTAGTCTGGTTCCGGCACGGCACGCTGAGCCTTTGGTTAATTCCTCTTCCTGGTGGGAAATGAGAGTTAAATTTGCCCATCCAGACACCTCTAGCTAGTCTCTCATTGGTTCTCCCTTTTCCTGTTCATCTTCCGCAGAAATTGCAAACTGGGCCAAACAGGAAGTTAAAGGCACTGACTCTCCAAGTCGGGAGAGTGTTAGTAAAGCATCTGGAATGTTGCACCCGAGTACCAGGGGACGAGAACTGAGACATATTGGAACACGTCTCCCAATCACACGGTTGATCATACTCTGGGTTCCACATGCATGTTTAACCTGAAGGAAGAATCCCTTAAACCTGGAGAGTTGAGACCCGTGGAATGGGTACCATGCAATATGACTTCAAAGGGTCTTCATTTGCTCACCGAACCTCTCCAATCCTATCACTGCTGCGTTTATACCCCTGTACACACGCTTCATTCTCTTTCAGAGACATAGCAATCCATAGGTTTTAAGATACTTACTAGTCAGGTACATTCTTAGGCGTTTAATATGGGGTGTTGAGTCCACTTTGTTGAGCAAGGAGTAGCTCTTGTCTATTCCATATTTGGCTTAAGGAACTTTATCTGTGCTCATTTCAATCTCTGGTTTTATGCAGCACCCCAACTCACCTTTCCCCTTAAGCAAGCATAAGTTGGTTTTCTAAATTTGAGACCCTGTTCTGTTTTGTAATCCAGTTCCTGTGTAGCCAAGTTTACATTCCGTGTATTAGTGATATCTTATGATGTTTCTTTTTCTGTGTGACTTATTTCAGTTAGAATCATCATACCTGAATCCACTCATTATGCTGGAACGGGCCTGATGACATAGATTTCATTGCTGAGTGATATTGCATTGTACGTAAGTACCACAACTTCTTTATCCATTTTCCACTTTCTGCGGTATTGAACTTGTACCGTAAACGAGGTTCTTGTAAACAGAGCCGTCCCAAACTTTGCGGTGGCTGTGTCTTTTTGATTTTAATTTCCCTAAGCTATAGGACCATAAGTGGAAGTGCCCTAGGCGCTGTTGCTTTGTTTTTTAGGTATTTCAGGAAACACCATACACTTCTCCAGAGTGGCTCTTGGCAATTTACATCCCGCCCATCAGCATAACAAGGCTCCCAGTTCTCCATGGCCTGTCCTGCCTTTCTGGATTTTACACTTTTTTCAGATGGCCCTTTTGACCGGGGGGAAGTGAGACTTCATTGTAGTGCAGATTTCCTTTGCAAGCTTGCTTGTTTGGCCAAAAAGGGCGTATGCGTTTTTTCTTGAATATATTCAGGAAAAAACGCATACGCCCTTTTTGGCCAAGTGCATCATTGTGGACGTTCTGCCTCTTTTCCTATGCTTTACATGCAATTCCAGTCTACCTCCTGAAATCGGTTTCCTGGAATTCTGCCCTGCTTTCAACTCCTCTTGACATCCTAATTCAATATATTTTTGGAAGATAGCTGTCATTTATAACTCTGCAGGTTTGTGAATTACAGTGCCCCTGAGCTCCTTTCTTCAACTCGCTTTCTTGTGAGCTGGCCGCAACACCGCAGGATTGCTTCAGTCCCTAATCTGGTTCCGGCACGGCACGCTGAGCCTTTGGTTAATTCCTCTTCCTGGTGGGAAATGAGAGTTACATTTGCCCGTCCAGACACCTCCAGCTAGTCTCTCATTGGTTCTCCCTATTCCTGTTCATCTTCCGCAGAAATTGCAAACTGGGCCAAACAGGAGGTTAAAGGCACTGACTCTCCAAGTCGGGAGAGTGTTAGTAAAGCGTCTGGAATGTTGCACCCGAGTACCAGGGGACGAGAACTGAGACATATTGGAACACGTCTCCCGATCACACGGTTGATCATACTCTGGGTTCCACGTGCATGTTTTACCTGAAGGAAGAATCCCTTAAACCTGGAGAGTTGAGACCCGTGAAATGGGTACCATGCAATATGACTTCAAAGGGTCTTCATTTGCTCACCGAACCTCTCCAATCCTATCACTGCTGCGTTTATGCCCCTGTACACACGCTTGATTTTCTTTCAGACACATAGCAATCCATAGGTTTTAAGATACTTACTAGTCAGGTACATTCTTAGGCGTTTAATATGGGGTGTTGAGTCCATTTCGTTGAGCAAGGAGTAGTTCTTGTCTATTCCATATTTGGCTTAAGGAACTTTATCTGTGCTCATTTCAATCTCTGGTTTTATGCAGCACCCCAACTCACCTTTCCCCTTAAGCAAGCATAAGTTGGTTTTCTAAATTTGAGACCCTGTTCTGTTTTGTAATCCAGTTCCTGTGTAGCCAAGTTTACATCCCGTGTATTAGTGATATCTTATGATGTTTCTTTTTCTGTGTGACTTATTTCAGTTAGAATCATCATACCTGAATCCACTCATTATGCTGCTACGGGCCTGATGACATAGATTTCATTGCTGAGTGATATTGCATTGTACGTAAGTACCACAACTTCTTTATCCATTTTTCACTTTCTGCGATATTGAACTTGTACCGTAAACGAGGTTCTTGTAAACAGAGCCGTCCCAAACTTTGGGGTGGCTGTGTCTTTTTGATTTTAATTTCCCTAAGCTATAGGACCATAAGTGGAAGTGCCCTAGGCTCTGTTGCTTTGTTTCTTAGATGTTTCAGGAAACACCATACACCTCTCCCGAGTGGCTGTTGGCAATTTACATCCCGCTCATCAGCATAACAAGGCTCCCAGTTCTCCATGGCCTGTCCTGCCTTTCTGGATTTTACACTTTTTTCAGATGGCCCTTTTGACCGGGGGGAAGTGAGACTTCATTGTAGTGCAGATTTCCTTTGCAAGCTTGCTTGGTTGGCCGAAAAGGGCGTATGCGTTTTTTCCTGAATATATTCAGGATAAAACGCATACGCCCTTTTTGGCCAAGTGCATCATTGTGGACGTTCTGCCTCTTTTCCTATGCTTTAAATGCAATTCCTGTCTACCTCCTGAAATCGGTTTCCTGCAATTCTGCCCCGCTTTCAAGTCCTCTTGGCAGCCTTACTTCAGTATATTTTTGGACGATAGCTGTCATTTATAACTCTGCAGGTTTGTGAATTACAGTGCCCCTGAGCTCCTTTCTTCAACTCGCTTTCTTGTGAGATGGCCGCAACACCGCAGGATTGCTTCAGGCCCTAGTCTGGTTCCGGCACGGCACGCTGAGCCTTTGGTTAATTCCTCTTCCTGGTGGGAAATGAGAGTTAAATTTGCCCATCCAGACACCTCTAGCTAGTCTCTCATTGGTTCTCCCTTTTCCTGTTCATCTTCCGCAGAAATTGCAAACTGGGCCAAACAGGAGGTTAAAGGCACTGACTCTCCAAGTCGGGAGAGTGTTAGTAAAGCGTCTGGAATGTTGCACCCGAGTACCAGGGGATGAGAACTGAGACATATTGGAACACGTCTCCCGATCACACGGTTGATCATACTCTGGGTTCCACGTGCATGTTTTAGCTGAAGGAAGAATCCCTTAAACCTGGAGAGTTGAGACCCGTGGAATGGGTACCATGCAATATGACTTCAAAGGGTCTTCATTTGCTCACCGAACCTCTCCAATCCTATCACTGCTGCGTTTATGCCCCTGTACACACGCTTGATTTTCTTTCAGAGACATAGCAATCCATAGGTTTTAAGATACTTACTAGTCAGGTACATTCTTAGGCGTTTAATATGGGGTGTTGAGTCCATTTTGTTGAGCAAGGAGTAGCTCTTGTCTATTCCATATTTGGCTTAAGGAACTTTATCTGTGCTCATTTCAATCTCTGGTTTTATGCAGCACCCCAACTCACCTTTCCCCTTAAGCAAGCATAAGTTGGTTTTCTAAATTTGAGACCCTGTTCTGTTTTGTAATCCAGTTCCTGTGTAGCCAAGTTTACATTCGGTGTATTAGTGACATCTTATGATGTTTCTTTTTCTGTGTGACTTATTTCAGTTAGAATCATCATACCTGAAACCACTCATTATGCTGCTACGGGCCTGATGACATAGATTTCATTGCTGAGTGATATTGCATTGTACGTAAGTACCACAACTTCTTTATCCATTTTCCACTTTCTGCGATATTGAACTTGTACCGTAAACGAGGTTCTTGTAAACAGAGCCGTCCCAAACTTTGCGGTGGCTGAGTCTTTTTGATTTTAATTTCCCTATGCTATAGGACCATAAGTGGAAGTGCCCTAGGCTCTGTTGCTTTGTTTTTTAGATGTTTCAGGAAACACCATACACTTCTCCCGAGTTGCTCTTGGCAATTTACATCCCGCCCATCAGCATAACAAGGCTCCCAGTTCTCCATGGCCTGTCCTGCCTTTCTGGATTTTACACTTTTTTCAGATGGCCCATT
Source organism: Leucopleurus acutus (assembly GCF_964270905.1). Classification (NCBI taxonomy): domain Eukaryota; kingdom Metazoa; phylum Chordata; class Mammalia; order Artiodactyla; family Delphinidae; genus Leucopleurus; species Leucopleurus acutus. The sequence goes on along the minus strand of NW_028139082.1, from coordinate 359,514 downwards.
TGACCTGGGGGAAGTGAGACTTCATTGTAGTGCAGATTTCCTTTGCAAGCTTGCTTGGTTGGCCAAAAAGGGCGTATGCGTTTTTTCCTGAATATATTCAGGAAAAAACGCATACGCCCTTTTTGGCCAAGTGCATCATTGAGGACGTTCTGCCTCTTTTCCTGTGCTTTAAATGCAATTCCAGTCTACCTCCTGAAATCGGTTTCCTGCAATTCTGCCCCGCTTTCAAGTCCTCTTGGCAGCCTTACTTCAGTATATTTTTGGACGATAGCTGTCATTTATAACTCTGCAGGTTTGTGAATTACAGTGCCCCTGAGCTCCTTTCTTCAACTCGCTTTCTTGTGAGCTGGCCGCAACACCGCAGGATTGCTTCAGGCCCTAGTCTGGTTCCGGCACGGCACGCTGAGCCTTTGGTTAATTCCTCTTTCTGGTGGGAAATGAGAGTTAAATTTGCGCATCCAGACACCTCCAGCTAGTCTCTCATTGGTTTTCCCTATTCCTGTTCATCTTCCGCAGAAATTGCAAACTGGGCCAAACAGGAGGTTAAAGGCACTGACTCTCCAAGTCGGGAGAGTGTTAGTAAAGCGTCTGGAATGTTGCACCCGAGTACCAGGGGACGAGAACTGAGACATATTGGAACACGTCTCCCGATCACACGGTTGATCATACTCTGGGTTCCACATGCATGTTTAAGCTGAAGGAAGAATCCCTTAAACCTGGAGAGTTGAGACCCGTGGAATGGGTACCATGCAATATGACTTCAAAGGGTCTTCATTTGCTCACCGAACCTCTCCAATCCTATCACTGCTGCGTTTATGCCCCTGTACACACGCTTCATTCTCTTTCAGAGACATAGCAATCCATAGGTTTTAAGATACTTACTAGTCAGGTACATTCTTAGGCGTTTAATATGGGGTGTTGAGTCCACTTTGTTGAGCAAGGAGTAGCTCTTCTCTATTCCATATTTGGCTTAAGGAACTTTATCTGTGCTCATTTCAATCTCTGGTTTTATGCAGCACCCCAACTCACCTTTCCCCTTAAGCAAGCATAAGTTGGTTTTCTAAATTTGAGACCCTGTTCTGTTTTGTAATCCAGTTCCTGTGTAGCCAAGTTTACATTCCGTGTATTAGTGATATCTTATGATGTTTCTTTTTCTGTGTGACTTATTTCAGTTAGAATCATCATACCTGAATCCACTCATTATGCTGGAACGGGCCTGATGACATAGATTTCATTGCTGAGTGATATTGCATTGTACGTAAGTACCACAACTTCTTTATCCATTTTCCACTTTCTGCGGTATTGAACTTGTACCGTAAACGAGGTTCTTGTAAACAGAGCCGTCCCAAACTTTGCGGTGGCTGTGTCTTTTTGATTTTAATTTCCCTAAGCTATAGGACCATAAGTGGAAGTGCCCTAGGCGCTGTTGCTTTGTTTTTTAGGTATTTCAGGAAACACCATACACTTCTCCAGAGTGGCTCTTGGCAATTTACATCCCGCCCATCAGCATAACAAGGCTCCCAGTTCTCCATGGCCTGTCCTGCCTTTCTGGATTTTACACTTTTTTCAGATGGCCCTTTTGACCGGGGGGAAGTGAGACTTCATTGTAGTGCAGATTTCCTTTGCAAGCTTGCTTGTTTGGCCAAAAAGGGCGTATGCGTTTTTTCTTGAATATATTCAGGAAAAAACGCATACGCCCTTTTTGGCCAAGTGCATCATTGTGGACGTTCTGCCTCTTTTCCTATGCTTTACATGCAATTCCAGTCTACCTCCTGAAATCGGTTTCCTGGAATTCTGCCCTGCTTTCAACTCCTCTTGGCATCCTAATTCAATATATTTTTGGAAGATAGCTGTCATTTATAACTCTGCAGGTTTGTGAATTACAGTGCCCCTGAGCTCCTTTCTTCAACTCGCTTTCTTGTGAGCTGGCCGCAACACCGCAGGATTGCTTCAGGCCCTAATCTGGTTCCGGCATGGCACGCTGAGCCTTTGGTTAATTCCTCTTCCTGGTGGGAAATGAGAGTTAAATTTGCCCGTCCAGACACCTCCAGCTAGTCTCTCATTGGTTCTCCCTATTCCTGTTCATCTTCCGCAGAAATTGCAAACTGGGCCAAACAGGAGGTTAAAGGCACTGACTCTCCAAGTCGGGAGAGTGTTAGTAAAGCGTCTGGAATGTTGCACCCGAGTACCAGGGGACGAGAACTGAGACATATTGGAACACGTCTCCCGATCACACGGTTGATCATACTCTGGGTTCCACGTGCATGTTTTAGCTGAAGGAAGAATCCCTTAAACCTGGAGAGTTGAGACCCGTGGAATGGGTACCATGCAATATGACTTCAAAGGGTCTTCATTTGCTCACCGAACCTCTCCAATCCTATCACTGCTGCGTTTATGCCCCTGTACACACGCTTGATTTTCTTTCAGAGACATAGCAATCCATAGGTTTTAAGATACTTACTAGTCAGGTACATTCTTAGGCGTTTAATATGGGGTGTTGAGTCCATTTCGTTGAGCAAGGAGTAGTTCTTGTCTATTCCATATTTGGCTTAAGGAACTTTATCTGTGCTCATTTCAATCTCTGGTTTTATGCAGCACCCCAACTCACCTTTCCCCTTAAGCAAGCATAAGTTGGTTTTCTAAATTTGAGACCCTGTTCTGTTTTGTAATCCAGTTCCTGTGTAGCCAAGTTTACATCCCGTGTATTAGTGATATCTTATGATGTTTCTTTTTCTGTGTGACTTATTTCAGTTAGAATCATCATACCTGAATCCACTCATTATGCTGCTACGGGCCTGATGACATAGATTTCATTGCTGAGTGATATTGCATTGTACGTAAGTACCACAACTTCTTTATCCATTTTTCACTTTCTGCGATATTGAACTTGTACCGTAAACGAGGTTCTTGTAAACAGAGCCGTCCCAAACTTTGGGGTGGCTGTGTCTTTTTGATTTTAATTTCCCTAAGCTATAGGACCATAAGTGGAAGTGCCCTAGGCTCTGTTGCTTTGTTTCTTAGATGTTTCAGGAAACACCATACACCTCTCCCGAGTGGCTGTTGGCAATTTACATCCCGCCCATCAGCATAACAAGGCTCCCAGTTCTCCATGGGCTGTCCTGCCTTTCTGGATTTTACACTTTTTTCAGATGGCCCTTTTGACCGGGGGGAAGTGAGACTTCATTGTAGTGCAGATTTCCTTTGCAAGCTTGCTTGGTTGGCCAAAAAGAGCGTATGCGTTTTTTCCTGAATATATTCAGGATAAAACGCATACACCCTTTTTGGCCAAGTGCATCATTGTGGACGTTCTGCCTCTTTTCCTATGCTTTAAATGCAATTCCTGTCTACCTCCTGAAATCGGTTTCCTGCAATTCTGCCCCGCTTTCAAGTCCTCTTGGCAGCCTTACTTCAGTATATTTTTGGACGATAGCTGTCATTTATAACTCTGCAGGTTTGTGAATTACAGTGCCCCTGAGCTCCTTTCTTCAACTCGCTTTCTTGTGAGATGGTCGCAACACCGCAGGATTGCTTCAGGCCCTAGTCTGGTTCCGGCACGGCACGCTGAGCCTTTGGTTAATTCCTCTTCCTGGTGGGAAATGAGAGTTAAATTTGCCCATCCAGACACCTCTAGCTAGTCTCTCATTGGTTCTCCCTTTTCCTGTTCATCTTCCGCAGAAATTGCAAACTGGGCCAAACAGGAGGTTAAAGGCACTGACTCTCCAAGTCGGGAGAGTGTTAGTAAAGCGTCTGGAATGTTGCACCCGAGTACCAGGGGATGAGAACTGAGACATATTGGAACACGTCTCCCGATCACACGGTTGATCATACTCTGGGTTCCACGTGCATGTTTTAGCTGAAGGAAGAATCCCTTAAACCTGGAGAGTTGAGACCCATGGAATGGGTACCATGCAATATGACTTCAAAGGGTCTGCATTTGCTCACCGAACCTCAGCAATCCTATCACTGCTGCGTTTATGCCGCTGTACACACGCTTGATTCTCTTTCGGAGACATATAAATCCATAGGTTTTAAGATACTTACTAGTCAGGTATATTCTTAGGCGTTTAATATGGAGTGTTGAGTCCACTTCGTTGAGCAAGGAGTAGCTCTTGTCTATTACATATTTGGCTTATGGAACGGTATCTGTGCTCATTTCAATCTCTGGTTTTATGCAGCACCCCAACTCACCTTTCCCCTTAAGCAAGCATAAGTTGGTTTTCTAAATTTGAGACCCTGTTCTGTTTTGTAATCCAGTTCCTGTGTAGCCAAGTTTACATCCCGTGTATTAGTGATATCTTATGATGTTTCTTTTTCTGTGTGACTTATTTCAGTTAGAATCATCATACCTGAATCCACTCATTATGCTGCTACGGGCCTGATGACATAGATTTCATTGCTGAGTGATATTGCATTGTACGTAAGTACCACAACTTCTTTATCCATTTTTCACTTTCTGCGATATTGAACTTGTACCGTAAACGAGGTTCTTGTAAACAGAGCCGTCCCAAACTTTGGGGTGGCTGTGTCTTTTTGATTTTAATTTCCCTAAGCTATAGGACCATAAGTGGAAGTGCCCTAGGCTCTGTTGCTTTGTTTCTTAGATGTTTCAGGAAACACCATACACCTCTCCCGAGTGGCTGTTGGCAATTTACATCCCGCTCATCAGCATAACAAGGCTCCCAGTTCTCCATGGCCTGTCCTGCCTTTCTGGATTTTACACTTTTTTCAGATGGCCCTTTTGACCGGGGGGAAGTGAGACTTCATTGTAGTGCAGATTTCCTTTGCAAGCTTGCTTGGTTGGCCGAAAAGGGCGTATGCGTTTTTTCCTGAATATATTCAGGATAAAACGCATACGCCCTTTTTGGCCAAGTGCATCATTGTGGACGTTCTGCCTCTTTTCCTATGCTTTAAATGCAATTCCTGTCTACCTCCTGAAATCGGTTTCCTGCAATTCTGCCCCGCTTTCAAGTCCTCTTGGCAGCCTTACTTCAGTATATTTTTGGACGATAGCTGTCATTTATAACTCTGCAGGTTTGTGAATTACAGTGCCCCTGAGCTCCTTTCTTCAACTCGCTTTCTTGTGAGATGGCCGCAACACCGCAGGATTGCTTCAGGCCCTAGTCTGGTTCCGGCACGGCACGCTGAGCCTTTGGTTAATTCCTCTTCCTGGTGGGAAATGAGAGTTAAATTTGCCCATCCAGACACCTCTAGCTAGTCTCTCATTGGTTCTCCCTTTTCCTGTTCATCTTCCGCAGAAATTGCAAACTGGGCCAAACAGGAGGTTAAAGGCACTGACTCTCCAAGTCGGGAGAGTGTTAGTAAAGCGTCTGGAATGTTGCACCCGAGTACCAGGGGATGAGAACTGAGACATATTGGAACACGTCTCCCGATCACACGGTTGATCATACTCTGGGTTCCACGTGCATGTTTTAGCTGAAGGAAGAATCCCTTAAACCTGGAGAGTTGAGACCCGTGGAATGGGTACCATGCAATATGACTTCAAAGGGTCTTCATTTGCTCACCGAACCTCTCCAATCCTATCACTGCTGCGTTTATGCCCCTGTACACACGCTTGATTTTCTTTCAGAGACATAGCAATCCATAGGTTTTAAGATACTTACTAGTCAGGTACATTCTTAGGCGTTTAATATGGGGTGTTGAGTCCATTTTGTTGAGCAAGGAGTAGCTCTTGTCTATTCCATATTTGGCTTAAGGAACTTTATCTGTGCTCATTTCAATCTCTGGTTTTATGCAGCACCCCAACTCACCTTTCCCCTTAAGCAAGCATAAGTTGGTTTTCTAAATTTGAGACCCTGTTCTGTTTTGTAATCCAGTTCCTGTGTAGCCAAGTTTACATTCGGTGTATTAGTGACATCTTATGATGTTTCTTTTTCTGTGTGACTTATTTCAGTTAGAATCATCATACCTGAAACCACTCATTATGCTGCTACGGGCCTGATGACATAGATTTCATTGCTGAGTGATATTGCATTGTACGTAAGTACCACAACTTCTTTATCCATTTTCCACTTTCTGCGATATTGAACTTGTACCGTAAACGAGGTTCTTGTAAACAGAGCCGTCCCAAACTTTGCGGTGGCTGAGTCTTTTTGATTTTAATTTCCCTATGCTATAGGACCATAAGTGGAAGTGCCCTAGGCTCTGTTGCTTTGTTTTTTAGATGTTTCAGGAAACACCATACACTTCTCCCGAGTTGCTCTTGGCAATTTACATCCCGCCCATCAGCATAACAAGGCTCCCAGTTCTCCATGGCCTGTCCTGCCTTTCTGGATTTTACACTTTTTTCAGATGGCCCATTTGACCTGGGGGAAGTGAGACTTCATTGTAGTGCAGATTTCCTTTGCAAGCTTGCTTGGTTGGCCAAAAAGGGCGTATGCGTTTTTTCCTGAATATATTCAGGAAAAAACGCATACGCCCTTTTTGGCCAAGTGCATCATTGAGGACGTTCTGCCTCTTTTCCTATGCTTTAAATGCAATTCCAGTCTACCTCCTGAAATCGGTTTCCTGCAATTCTGCCCCGCTTTCAAGTCCTCTTGGCAGCCTTACTTCAGTATATTTTTGGACGATAGCTGTCATTTATAACTCTGCAGGTTTGTGAATTACAGTGCCCCTGAGCTCCTTTCTTCAACTCGCTTTCTTGTGAGCTGGCCGCAACACCGCAGGATTGCTTCAGGCCCTAGTCTGGTTCCGGCATGGCACGCTGAGCCTTTGGTTAATTCCTCTTTCTGGTGGGAAATGAGAGTTAAATTTGCGCATCCAGACACCTCCAGCTAGTCTCTCATTGGTTTTCCCTATTCCTGTTCATCTTCCGCAGAAATTGCAAACTGGGCCAAACAGGAGGTTAAAGGCACTGACTCTCCAAGTCGGGAGAGTGTTAGTAAAGCGTCTGGAATGTTGCACCCGAGTACCAGGGGACGAGAACTGAGACATATTGGAACACGTCTCCCGATCACACGGTTGATCATACTCTGGGTTCCACATGCATGTTTAAGCTGAAGGAAGAATCCCTTAAACCTGGAGAGTTGAGACCCGTGGAATGGGTACCATGCAATATGACTTCAAAGGGTCTTCATTTGCTCACCGAACCTCTCCAATCCTATCACTGCTGCGTTTATGCCCCTGTACACACGCTTCATTCTCTTTCAGAGACATAGCAATCCATAGGTTTTAAGATACTTACTAGTCAGGTACATTCTTAGGCGTTTAATATGGGGTGTTGAGTCCACTTTGTTGAGCAAGGAGTAGCTCTTCTCTATTCCATATTTGGCTTAAGGAACTTTATCTGTGCTCATTTCAATCTCTGGTTTTATGCAGCACCCCAACTCACCTTTCCCCTTAAGCAAGCATAAGTTGGTTTTCTAAATTTGAGACCCTGTTCTGTTTTGTAATCCAGTTCCTGTGTAGCCAAGTTTACATTCCGTGTATTAGTGATATCTTATGATGTTTCTTTTTCTGTGTGACTTATTTCAGTTAGAATCATCATACCTGAATCCACTCATTATGCTGGAACGGGCCTGATGACATAGATTTCATTGCTGAGTGATATTGCATTGTACGTAAGTACCACAACTTCTTTATCCATTTTCCACTTTCTGCGGTATTGAACTTGTACCGTAAACGAGGTTCTTGTAAACAGAGCCGTCCCAAACTTTGCGGTGGCTGTGTCTTTTTGATTTTAATTTCCCTAAGCTATAGGACCATAAGTGGAAGTGCCCTAGGCGCTGTTGCTTTGTTTTTTAGGTATTTCAGGAAACACCATACACTTCTCCAGAGTGGCTCTTGGCAATTTACATCCCGCCCATCAGCATAACAAGGCTCCCAGTTCTCCATGGCCTGTCCTGCCTTTCTGGATTTTACACTTTTTTCAGATGGCCCTTTTGACCGGGGGGAAGTGAGACTTCATTGTAGTGCAGATTTCCTTTGCAAGCTTGCTTGTTTGGCCAAAAAGGGCGTATGCGTTTTTTCTTGAATATATTCAGGAAAAAACGCATACGCCCTTTTTGGCCAAGTGCATCATTGTGGACGTTCTGCCTCTTTTCCTATGCTTTACATGCAATTCCAGTCTACCTCCTGAAATCGGTTTCCTGGAATTCTGCCCTGCTTTCAACTCCTCTTGGCATCCTAATTCAATATATTTTTGGAAGATAGCTGTCATTTATAACTCTGCAGGTTTGTGAATTACAGTGCCCCTGAGCTCCTTTCTTCAACTCGCTTTCTTGTGAGCTGGCCGCAACACCGCAGGATTGCTTCAGGCCCTAATCTGGTTCCGGCATGGCACGCTGAGCCTTTGGTTAATTCCTCTTCCTGGTGGGAAATGAGAGTTAAATTTGCCCGTCCAGACACCTCCAGCTAGTCTCTCATTGGTTCTCCCTATTCCTGTTCATCTTCCGCAGAAATTGCAAACTGGGCCAAACAGGAGGTTAAAGGCACTGACTCTCCAAGTCGGGAGAGTGTTAGTAAAGCGTCTGGAATGTTGCACCCGAGTACCAGGGGACGAGAACTGAGACATATTGGAACACGTCTCCCGATCACACGGTTGATCATACTCTGGGTTCCACGTGCATGTTTTAGCTGAAGGAAGAATCCCTTAAACCTGGAGAGTTGAGACCCGTGGAATGGGTACCATGCAATATGACTTCAAAGGGTCTTCATTTGCTCACCGAACCTCTCCAATCCTATCACTGCTGCGTTTATGCCCCTGTACACACGCTTGATTTTCTTTCAGAGACATAGCAATCCATAGGTTTTAAGATACTTACTAGTCAGGTACATTCTTAGGCGTTTAATATGGGGTGTTGAGTCCATTTCGTTGAGCAAGGAGTAGTTCTTGTCTATTCCATATTTGGCTTAAGGAACTTTATCTGTGCTCATTTCAATCTCTGGTTTTATGCAGCACCCCAACTCACCTTTCCCCTTAAGCAAGCATAAGTTGGTTTTCTAAATTTGAGACCCTGTTCTGTTTTGTAATCCAGTTCCTGTGTAGCCAAGTTTACATCCCGTGTATTAGTGATATCTTATGATGTTTCTTTTTCTGTGTGACTTATTTCAGTTAGAATCATCATACCTGAATCCACTCATTATGCTGCTACGGGCCTGATGACATAGATTTCATTGCTGAGTGATATTGCATTGTACGTAAGTACCACAACTTCTTTATCCATTTTTCACTTTCTGCGATATTGAACTTGTACCGTAAACGAGGTTCTTGTAAACAGAGCCGTCCCAAACTTTGGGGTGGCTGTGTCTTTTTGATTTTAATTTCCCTAAGCTATAGGACCATAAGTGGAAGTGCCCTAGGCTCTGTTGCTTTGTTTCTTAGATGTTTCAGGAAACACCATACACCTCTCCCGAGTGGCTGTTGGCAATTTACATCCCGCCCATCAGCATAACAAGGCTCCCAGTTCTCCATGGGCTGTCCTGCCTTTCTGGATTTTACACTTTTTTCAGATGGCCCTTTTGACCGGGGGGAAGTGAGACTTCATTGTAGTGCAGATTTCCTTTGCAAGCTTGCTTGGTTGGCCAAAAAGAGCGTATGCGTTTTTTCCTGAATATATTCAGGATAAAACGCATACACCCTTTTTGGCCAAGTGCTTCATTGTGGACGTTCTGCCTCTTTTCCTATGCTTTAAATGCAATTCCTGTCTACCTCCTGAAATCGGTTTCCTGCAATTCTGCCCCGCTTTCAAGTCCTCTTGGCAGCCTTACTTCAGTATATTTTTGGACGATAGCTGTCATTTATAACTCTGCAGGTTTGTGAATTACAGTGCCCCTGAGCTCCTTTCTTCAACTCGCTTTCTTGTGAGATGGCCGCAACACCGCAGGATTGCTTCAGGCCCTAGTCTGGTTCCGGCACGGCACGCTGAGCCTTTGGTTAATTCCTCTTCCTGGTGGGAAATGAGAGTTAAATTTGCCCATCCAGACACCTCTAGCTAGTCTCTCATTGGTTCTCCCTTTTCCTGTTCATCTTCCGCAGAAATTGCAAACTGGGCCAAACAGGAGGTTAAAGGCACTGACTCTCCAAGTCGGGAGAGTGTTAGTAAAGCGTCTGGAATGTTGCACCCGAGTACCAGGGGATGAGAACTGAGACATATTGGAACACGTCTCCCGATCACACGGTTGATCATACTCTGGGTTCCACGTGCATGTTTTAGCTGAAGGAAGAATCCCTTAAACCTGGAGAGTTGAGACCCGTGGAATGGGTACCATGCAATATGACTTCAAAGGGTCTTCATTTGCTCACCGAACCTCTCCAATCCTATCACTGCTGCGTTTATGCCCCTGTACACACGCTTGATTTTCTTTCAGAGACATAGCAATCCATAGGTTTTAAGATACTTACTAGTCAGGTACATTCTTAGGCGTTTAATATGGGGTGTTGAGTCCACTTTGTTGAGCAAGGAGTAGCTCTTGTCTATTCCATATTTGGCTTAAGGAACTTTATCTGTGCTCATTTCAATCTCTGGTTTTATGCAGCACCCCAACTCACCTTTCCCCTTAAGCAAGCATAAGTTGGTTTTCTAAATTTGAGACCCTGTTCTGTTTTGTAATCCAGTTCCTGTGTAGCCAAGTTTACATTCCGTGTATTAGTGATATCTTATGATGTTTCTTTTTCTGTGTGACTTATTTCAGTTAGAATCATCATACCTGAATCCACTCATTATGCTGGAACGGGCCTGATGACATAGATTTCATTGCTGAGTGATATTGCATTGTACGTAAGTACCACAACTTCTTTATCCATTTTCCACTTTCTGCGGTATTGAACTTGTACCGTAAACGAGGTTCTTGTAAACAGAGCCGTCCCAAACTTTGCGGTGGCTGTGTCTTTTTGATTTTAATTTCCCTAAGCTATAGGACCATAAGTGGAAGTGCCCTAGGCGCTGTTGCTTTGTTTTTTAGGTATTTCAGGAAACACCATACACTTCTCCAGAGTGGCTCTTGGCAATTTACATCCCGCCCATCAGCATAACAAGGCTCCCAGTTCTCCATGGCCTGTCCTGCCTTTCTGGATTTTACACTTTTTTCAGATGGCCCTTTTGACCGGGGGGAAGTGAGACTTCATTGTAGTGCAGATTTCCTTTGCAAGCTTGCTTGTTTGGCCAAAAAGGGCGTATGCGTTTTTTCTTGAATATATTCAGGAAAAAACGCATACGCCCTTTTTGGCCAAGTGCATCATTGTGGACGTTCTGCCTCTTTTCCTATGCTTTACATGCAATTCCAGTCTACCTCCTGAAATCGGTTTCCTGGAATTCTGCCCTGCTTTCAACTCCTCTTGGCATCCTAATTCAATATATTTTTGGAAGATAGCTGTCATTTATAACTCTGCAGGTTTGTGAATTACAGTGCCCCTGAGCTCCTTTCTTCAACTCGCTTTCTTGTGAGCTGGCCGCAACACCGCAGGATTGCTTCAGGCCCTAATCTGGTTCCGGCATGGCACGCTGAGCCTTTGGTTAATTCCTCTTCCTGGTGGGAAATGAGAGTTAAATTTGCCCGTCCAGACACCTCCAGCTAGTCTCTCATTGGTTCTCCCTATTCCTGTTCATCTTCCGCAGAAATTGCAAACTGGGCCAAACAGGAGGTTAAAGGCACTGACTCTCCAAGTCGGGAGAGTGTTAGTAAAGCGTCTGGAATGTTGCACCCGAGTACCAGGGGATGAGAACTGAGACATATTGGAACACGTCTCCCGATCACACGGTTGATCATACTCTGGGTTCCACGTGCATGTTTTAGCTGAAGGAAGAATCCCTTAAACCTGGAGAGTTGAGACCCGTGGAATGGGTACCATGCAATATGACTTCAAAGGGTCTTCATTTGCTCACCGAACCTCTCCAATCCTATCACTGCTGCGTTTATGCCCCTGTACACACGCTTGATTTTCTTTCAGAGACATAGCAATCCATAGGTTTTAAGATACTTACTAGTCAGGTACATTCTTAGGCGTTTAATATGGGGTGTTGAGTCCATTTCGTTGAGCAAGGAGTAGTTCTTGTCTATTCCATATTTGGCTTAAGGAACTTTATCTGTGCTCATTTCAATCTCTGGTTTTATGCAGCACCCCAACTCACCTTTCCCCTTAAGCAAGCATAAGTTGGTTTTCTAAATTTGAGACCCTGTTCTGTTTTGTAATCCAGTTCCTGTGTAGCCAAGTTTACATCCCGTGTATTAGTGATATCTTATGATGTTTCTTTTTCTGTGTGACTTATTTCAGTTAGAATCATCATACCTGAATCCACTCATTATGCTGCTACGGGCCTGATGACATAGATTTCATTGCTGAGTGATATTGCATTGTACGTAAGTACCACAACTTCTTTATCCATTTTTCACTTTCTGCGATATTGAACTTGTACCGTAAACGAGGTTCTTGTAAACAGAGCCGTCCCAAACTTTGGGGTGGCTGTGTCTTTTTGATTTTAATTTCCCTAAGCTATAGGACCATAAGTGGAAGTGCCCTAGGCTCTGTTGCTTTGTTTCTTAGATGTTTCAGGAAACACCATACACCTCTCCCGAGTGGCTGTTGGCAATTTACATCCCACCCATCAGCATAACAAGGCTCCCAGTTCTCCATGGGCTGTCCTGCCTTTCTGGATTTTACACTTTTTTCAGATGGCCCTTTTGACCGGGGGGAAGTGAGACTTCATTGTAGTGCAGATTTCCTTTGCAAGCTTGCTTGGTTGGCCAAAAAGAGCGTATGCGTTTTTTCCTGAATATATTCAGGAAAAAACGCATACACCCTTTTTGGCCAAGTGCATCATTGTGGACGTTCTGCCTCTTTTCCTATGCTTTAAATGCAATTCCTGTCTACCTCCTGAAATCGGTTTCCTGCAATTCTGCCCCGCTTTCAAGTCCTCTTGGCAGCCTTACTTCAGTATATTTTTGGACGATAGCTGTCATTTATAACTCTGCAGGTTTGTGAATTACAGTGCCCCTGAGCTCCTTTCTTCAACTCGCTTTCTTGTGAGATGGCCGCAACACCGCAGGATTGCTTCAGGCCCTAGTCTGGTTCCGGCACGGCATGCTGAGCCTTTGGTTAATTCCTCTTCCTGGTGGGAAATGAGAGTTAAATTTGCCCATCCAGACACCTCTAGCTAGTCTCTCATTGGTTCTCCCTTTTCCTGTTCATCTTCCGCAGAAATTGCAAACTGGGCCAAACAGGAGGTTAAAGGCACTGACTCTCCAAGTCGGGAGAGTGTTAGTAAAGCGTCTGGAATGTTGCACCCGAGTACCAGGGGATGAGAACTGAGACATATTGGAACACGTCTCCCGATCACACGGTTGATCATACTCTGGGTTCCACGTGCATGTTTTAGCTGAAGGAAGAATCCCTTAAACCTGGAGAGTTGAGACCCGTGGAATGGGTACCATGCAATATGACTTCAAAGGGTCTTCATTTGCTCACCGAACCTCTCCAATCCTATCACTGCTGCGTTTATGCCCCTGTACACACGCTTGATTTTCTTTCAGAGACATAGCAATCCATAGGTTTTAAGATACTTACTAGTCAGGTACATTCTTAGGCGTTTAATATGGGGTGTTGAGTCCACTTTGTTGAGCAAGGAGTAGCTCTTGTCTATTCCATATTTGGCTTAAGGAACTTTATCTGTGCTCATTTCAATCTCTGGTTTTATGCAGCACCCCAACTCACCTTTCCCCTTAAGCAAGCATAAGTTGGTTTTCTAAATTTGAGACCCTGTTCTGTTTTGTAATCCAGTTCCTGTGTAGCCAAGTTTACATTCCGTGTATTAGTGATATCTTATGATGTTTCTTTTTCTGTGTGACTTATTTCAGTTAGAATCATCATACCTGAATCCACTCATTATGCTGGAACGGGCCTGATGACATAGATTTCATTGCTGAGTGATATTGCATTGTACGTAAGTACCACAACTTCTTTATCCATTTTCCACTTTCTGCGGTATTGAACTTGTACCGTAAACGAGGTTCTTGTAAACAGAGCCGTCCCAAACTTTGCGGTGGCTGTGTCTTTTTTATTTTAATTTCCCTAAGCTATAGGACCATAAGTGGAAGTGCCCTAGGCGCTGTTGCTTTGTTTTTTAGGTATTTCAGGAAACACCATACACTTCTCCAGAGTGGCTCTTGGCAATTTACATCCCGCCCATCAGCATAACAAGGCTCCCAGTTCTCCATGGCCTGTCCTGCCTTTCTGGATTTTACACTTTTTTCAGATGGCCCTTTTGACCGGGGGGAAGTGAGACTTCATTGTAGTGCAGATTTCTTTTGCAAGCTTGCTTGTTTGGCCAAAAAGGGCGTATGCGTTTTTTCTTGAATATATTCAGGAAAAAACGCATACGCCCTTTTTGGCCAAGTGCATCATTGTGGACGTTCTGCCTCTTTTCCTATGCTTTACATGCAATTCCAGTCTACCTCCTGAAATCGGTTTCCTGGAATTCTGCCCTGCTTTCAACTCCTCTTGGCATCCTAATTCAATATATTTTTGGAAGATAGCTGTCATTTATAACTCTGCAGGTTTGTGAATTACAGTGCCCCTGAGCTCCTTTCTTCAACTCGCTTTCTTGTGAGCTGGCCGCAACACCGCAGGATTGCATCAGGCCCTAATCTGGTTCCGGCATGGCACGCTGAGCCTTTGGTTAATTCCTCTTCCTGGTGGGAAATGAGAGTTAAATTTGCCCGTCCAGACACCTCCAGCTAGTCTCTCATTGGTTCTCCCTATTCCTGTTCATCTTCCGCAGAAATTGCAAACTGGGCCAAACAGGAGGTTAAAGGCACTGACTCTCCAAGTCGGGAGAGTGTTAGTAAAGCGTCTGGAATGTTGCACCCGAGTACCAGGGGACGAGAACTGAGACATATTGGAACACGTCTCCCGATCACACGGTTGATCATACTCTGGGTTCCACGTGCATGTTTTAGCTGAAGGAAGAATCCCTTAAACCTGGAGAGTTGAGACCCGTGGAATGGGTACCATGCAATATGACTTCAAAGGGTCTTCATTTGCTCACCGAACCTCTCCAATCCTATCACTGCTGCATTTATGCCCCTGTACACACGCTTGATTTTCTTTCAGAGACATAGCAATCCATAGGTTTTAAGATACTTACTAGTCAGGTACATTCTTAGGCGTTTAATATGGGGTGTTGAGTCCATTTCGTTGAGCAAGGAGTAGTTCTTGTCTATTCCATATTTGGCTTAAGGAACTTTATCTGTGCTCATTTCAATCTCTGGTTTTATGCAGCACCCCAACTCACCTTTCCCCTTAAGCAAGCATATGTTGGTTTTCTAAATTTGAGACCCTGTTCTGTTTTGTAATCCAGTTCCTGTGTAGCCAAGTTTACATCCCGTGTATTAGTGATATCTTATGATGTTTCTTTTTCTGTGTGACTTATTTCAGTTAGAATCATCATACCTGAATCCACTCATTATGCTGCTACGGGCCTGATGACATAGATTTCATTGCTGAGTGATATTGCATTGTACGTAAGTACCACAACTTCTTTATCCATTTTTCACTTTCTGCGATATTGAACTTGTACCGTAAACGAGGTTCTTGTAAACAGAGCCGTCCCAAACTTTGGGGTGGCTGTGTCTTTTTGATTTTAATTTCCCTAATCTATAGGACCATAAGTGGAAGTGCCCTAGGCTCTGTTGCTTTGTTTCTTAGATGTTTCAGGAAACACCATACACCTCTCCCGAGTGGCTGTTGGCAATTTACATCCCGCCCATCAGCATAACAAGGCTCCCAGTTCTCCATGGCCTGTCCTGCCTTTCTGGATTTTACACTTTTTTCAGATGGCCCTTTTGACCGGGGGGAAGTGAGACTTCATTGTAGTGCAGATTTCCTTTGCAAGCTTGCTTGGTTGGCCAAAAAGGGCGTATGCGTTTTTTCCTGAATATATTCAGGATAAAACGAATACACCCTTTTTGGCCAAGTGCATCATTGTGGACGTTCTGCCTCTTTTCCTATGCTTTAAATGCAATTCCTGTCTACCTCCTGAAATCGGTTTCCTGCAATTCTGCCCCGCTTTCAAGTCCTCTTGGCAGCCTTACTTCAGTATATTTTTGGACGATAGCTGTCATTTATAACTCTGCAGGTTTGTGAATTACAGTGCCCCTGAGCTCCTTTCTTCAACTCGCTTTCTTGTGAGATGGCCGCAACACCGCAGGATTGCTTCAGGCCCTAGTCTGGTTCCGGCACGGCACGCTGAGCCTTTGGTTAATTCCTCTTCCTGGTGGGAAATGAGAGTTAAATTTGCCCATCCAGACACCTCTAGCTAGTCTCTCATTGGTTCTCCCTTTTCCTGTTCATCTTCCGCAGAAATTGCAAACTGGGCCAAACAGGAGGTTAAAGGCACTGACTCTCCAAGTCGGGAGAGTGTTAGTAAAGCGTCTGGAATGTTGCACCCGAGTACCAGGGGATGAGAACTGAGACATATTGGAACACGTCTCCCGATCACACGGTTGATCATACTCTGGGTTCCACGTGCATGTTTTAGCTGAAGGAAGAATCCCTTAAACCTGGAGAGTTGAGACCCGTGGAATGGGTACCATGCAATATGACTTCAAAGGGTCTTCATTTGCTCACCGAACCTCTCCAATCCTATCACTGCTGCGTTTATGCCCCTGTACACACGCTTGATTTTCTTTCAGAGACATAGCAATCCATAGGTTTTAAGATACTTACTAGTCAGGTACATTCTTAGGCGTTTAATATGGGGTGTTGAGTCCATTTCGTTGAGCAAGGAGTAGCTCTTGTCTATTCCATATTTGGCTTAAGGAACTTTATCTGTGCTCATTTCAAACTCTGGTTTTATGCAGCACCCCAACTCACCTTTCCCCTTAAGCAAGCATAAGTTGGTTTTCTAAATTTGAGACCCTGTTCTGTTTTGTAATCCAGTTCCTGTGTAGCCAAGTTTACATTCGGTGTATTAGTGACATCTTATGATGTTTCTTTTTCTGTGTGACTTATTTCAGTTAGAATCATCATACCTGAAACCACTCATTATGCTGCTACGGGCCTGATGACATAGATTTCATTGCTGAGTGATATTGCATTGTACGTAAGTACCACAACTTCTTTATCCATTTTCCACTTTCTGCGATATTGAACTTGTACCGTAAACGAGGTTCTTGTAAACAGAGCCGTCCCAAACTTTGCGGTGGCTGAGTCTTTTTGATTTTAATTTCCCTATGCTATAGGACCATAAGTGGAAGTGCCCTAGGCTCTGTTGCTTTGTTTTTTAGATGTTTCAGGAAACACCATACACTTCTCCCGAGTTGCTCTTGGCAATTTACATCCCGCCCATCAGCATAACAAGGCTCCCAGTTCTCCATGGCCTGTCCTGCCTTTCTGGATTTTACACTTTTTTCAGATGGCCCATTTGACCTGGGGGAAGTGAGACTTCATTGTAGTGCAGATTTCCTTTGCAAGCTTGCTTGGTTGGCCAAAAAGGGCGTATGCGTTTTTTCCTGAATATATTCAGGAAAAAACGCATACGCCCTTTTTGGCCAAGTGCATCATTGAGGACGTTCTGCCTCTTTTCCTATGCTTTAAATGCAATTCCAGTCTACCTCCTGAAATCGGTTTCCTGCAATTCTGCCCCGCTTTCAAGTCCTCTTGGCAGCCTTACTTCAGTATATTTTTGGACGATAGCTGTCATTTATAACTCTGCAGGTTTGTGAATTACAGTGCCCCTGAGCTCCTTTCTTCAACTCGCTTTCTTGTGAGCTGGCCGCAACACCGCAGGATTGCTTCTGGCCCTAATCTGGTTCCGGCACGGCACGCTGAGCCTTTGGTTAATTCCTCTTTCTGGTGGGAAATGAGAGTTAAATTTGCGCATCCAGACACCTCCAGCTAGTCTCTCATTGGTTTTCCCTATTCCTGTTCATCTTCCGCAGAAATTGCAAACTGGGCCAAACAGGAGGTTAAAGGCACTGACTCTCCAAGTCGGGAGAGTGTTAGTAAAGCGTCTGGAATGTTGCACCCGAGTACCAGGGGACGAGAACTGAGACATATTGGAACACGTCTCCCGATCACACGGTTGATCATACTCTGGGTTCCACATGCATGTTTAAGCTGAAGGAAGAATCCCTTAAACCTGGAGAGTTGAGACCCGTGGAATGGGTACCATGCAATATGACTTCAAAGGGTCTTCATTTGCTCACCGAACCTCTCCAATCCTATCACTGCTGCGTTTATGCCCCTGTACACACGCTTCATTCTCTTTCAGAGACATAGCAATCCATAGGTTTTAAGATACTTACTAGTCAGGTACATTCTTAGGCGTTTAATATGGGGTGTTGAGTCCACTTTGTTGAGCAAGGAGTAGCTCTTGTCTATTCCATATTTGGCTTAAGGAACTTTATCTGTGCTCATTTCAATCTCTGGTTTTATGCAGCACCCCAACTCACCTTTCCCCTTAAGCAAGCATAAGTTGGTTTTCTAAATTTGAGACCCTGTTCTGTTTTGTAATCCAGTTCCTGTGTAGCCAAGTTTACATTCCGTGTATTAGTGATATCTTATGATGTTTCTTTTTCTGTGTGACTTATTTCAGTTAGAATCATCATACCTGAATCCACTCATTATGCTGGAACGGGCCTGATGACATAGATTTCTTTGCTGAGTGATATTGCATTGTACGTAAGTACCACAACTTCTTTATCCATTTTCCACTTTCTGCGGTATTGAACTTGTACCGTAAACGAGGTTCTTGTAAACAGAGCCGTCCCAAACTTTGGGGTGGCTGTGTCTTTTTGATTTTAATTTCCCTAAGCTATAGGACCATAAGTGGAAGTGCCCTAGGCGCTGTTGCTTTGTTTTTTAGGTATTTCAGGAAACACCATACACTTCTCCAGAGTGGCTCTTGGCAATTTACATCCCGCCCATCAGCATAACAAGGCTCCCAGTTCTCCATGGCCTGTCCTGCCTTTCTGGATTTTACACTTTTTTCAGATGGCCCTTTTGACCGGGGGGAAGTGAGACTTCATTGTAGTGCAGATTTCCTTTGCAAGCTTGCTTGTTTGGCCAAAAAGGGCGTATGCGTTTTTTCTTGAATATATTCAGGAAAAAAAGGCATACGCCCTTTTTGGCCAAGTGCATCATTGTGGACGTTCTGTCTCTTTTCCTATGCTTTACATGCAATTCCAGTCTACCTCCTGAAATCGGTTTCCTGGAATTCTGCCCTGCTTTCAACTCCTCTTGGCATCCTAATTCAATATATTTTTGGAAGATAGCTGTCATTTATAACTCTGCAGGTTTGTGAATTACAGTGCCCCTGAGCTCCTTTCTTCAACTCGCTTTCTTGTGAGCTGGCCGCAACACCGCAGGATTGCTTCAGGCCCTAATCTGTTTCCAGCATGGCACGCTGAGCCTTTGGTTAATTCCTCTTCCTGGTGGGAAATGAGAGTTAAATTTGCCCGTCCAGACACCTCCAGCTAGTCTCTCATTGGTTCTCCCTATTCCTGTTCATCTTCCGCAGAAATTGCAAACTGGGCCAAACAGGAGGTTAAAGGCACTGACTCTCCAAGTCGGGAGAGTGTTAGTAAAGCGTCTGGAATGTTGCACCCGAGTACCAGGGGACGAGAACTGAGACATATTGGAACACGTCTCCCGATCACACGGTTGATCATACTCTGGGTTCCACGTGCATGTTTTAGCTGAAGGAAGAATCCCTTAAACCTGGAGAGTTGAGACCCGTGGAATGGGTACCATGCAATATGACTTCAAAGGGTCTTCATTTGCTCACCGAACCTCTCCAATCCTATCACTGCTGCATTTATGCCCCTGTACACACGCTTGATTTTCTTTCAGAGACATAGCAATCCATAGGTTTTAAGATACTTACTAGTCAGGTACATTCTTAGGCGTTTAATATGGGGTGTTGAGTCCATTTCGTTGAGCAAGGAGTAGTTCTTGTCTATTCCATATTTGGCTTAAGGAACTTTATCTGTGCTCATTTCAATCTCTGGTTTTATGCAGCACCCCAACTCACCTTTCCCCTTAAGCAAGCATAAGTTGGTTTTCTAAATTTGAGACCCTGTTCTGTTTTGTAATCCAGTTCCTGTGTAGCCAAGTTTACATCCCATGTATTAGTGATATCTTATGATGTTTCTTTTTCTGTGTGACTTATTTCAGTTAGAATCATCATACCTGAATCCACTCATTATGCTGCTACGGGCCTGATGACATAGATTTCATTGCTGAGTGATATTGCATTGTACGTAAGTACCACAACTTCTTTATCCATTTTTCACTTTCTGCGATATTGAACTTGTACCGTAAACGAGGTTCTTGTAAACAGAGCCGTCCCAAACTTTGGGGTGGCTGTGTCTTTTTGATTTTAATTTCCCTAAGCTATAGGACCATAAGTGGAAGTGCCCTAGGCTCTGTTGCTTTGTTTCTTAGATGTTTCAGGAAACACCATACACCTCTCCCGAGTGGCTGTTGGCAATTTACATCCCGCCCATCAGCATAACAAGGCTCCCAGTTCTCCATGGCCTGTCCTGCCTTTCTGGATTTTACACTTTTTTCAGATGGCCCTTTTGACCGGGGGGAAGTGAGACTTCATTGTAGTGCAGATTTCCTTTGCAAGCTTGCTTGGTTGGCCAAAAAGGGCGTATGCGTTTTTTCCTGAATATATTCAGGATAAAACGCATACACCCTTTTTGGCCAAGTGCATCATTGTGGACGTTCTGCCTCTTTTCCTATGCTTTAAATGCAATTCCTGTCTACCTCCTGAAATCGGTTTCCTGCAATTCTGCCCCGCTTTCAAGTCCTCTTGGCAGCCTTACTTCAGTATATTTTTGGACGATAGCTGTCATTTATAACTCTGCAGGTTTGTGAATTACAGTGCCCCTGAGCTCCTTTCTTCAACTCGCTTTCTTGTGAGATGGCCGCAACACCGCAGGATTGCTTCAGGCCCTAGTCTGGTTCCGGCACGGCACGCTGAGCCTTTGGTTAATTCCTCTTCCTGGTGGGAAATGAGAGTTAAATTTGCCCATCCAGACACCTCTAGCTAGTCTCTCATTGGTTCTCCCTTTTCCTGTTCATCTTCCGCAGAAATTGCAAACTGGGCCAAACAGGAGGTTAAAGGCACTGACTCTCCAAGTCGGGAGAGTGTTAGTAAAGCGTCTGGAATGTTGCACCCGAGTACCAGGGGATGAGAACTGAGACATATTGGAACACGTCTCCCGATCACACGGTTGATCATACTCTGGGTTCCACGTGCATGTTTTAGCTGAAGGAAGAATCCCTTAAACCTGGAGAGTTGAGACCCGTGGAATGGGTACCATGCAATATGACTTCAAAGGGTCTTCATTTGCTCACCGAACCTCTCCAATCCTATCACTGCTGCGTTTATGCCCCTGTACACACGCTTGATTTTCTTTCAGAGACATAGCAATCCATAGGTTTTAAGATACTTACTAGTCAGGTACATTCTTAGGCGTTTAATATGGGGTGTTGAGTCCATTTCGTTGAGCAAGGAGTAGCTCTTGTCTATTCCATATTTGGCTTAAGGAACTTTATCTGTGCTCATTTCAAACTCTGGTTTTATGCAGCACCCCAACTCACCTTTCCCCTTAAGCAAGCATAAGTTGGTTTTCTAAATTTGAGACCCTGTTCTGTTTTGTAATCCAGTTCCTGTGTAGCCAAGTTTACATTCGGTGTATTAGTGACATCTTATGATGTTTCTTTTTCTGTGTGACTTATTTCAGTTAGAATCATCATACCTGAAACCACTCATTATGCTGCTACGGGCCTGATGACATAGATTTCATTGCTGAGTGATATTGCATTGTACGTAAGTACCACAACTTCTTTATCCATTTTCTACTTTCTGCGATATTGAACTTGTACCGTAAACGAGGTTCTTGTAAACAGAGCCGTCCCAAACTTTGCGGTGGCTGAGTCTTTTTGATTTTAATTTCCCTATGCTATAGGACCATAAGTGGAAGTGCCCTAGGCTCTGTTGCTTTGTTTTTTAGATGTTTCAGGAAACACCATACACTTCTCCCGAGTTGCTCTTGGCAATTTACATCCCGCCCATCAGCATAACAAGGCTCCCAGTTCTCCATGGCCTGTCCTGCCTTTCTGGATTTTACACTTTTTTCAGATGGCCCATTTGACCTGGGGGAAGTGAGACTTCATTGTAGTGCAGATTTCCTTTGCAAGCTTGCTTGGTTGGCCAAAAAGGGCGTATGCGTTTTTTCCTGAATATATTCAGGAAAAAACGCATACGCCCTTTTTGGCCAAGTGCATCATTGAGGACGTTCTGCCTCTTTTCCTATGCTTTAAATGCAATTCCAGTCTACCTCCTGAAATCGGTTTCCTGCAATTCTGCCCCGCTTTCAAGTCCTCTTGGCAGCCTTACTTCAGTATATTTTTGGACGATAGCTGTCATTTATAACTCTGCAGGTTTGTGAATTACAGTGCCCCTGAGCTCCTTTCTTCAACTCGCTTTCTTGTGAGCTGGCCGCAACACCGCAGGATTGCTTCTGGCCCTAATCTGGTTCCGGCACGGCACGCTGAGCCTTTGGTTAATTCCTCTTTCTGGTGGGAAATGAGAGTTAAATTTGCGCATCCAGACACCTCCAGCTAGTCTCTCATTGGTTTTCCCTATTCCTGTTCATCTTCCGCAGAAATTGCAAACTGGGCCAAACAGGAGGTTAAAGGCACTGACTCTCCAAGTCGGGAGAGTGTTAGTAAAGCGTCTGGAATGTTGCACCCGAGTACCAGGGGACGAGAACTGAGACATATTGGAACACGTCTCCCGATCACACGGTTGATCATACTCTGGGTTCCACATGCATGTTTAAGCTGAAGGAAGAATCCCTTAAACCTGGAGAGTTGAGACCCGTGGAATGGGTACCATGCAATATGACTTCAAAGGGTCTTCATTTGCTCACCGAACCTCTCCAATCCTATCACTGCTGCGTTTATGCCCCTGTACACACGCTTCATTCTCTTTCAGAGACATAGCAATCCATAGGTTTTAAGATACTTACTAGTCAGGTACATTCTTAGGCGTTTAATATGGGGTGTTGAGTCCACTTTGTTGAGCAAGGAGTAGCTCTTGTCTATTCCATATTTGGCTTAAGGAACTTTATCTGTGCTCATTTCAATCTCTGGTTTTATGCAGCACCCCAACTCACCTTTCCCCTTAAGCAAGCATAAGTTGGTTTTCTAAATTTGAGACCCTGTTCTGTTTTGTAATCCAGTTCCTGTGTAGCCAAGTTTACATTCCGTGTATTAGTGATATCTTATGATGTTTCTTTTTCTGTGTGACTTATTTCAGTTAGAATCATCATACCTGAATCCACTCATTATGCTGGAACGGGCCTGATGACATAGATTTCTTTGCTGAGTGATATTGCATTGTACGTAAGTACCACAACTTCTTTATCCATTTTCCACTTTCTGCGGTATTGAACTTGTACCGTAAACGAGGTTCTTGTAAACAGAGCCGTCCCAAACTTTGGGGTGGCTGTGTCTTTTTGATTTTAATTTCCCTAAGCTATAGGACCATAAGTGGAAGTGCCCTAGGCGCTGTTGCTTTGTTTTTTAGGTATTTCAGGAAACACCATACACTTCTCCAGAGTGGCTCTTGGCAATTTACATCCCGCCCATCAGCATAACAAGGCTCCCAGTTCTCCATGGCCTGTCCTGCCTTTCTGGATTTTACACTTTTTTCAGATGGCCCTTTTGACCGGGGGGAAGTGAGACTTCATTGTAGTGCAGATTTCCTTTGCAAGCTTGCTTGTTTGGCCAAAAAGGGCGTATGCGTTTTTTCTTGAATATATTCAGGAAAAAACGCATACGCCCTTTTTGGCCAAGTGCATCATTGTGGACGTTCTGTCTCTTTTCCTATGCTTTACATGCAATTCCAGTCTACCTCCTGAAATCGGTTTCCTGGAATTCTGCCCTGCTTTCAACTCCTCTTGGCATCCTAATTCAATATATTTTTGGAAGATAGCTGTCATTTATAACTCTGCAGGTTTGTGAATTACAGTGCCCCTGAGCTCCTTTCTTCAACTCGCTTTCTTGTGAGCTGGCCGCAACACCGCAGGATTGCTTCAGGCCCTAATCTGGTTCCGGCACGGCACGCTGAGCCTTTGGTTAATTCCTCTTCCTGGTGGGAAATGAGAGTTAAATTTGCCCGTCCAGACACCTCCAGCTAGTCTCTCATTGGTTCTCCCTATTCCTGTTCATCTTCTGCAGAAATTGCAAACTGGGCCAAACAGGAGGTTAAAGGCACTGACTCTCCAAGTCGGGAGAGTGTTAGTAAAGCGTCTGGAATGTTGCACCCGAGTACCAGGGGACGAGAACTGAGACATATTGGAACACGTCTCCCGATCACACGGTTGATCATACTCTGGGTTCCACGTGCATGTTTTAGCTGAAGGAAGAATCCCTTAAACCTGGAGAGTTGAGACCCATGGAATGGGTACCATGCAATATGACTTCAAAGGGTCTTCATTTGCTCACCGAACCTCTCCAATCCTATCACTGCTGCGTTTATGCCCCTGTACACACGCTTGATTTTCTTTCAGACACATAGCAATCCATAGGTTTTAAGATACTTACTAGTCAGGTACATTCTTAGGCGTTTAATATGGGGTGTTGAGTCCATTTCGTTGAGCAAGGAGTAGTTCTTGTCTATTCCATATTTGGCTTAAGGAACTTTATCTGTGCTCATTTCAATCTCTGGTTTTATGCAGCACCCCAACTCACCTTTCCCCTTAAGCAAGCATAAGTTGGTTTTCTAAATTTGAGACCCTGTTCTGTTTTGTAATCCAGTTCCTGTGTAGCCAAGTTTACATCCCGTGTATTAGTGATATCTTATGATGTTTCTTTTTCTGTGTGACTTATTTCAGTTAGAATCATCATACCTGAATCCACTCATTATGCTGCTACGGGCCTGATGACATAGATTTCATTGCTGAGTGATATTGCATTGTACGTAAGTACCACAACTTCTTTATCCATTTTCCACTTTCTGCGGTATTGAACTTGTACCGTAAACGAGGTTCTTGTAAACAGAGCCGTCCCAAACTTTGCGGTGGCTGTGTCTTTTTGATTTTAATTTCCCTAAGCTATAGGACCATAAGTGGAAGTGCCCTAGGCGCTGTTGCTTTGTTTTTTAGGTATTTCAGGAAACACCATACACTTCTCCAGAGTGGCTCTTGGCAATTTACATCCCGCCCATCAGCATAACAAGGCTCCCAGTTCTCCATGGCCTGTCCTGCCTTTCTGGATTTTACACTTTTTTCAGATGGCCCTTTTGACCGGGGGGAAGTGAGACTTCATTGTAGTGCAGATTTCCTTTGCAAGCTTGCTTGTTTGGCCAAAAAGGGCGTATGCGTTTTTTCTTGAATATATTCAGGAAAAAACGCATACGCCCTTTTTGGCCAAGTGCATCATTGTGGACGTTCTGCCTCTTTTCCTATGCTTTACATGCAATTCCAGTCTACCTCCTGAAATCGGTTTCCTGGAATTCTGCCCTGCTTTCAACTCCTCTTGGCATCCTAATTCAATATATTTTTGGAAGATAGCTGTCATTTATAACTCTGCAGGTTTGTGAATTACAGTGCCCCTGAGCTCCTTTCTTCAACTCGCTTTCTTGTGAGCTGGCCGCAACACCGCAGGATTGCTTCAGGCCCTAATCTGGTTCTGGCACGGCACGCTGAGCCTTTGGTTAATTCCTCTTCCTGGTGGGAAATGAGAGTTAAATTTGCCCGTCCAGACACCTCCAGCTAGTCTCTCATTGGTTCTCCCTATTCCTGTTCATCTTCCGCAGAAATTGCAAACTGGGCCAAACAGGAGGTTAAAGGCACTGACTCTCCAAGTCGGGAGAGTGTTAGTAAAGCGTCTGGAATGTTGCACCCGAGTACCAGGGGACGAGAACTGAGACATATTGGAACACGTCTCCCGATCACACGGTTGATCATACTCTGGGTTCCACGTGCATGTTTTAGCTGAAGGAAGAATCCCTTAAACCTGGAGAGTTGAGACCCGTGAAATGGGTACCATGCAATATGACTTCAAAGGGTCTTCATTTGCTCACCGAACCTCTCCAATCCTATCACTGCTGCGTTTATGCCCCTGCACACACGCTTGATTTTCTTTCAGACACATAGCAATCCATAGGTTTTAAGATACTTACTAGTCAGGTACATTCTTAGGCGTTTAATATGGGGTGTTGAGTCCATTTCGTTGAGCAAGGAGTAGTTCTTGTCTATTCCATATTTGGCTTAAGGAACTTTATCTGTGCTCATTTCAATCTCTGGTTTTATGCAGCACCCCAACTCACCTTTCCCCTTAAGCAAGCATAAGTTGGTTTTCTAAATTTGAGACCCTGTTCTGTTTTGTAATCCAGTTCCTGTGTAGCCAAGTTTACATCCCGTGTATTAGTGATATCTTATGATGTTTCTTTTTCTGTGTGACTTATTTCAGTTAGAATCATCATACCTGAATCCACTCATTATGCTGCTACGGGCCTGATGACATAGATTTCATTGCTGAGTGATATTGCATTGTACGTAAGTACCACAACTTCTTTATCCATTTTTCACTTTCTGCGATATTGAACTTGTACCGTAAACGAGGTTCTTGTAAACAGACCCGTCCCAAACTTTGGGGTGGCTGTGTCTTTTTGATTTTAATTTCCCTAAGCTATAGGACCATAAGTGGAAGTGCCCTAGGCTCTGTTGCTTTGTTTCTTAGATGTTTCAGGAAACACCATACACCTCTCCCGAGTGGCTGTTGGCAATTTACATCCCGCCCATCAGCATAACAAGGCTCCCAGTTCTCCATGGCCTGTCCTGCCTTTCTGGATTTTACACTTTTTTCAGATGGCCCTTTTGACCGGGGGGAAGTGAGACTTCATTGTAGTGCAGATTTCCTTTGCAAGCTTGCTTGGTTGGCCGAAAAGGGCGTATGCGTTTTTTCCTGAATATATTCAGGATAAAACGCATACGCCCTTTTTGGCCAAGTGCATCATTGTGGACGTTCTGCCTCTTTTCCTATGCTTTAAATGCAATTCCTGTCTACCTCCTGAAATCGGTTTCCTGCAATTCTGCCCCGCTTTCAAGTCCTCTTGGCAGCCTTACTTCAGTATATTTTTGGACGATAGCTGTCATTTATAACTCTGCAGGTTTGTGAATTACAGTGCCCCTGAGCTCCTTTCTTCAACTCGCTTTCTTGTGAGATGGCCGCAACACCGCAGGATTGCTTCAGGCCCTAGTCTGGTTCCGGCACGGCACGCTGAGCCTTTGGTTAATTCCTCTTCCTGGTGGGAAATGAGAGTTAAATTTGCCCATCCAGACACCTCTAGCTAGTCTCTCATTGGTTCTCCCTTTTCCTGTTCATCTTCCGCAGAAATTGCAAACTGGGCCAAACAGGAGGTTAAAGGCACTGACTCTCCAAGTCGGGAGAGTGTTAGTAAAGCGTCTGGAATGTTGCACCCGAGTACCAGGGGATGAGAACTGAGACATATTGGAACACGTCTCCCGATCACACGGTTGATCATACTCTGGGTTCCACGTGCATGTTTTAGCTGAAGGAAGAATCCCTTAAACCTGGAGAGTTGAGACCCGTGGAATGGGTACCATGCAATATGACTTCAAAGGGTCTTCATTTGCTCACCGAACCTCTCCAATCCTATCACTGCTGCGTTTATGCCCCTGTACACACGCTTGATTTTCTTTCAGAGACATAGCAATCCATAGGTTTTAAGATACTTACTAGTCAGGTACATTCTTAGGCGTTTAATATGGGGTGTTGAGTCCATTTTGTTGAGCAAGGAGTAGCTCTTGTCTATTCCATATTTGGCTTAAGGAACTTTATCTGTGCTCATTTCAAACTCTGGTTTTATGCAGCACCCCAACTCACCTTTCCCCTTAAGCAAGCATAAGTTGGTTTTCTAAATTTGAGACCCTGTTCTGTTTTGTAATCCAGTTCCTGTGTAGCCAAGTTTACATTCGGTGTATTAGTGACATCTTATGATGTTTCTTTTTCTGTGTGACTTATTTCAGTTAGAATCATCATACCTGAAACCACTCATTATGCTGCTACGGGCCTGATGACATAGATTTCATTGCTGAGTGATATTGCATTGTACGTAAGTACCACAACTTCTTTATCCATTTTCCACTTTCTGCGATATTGAACTTGTACCGTAAACGAGGTTCTTGTAAACAGAGCCGTCCCAAACTTTGCGGTGGCTGAGTCTTTTTGATTTTAATTTCCCTATGCTATAGCACCATAAGTGGAAGTGCCCTAGGCTCTGTTGCTTTGTTTTTTAGATGTTTCAGGAAACACCATACACTTCTCCCGAGTTGCTCTTGGCAATTTACATCCCGCCCATCAGCATAACAAGGCTCCCAGTTCTCCATGGCCTGTCCTGCCTTTCTGGATTTTACACTTTTTTCAGATGGCCCATTTGACCTGGGGGAAGTGAGACTTCATTGTAGTGCAGATTTCCTTTGCAAGCTTGCTTGGTTGGCCAAAAAGGGCGTATGCGTTTTTTCCTGAATATATTCAGGAAAAAACGCATACGCCCTTTTTGGCCAAGTGCATCATTGAGGACGTTCTGCCTCTTTTCCTATGCTTTAAATGCAATTCCAGTCTACCTCCTGAAATCGGTTTCCTGCAATTCTGCCCCGCTTTCAAGTCCTCTTGGCAGCCTTACTTCAGTATATTTTTGGACGATAGCTGTCATTTATAACTCTGCAGGTTTGTGAATTACAGTGCCCCTGAGCTCCTTTCTTCAACTCGCTTTCTTGTGAGCTGGCCGCAACACCGCAGGATTGCTTCAGGCCCTAGTCTGGTTCCGGCACGGCACGCTGAGCCTTTGGTTAATTCCTCTTTCTGGTGGGAAATGAGAGTTAAATTTGCGCATCCAGACACCTCCAGCTAGTCTCTCATTGGTTTTCCCTATTCCTGTTCATCTTCCGCAGAAATTGCAAACTGGGCCAAACAGGAGGTTAAAGGCACTGACTCTCCAAGTCGGGAGAGTGTTAGTAAAGCGTCTGGAATGTTGCACCCGAGTACCAGGGGACGAGAACTGAGACATATTGGAACACGTCTCCCGATCACACGGTTGATCATACTCTGGGTTCCACATGCATGTTTAAGCTGAAGGAAGAATCCCTTAAACCTGGAGAGTTGAGACCCGTGGAATGGGTACCATGCAATATGACTTCAAAGGGTCTTCATTTGCTCACCGAACCTCTCCAATCCTATCACTGCTGCGTTTATGCCCCTGTACACACGCTTCATTCTCTTTCAGAGACATAGCAATCCATAGGTTTTAAGATACTTACTAGTCAGGTACATTCTTAGGCGTTTAATATGGGGTGTTGAGTCCACTTTGTTGAGCAAGGAGTAGCTCTTGTCTATTCCATATTTGGCTTAAGGAACTTTATCTGTGCTCATTTCAATCTCTGGTTTTATGCAGCACCCCAACTCACCTTTCCCCTTAAGCAAGCATAAGTTGGTTTTCTAAATTTGAGACCCTGTTCTGTTTTGTAATCCAGTTCCTGTGTAGCCAAGTTTACATTCCGTGTATTAGTGATATCTTATGATGTTTCTTTTTCTGTGTGACTTATTTCAGTTAGAATCATCACACCTGAATCCACTCATTATGCTGGAACGGGCCTGATGACATAGATTTCATTGCTGAGTGATATTGCATTGTACGTAAGTACCACAACTTCTTTATCCATTTTCCACTTTCTGCGGTATTGAACTTGTACCGTAAACGAGGTTCTTGTAAACAGAGCCGTCCCAAACTTTGGGGTGGCTGTGTCTTTTTGATTTTAATTTCCCTAAGCTATAGGACCATAAGTGGAAGTGCCCTAGGCGCTGTTGCTTTGTTTTTTAGGTATTTCAGGAAACACCATACACTTCTCCAGAGTGGCTCTTGGCAATTTACATCCCGCCCATCAGCATAACAAGGCTCCCAGTTCTCCATGGCCTGTCCTGCCTTTCTGGATTTTACACTTTTTTCAGATGGCCCTTTTGACCGGGGGGAAGTGAGACTTCATTGTAGTGCAGATTTCCTTTGCAAGCTTGCTTGTTTGGTCAAAAAGGGCGTATGCGTTTTTTCTTGAATATATTCAGGAAAAAACGCATACGTCCTTTTTGGCCAAGTGCATCATTGTGGACGTTCTGCCTCTTTTCCTATGCTTTACATGCAATTCCAGTCTACCTCCTGAAATCGGTTTCCTGGAATTCTGCCCTGCTTTCAACTCCTCTTGGCATCCTAATTCAATATATTTTTGGAAGATAGCTGTCATTTATAACTCTGCAGGTTTGTGAATTACAGTGCCCCTGAGCTCCTTTCTTCAACTCGCTTTCTTGTGAGCTGGCCGCAACACCGCAGGATTGCTTCAGGCCCTAATCTGGTTCCGGCATGGCACGCTGAGCCTTTGGTTAATTCCTCTTCCTGGTGGGAAATGAGAGTTAAATTTGCCCGTCCAGACACCTCCAGCTAGTCTCTCATTGGTTCTCCCTATTCCTGTTCATCTTCCGCAGAAATTGCAAACTGGGCCAAACAGGAGGTTAAAGGCACTGACTCTCCAAGTCGGGAGAGTGTTAGTAAAGCGTCTGGAATGTTGCACCCGAGTACCAGGGGACGAGAACTGAGACATATTGGAACACGTCTCCCGATCACACGGTTGATCATACTCTGGGTTCCACGTGCATGTTTTAGCTGAAGGAAGAATCCCTTAAACCTGGAGAGTTGAGACCCGTGGAATGGGTACCATGCAATATGACTTCAAAGGGTCTTCATTTGCTCACCGAACCTCTCCAATCCTATCACTGCTGCGTTTATGCCCCTGTACACACGCTTGATTTTCTTTCAGAGACATAGCAATCCATAGGTTTTAAGATACTTACTAGTCAGGTACATTCTTAGGCGTTTAATATGGGGTGTTGAGTCCATTTCGTTGAGCAAGGAGTAGTTCTTGTCTATTCCATATTTGGCTTAAGGAACTTTATCTGTGCTCATTTCAATCTCTGGTTTTATGCAGCACCCCAACTCACCTTTCCCCTTAAGCAAGCATAAGTTGGTTTTCTAAATTTGAGACCCTGTTCTGTTTTGTAATCCAGTTCCTGTGTAGCCAAGTTTACATCCCGTGTATTAGTGATATCTTATGATGTTTCTTTTTCTGTGTGACTTATTTCAGTTAGAATCATCATACCTGAATCCACTCATTATGCTGCTACGGGCCTGATGACATAGATTTCATTGCTGAGTGATATTGCATTGTACGTAAGTACCACAACTTCTTTATCCATTTTTCACTTTCTGCGATATTGAACTTGTACCGTAAACGAGGTTCTTGTAAACAGAGCCGTCCCAAACTTTGGGGTGGCTGTGTCTTTTTGATTTTAATTTCCCTAAGCTATAGGACCATAAGTGGAAGTGCCCTAGGCTCTGTTGCTTTGTTTCTTAGATGTTTCAGGAAACACCATACACCTCTCCCGAGTGGCTGTTGGCAATTTACATCCCGCCCATCAGCATAACAAGGCTCCCAGTTCTCCATGGCCTGTCCTGCCTTTCTGGATTTTACACTTTTTTCAGATGGCCCTTTTGACCGGGGGGAAGTGAGACTTCATTGTAGTGCAGATTTCCTTTGCAAGCTTGCTTGGTTGGCCAAAAAGGGCGTATGCGTTTTTTCCTGAATATATTCAGGATAAAACGCATACACCCTTTTTGGCCAAGTGCATCATTGTGGACGTTCTGCCTCTTTTCCTATGCTTTAAATGCAATTCCTGTCTACCTCCTGAAATCGGTTTCCTGCAATTCTGCCCCGCTTTCAAGTCCTCTTGGCAGCCTTACTTCAGTATATTTTTGGACGATAGCTGTCATTTATAACTCTGCAGGTTTGTGAATTACAGTGCCCCTGAGCTCCTTTCTTCAACTCGCTTTCTTGTGAGATGGCCGCAACACCGCAGGATTGCTTCAGGCCCTAGTCTGGTTCCGGCACGGCACGCTGAGCCTTTGGTTAATTCCTCTTCCTGGTGGGAAATGAGAGTTAAATTTGCCCATCCAGACACCTCTAGCTAGTCTCTCATTGGTTCTCCCTTTTCCTGTTCATCTTCCGCAGAAATTGCAAACTGGGCCAAACAGGAGGTTAAAGGCACTGACTCTCCAAGTCGGGAGAGTGTTAGTAAAGCGTCTGGAATGTTGCACCCGAGTACCAGGGGATGAGAACTGAGACATATTGGAACACGTCTCCCGATCACACGGTTGATCATACTCTGGGTTCCACGTGCATGTTTTAGCTGAAGGAAGAATCCCTTAAACCTGGAGAGTTGAGACCCGTGGAATGGGTACCATGCAATATGACTTCAAAGGGTCTTCATTTGCTCACCGAACCTCTCCAATCCTATCACTGCTGCGTTTATGCCCCTGTACACACGCTTGATTTTCTTTCAGAGACATAGCAATCCATAGGTTTTAAGATACTTACTAGTCAGGTACATTCTTAGGCGTTTAATATGGGGTGTTGAGTCCATTTCGTTGAGCAAGGAGTAGCTCTTGTCTATTCCATATTTGGCTTAAGGAACTTTATCTGTGCTCATTTCAAACTCTGGTTTTATGCAGCACCCCAACTCACCTTTCCCCTTAAGCAAGCATAAGTTGGTTTTCTAAATTTGAGACCCTGTTCTGTTTTGTAATCCAGTTCCTGTGTAGCCAAGTTTACATTCGGTGTATTAGTGACATCTTATGATGTTTCTTTTTCTGTGTGACTTATTTCAGTTAGAATCATCATACCTGAAACCACTCATTATGCTGCTACGGGCCTGATGACATAGATTTCATTGCTGAGTGATATTGCATTGTACGTAAGTACCACAACTTCTTTATCCATTTTCCACTTTCTGCGATATTGAACTTGTACCGTAAACGAGGTTCTTGTAAACAGAGCCGTCCCAAACTTTGCGGTGGCTGAGTCTTTTTGATTTTAATTTCCCTATGCTATAGGACCATAAGTGGAAGTGCCCTAGGCTCTGTTGCTTTGTTTTTTAGATGTTTCAGGAAACACCATACACTTCTCCCGAGTTGCTCTTGGCAATTTACATCCCGCCCATCAGCATAACAAGGCTCCCAGTTCTCCATGGCCTGTCCTGCCTTTCTGGATTTTACACTTTTTTCAGATGGCCCATTTGACCTGGGGGAAGTGAGACTTCATTGTAGTGCAGATTTCCTTTGCAAGCTTGCTTGGTTGGCCAAAAAGGGCGTATGCGTTTTTTCCTGAATATATTCAGGAAAAAACGCATACGCCCTTTTTGGCCAAGTGCATCATTGAGGACGTTCTGCCTCTTTTCCTATGCTTTAAATGCAATTCCAGTCTACCTCCTGAAATCGGTTTCCTGCAATTCTGCCCCGCTTTCAAGTCCTCTTGGCAGCCTTACTTCAGTATATTTTTGGACGATAGCTGTCATTTATAACTCTGCAGGTTTGTGAATTACAGTGCCCCTGAGCTCCTTTCTTCAACTCGCTTTCTTGTGAGCTGGCCGCAACACCGCAGGATTGCTTCTGGCCCTAATCTGGTTCCGGCACGGCACGCTGAGCCTTTGGTTAATTCCTCTTTCTGGTGGGAAATGAGAGTTAAATTTGCGCATCCAGACACCTCCAGCTAGTCTCTCATTGGTTTTCCCTATTCCTGTTCATCTTCCGCAGAAATTGCAAACTGGGCCAAACAGGAGGTTAAAGGCACTGACTCTCCAAGTCGGGAGAGTGTTAGTAAAGCGTCTGGAATGTTGCACCCGAGTACCAGGGGACGAGAACTGAGACATATTGGAACACGTCTCCCGATCACACGGTTGATCATACTCTGGGTTCCACATGCATGTTTAAGCTGAAGGAAGAATCCCTTAAACCTGGAGAGTTGAGACCCGTGGAATGGGTACCATGCAATATGACTTCAAAGGGTCTTCATTTGCTCACCGAACCTCTCCAATCCTATCACTGCTGCGTTTATGCCCCTGTACACACGCTTCATTCTCTTTCAGAGACATAGCAATCCATAGGTTTTAAGATACTTACTAGTCAGGTACATTCTTAGGCGTTTAATATGGGGTGTTGAGTCCACTTTGTTGAGCAAGGAGTAGCTCTTGTCTATTCCATATTTGGCTTAAGGAACTTTATCTGTGCTCATTTCAATCTCTGGTTTTATGCAGCACCCCAACTCACCTTTCCCCTTAAGCAAGCATAAGTTGGTTTTCTAAATTTGAGACCCTGTTCTGTTTTGTAATCCAGTTCCTGTGTAGCCAAGTTTACATTCCGTGTATTAGTGATATCTTATGATGTTTCTTTTTCTGTGTGACTTATTTCAGTTAGAATCATCATACCTGAATCCACTCATTATGCTGGAACGGGCCTGATGACATAGATTTCTTTGCTGAGTGATATTGCATTGTACGTAAGTACCACAACTTCTTTATCCATTTTCCACTTTCTGCGGTATTGAACTTGTACCGTAAACGAGGTTCTTGTAAACAGAGCCGTCCCAAACTTTGGGGTGGCTGTGTCTTTTTGATTTTAATTTCCCTAAGCTATAGGACCATAAGTGGAAGTGCCCTAGGCGCTGTTGCTTTGTTTTTTAGGTATTTCAGGAAACACCATACACTTCTCCAGAGTGGCTCTTGGCAATTTACATCCCGCCCATCAGCATAACAAGGCTCCCAGTTCTCCATGGCCTGTCCTGCCTTTCTGGATTTTACACTTTTTTCAGATGGCCCTTTTGACCGGGGGGAAGTGAGACTTCATTGTAGTGCAGATTTCCTTTGCAAGCTTGCTTGTTTGGCCAAAAAGGGCGTATGCGTTTTTTCTTGAATATATTCAGGAAAAAAAGGCATACGCCCTTTTTGGCCAAGTGCATCATTGTGGACGTTCTGTCTCTTTTCCTATGCTTTACATGCAATTCCAGTCTACCTCCTGAAATCGGTTTCCTGGAATTCTGCCCTGCTTTCAACTCCTCTTGGCATCCTAATTCAATATATTTTTGGAAGATAGCTGTCATTTATAACTCTGCAGGTTTGTGAATTACAGTGCCCCTGAGCTCCTTTCTTCAACTCGCTTTCTTGTGAGCTGGCCGCAACACCGCAGGATTGCTTCAGGCCCTAATCTGGTTCCGGCACGGCACGCTGAGCCTTTGGTTAATTCCTCTTCCTGGTGGGAAATGAGAGTTAAATTTGCCCGTCCAGACACCTCCAGCTAGTCTCTCATTGGTTCTCCCTATTCCTGTTCATCTTCTGCAGAAATTGCAAACTGGGCCAAACAGGAGGTTAAAGGCACTGACTCTCCAAGTCGGGAGAGTGTTAGTAAAGCGTCTGGAATGTTGCACCCGAGTACCAGGGGACGAGAACTGAGACATATTGGAACACGTCTCCCGATCACACGGTTGATCATACTCTGGGTTCCACGTGCATGTTTTAGCTGAAGGAAGAATCCCTTAAACCTGGAGAGTTGAGACCCATGGAATGGGTACCATGCAATATGACTTCAAAGGGTCTTCATTTGCTCACCGAACCTCTCCAATCCTATCACTGCTGCGTTTATGCCCCTGTACACACGCTTGATTTTCTTTCAGACACATAGCAATCCATAGGTTTTAAGATACTTACTAGTCAGGTACATTCTTAGGCGTTTAATATGGGGTGTTGAGTCCATTTCGTTGAGCAAGGAGTAGTTCTTGTCTATTCCATATTTGGCTTAAGGAACTTTATCTGTGCTCATTTCAATCTCTGGTTTTATGCAGCACCCCAACTCACCTTTCCCCTTAAGCAAGCATAAGTTGGTTTTCTAAATTTGAGACCCTGTTCTGTTTTGTAATCCAGTTCCTGTGTAGCCAAGTTTACATCCCGTGTATTAGTGATATCTTATGATGTTTCTTTTTCTGTGTGACTTATTTCAGTTAGAATCATCATACCTGAATCCACTCATTATGCTGCTACGGGCCTGATGACATAGATTTCATTGCTGAGTGATATTGCATTGTACGTAAGTACCACAACTTCTTTATCCATTTTCCACTTTCTGCGGTATTGAACTTGTACCGTAAACGAGGTTCTTGTAAACAGAGCCGTCCCAAACTTTGCGGTGGCTGTGTCTTTTTGATTTTAATTTCCCTAAGCTATAGGACCATAAGTGGAAGTGCCCTAGGCTCTGTTGCTTTGTTTCTTAGATGTTTCAGGAAACACCATACACCTCTCCCGAGTGGCTGTTGGCAATTTACATCCCGCCCATCAGCATAACAAGGCTCCCAGTTCTCCATGGCCTGTCCTGCCTTTCTGGATTTTACACTTTTTTCAGATGGCCCTTTTGACCGGGGGGAAGTGAGACTTCATTGTAGTGCAGATTTCCTTTGCAAGCTTGCTTGGTTGGCCAAAAAGGGCGTATGCGTTTTTTCCTGAATATATTCAGGATAAAACGCATACACCCTTTTTGGCCAAGTGCATCATTGTGGAGGTTCTGCCTCTTTTCCTATGCTTTAAATGCAATTCCTGTCTACCTCCTGAAATCGGTTTCCTGCAATTCTGCCCCGCTTTCAAGTCCTCTTGGCAGCCTTACTTCAGTATATTTTTGGACGATAGCTGTCATTTATAACTCTGCAGGTTTGTGAATTACAGTGCCCCTGAGCTCCTTTCTTCAACTCGCTTTCTTGTGAGATGGCCGCAACACCGCAGGATTGCTTCAGGCCCTAGTCTGGTTCCGGCACGGCACGCTGAGCCTTTGGTTAATTCCTCTTCCTGGTGGGAAATGAGAGTTAAATTTGCCCATCCAGACACCTCTAGCTAGTCTCTCATTGGTTCTCCCTTTTCCTGTTCATCTTCCGCAGAAATTGCAAACTGGGCCAAACAGGAGGTTAAAGGCACTGACTCTCCAAGTCGGGAGAGTGTTAGTAAAGCGTCTGGAATGTTGCACCCGAGTACCAGGGGATGAGAACTGAGACATATTGGAACACGTCTCCCGATCACACGGTTGATCATACTCTGGGTTCCACGTGCATGTTTTAGCTGAAGGAAGAATCCCTTAAACCTGGAGAGTTGAGACCCGTGGAATGGGTACCATGCAATATGACTTCAAAGGGTCTTCATTTGCTCACCGAACCTCTCCAATCCTATCACTGCTGCGTTTATGCCCCTGTACACACGCTTGATTTTCTTTCAGAGACATAGCAATCCATAGGTTTTAAGATACTTACTAGTCAGGTACATTCTTAGGCGTTTAATATGGGGTGTTGAGTCCATTTCGTTGAGCAAGGAGTAGCTCTTGTCTATTCCATATTTGGCTTAAGGAACTTTATCTGTGCTCATTTCAAACTCTGGTTTTATGCAGCACCCCAACTCACCTTTCCCCTTAAGCAAGCATAAGTTGGTTTTCTAAATTTGAGACCCTGTTCTGTTTTGTAATCCAGTTCCTGTGTAGCCAAGTTTACATTCGGTGTATTAGTGACATCTTATGATGTTTCTTTTTCTGTGTGACTTATTTCAGTTAGAATCATCATACCTGAAACCACTCATTATGCTGCTACGGGCCTGATGACATAGATTTCATTGCTGAGTGATATTGCATTGTACGTAAGTACCACAACTTCTTTATCCATTTTCCACTTTCTGCGATATTGAACTTGTACCGTAAACGAGGTTCTTGTAAACAGAGCCGTCCCAAACTTTGCGGTGGCTGAGTCTTTTTGATTTTAATTTCCCTATGCTATAGGACCATAAGTGGAAGTGCCCTAGGCTCTGTTGCTTTGTTTTTTAGATGTTTCAGGAAACACCATACACTTCTCCCGAGTTGCTCTTGGCAATTTACATCCCGCCCATCAGCATAACAAGGCTCCCAGTTCTCCATGGCCTGTCCTGCCTTTCTGGATTTTACACTTTTTTCAGATGGCCCATTTGACCTGGGGGAAGTGAGACTTCATTGTAGTGCAGATTTCCTTTGCAAGCTTGCTTGGTTGGCCAAAAAGGGCGTATGCGTTTTTTCCTGAATATATTCAGGAAAAAACGCATACGCCCTTTTTGGCCAAGTGCATCATTGAGGACGTTCTGCCTCTTTTCCTATGCTTTAAATGCAATTCCAGTCTACCTCCTGAAATCGGTTTCCTGCAATTCTGCCCCGCTTTCAAGTCCTCTTGGCAGCCTTACTTCAGTATATTTTTGGACGATAGCTGTCATTTATAACTCTGCAGGTTTGTGAATTACAGTGCCCCTGAGCTCCTTTCTTCAACTCGCTTTCTTGTGAGCTGGCCGCAACACCGCAGGATTGCTTCTGGCCCTAATCTGGTTCCGGCACGGCACGCTGAGCCTTTGGTTAATTCCTCTTTCTGGTGGGAAATGAGAGTTAAATTTGCGCATCCAGAAACCTCCAGCTAGTCTCTCATTGGTTTTCCCTATTCCTGTTCATCTTCCGCAGAAATTGCAAACTGGGCCAAACAGGAGGTTAAAGGCACTGACTCTCCAAGTCGGGAGAGTGTTAGTAAAGCGTCTGGAATGTTGCACCCGAGTACCAGGGGACGAGAACTGAGACATATTGGAACACGTCTCCCGATCACACGGTTGATCATACTCTGGGTTCCACATGCATGTTTAAGCTGAAGGAAGAATCCCTTAAACCTGGAGAGTTGAGACCCGTGGAATGGGTACCATGCAATATGACTTCAAAGGGTCTTCATTTGCTCACCGAACCTCTCCAATCCTATCACTGCTGCGTTTATGCCCCTGTACACACGCTTCATTCTGTTTCAGAGACATAGCAATCCATAGGTTTTAAGATACTTACTAGTCAGGTACATTCTTAGGCGTTTAATATGGGGTGTTGAGTCCACTTTGTTGAGCAAGGAGTAGCTCTTGTCTATTCCATATTTGGCTTAAGGAACTTTATCTGTGCTCATTTCAATCTCTGGTTTTATGCAGCACCCCAACTCACCTTTCCCCTTAAGCAAGCATAAGTTGGTTTTCTAAATTTGAGACCCTGTTCTGTTTTGTAATCCAGTTCCTGTGTAGCCAAGTTTACATTCCGTGTATTAGTGATATCTTATGATGTTTCTTTTTCTGTGTGACTTATTTCAGTTAGAATCATCATACCTGAATCCACTCATTATGCTGGAACGGGCCTGATGACATAGATTTCTTTGCTGAGTGATATTGCATTGTACGTAAGTACCACAACTTCTTTATCCATTTTCCACTTTCTGCGGTATTGAACTTGTACCGTAAACAAGGTTCTTGTAAACAGAGCCGTCCCAAACTTTGGGGTGGCTGTGTCTTTTTGATTTTAATTTCCCTAAGCTATAGGACCATAAGTGGAAGTGCCCTAGGCGCTGTTGCTTTGTTTTTTAGGTATTTCAGGAAACACCATACACTTCTCCAGAGTGGCTCTTGGCAATTTACATCCCGCCCATCAGCATAACAAGGCTCCCAGTTCTCCATGGCCTGTCCTGCCTTTCTGGATTTTACACTTTTTTCAGATGGCCCTTTTGACCGGGGGGAAGTGAGACTTCATTGTAGTGCAGATTTCCTTTGCAAGCTTGCTTGTTTGGCCAAAAAGGGCGTATGCGTTTTTTCTTGAATATATTCAGGAAAAAAAGGCATACGCCCTTTTTGGCCAAGTGCATCATTGTGGACGTTCTGTCTCTTTTCCTATGCTTTACATGCAATTCCAGTCTACCTCCTGAAATCGGTTTCCTGGAATTCTGCCCTGCTTTCAACTCCTCTTGGCATCCTAATTCAATATATTTTTGGAAGATAGCTGTCATTTATAACTCTGCAGGTTTGTGAATTACAGTGCCCCTGAGCTCCTTTCTTCAACTCGCTTTCTTGTGAGCTGGCCGCAACACCGCAGGATTGCTTCAGGCCCTAATCTGGTTCCGGCACGGCACGCTGAGCCTTTGGTTAATTCCTCTTCCTGGTGGGAAATGAGAGTTAAATTTGCCCGTCCAGACACCTCCAGCTAGTCTCTCATTGGTTCTCCCTATTCCTGTTCATCTTCTGCAGAAATTGCAAACTGGGCCAAACAGGAGGTTAAAGGCACTGACTCTCCAAGTCGGGAGAGTGTTAGTAAAGCGTCTGGAATGTTGCACCTGAGTACCAGGGGACGAGAACTGAGACATATTGGAACACGTCTCCCGATCACACGGTTGATCATACTCTGGGTTCCACGTGCATGTTTTAGCTGAAGGAAGAATCCCTTAAACCTGGAGAGTTGAGACCCATGGAATGGGTACCATGCAATATGACTTCAAAGGGTCTTCATTTGCTCACCGAACCTCTCCAATCCTATCACTGCTGCGTTTATGCCCCTGTACACACGCTTGATTTTCTTTCAGACACATAGCAATCCATAGGTTTTAAGATACTTACTAGTCAGGTACATTCTTAGGCGTTTAATATGGGGTGTTGAGTCCATTTCGTTGAGCAAGGAGTAGTTCTTGTCTATTCCATATTTGGCTTAAGGAACTTTATCTGTGCTCATTTCAATCTCTGGTTTTATGCAGCACCCCAACTCACCTTTCCCCTTAAGCAAGCATAAGTTGGTTTTCTAAATTTGAGACCCTGTTCTGTTTTGTAATCCAGTTCCTGTGTAGCCAAGTTTACATCCCGTGTATTAGTGATATCTTATGATGTTTCTTTTTCTGTGTGACTTATTTCAGTTAGAATCATCATACCTGAATCCACTCATTATGCTGCTACGGGCCTGATGACATAGATTTCATTGCTGAGTGATATTGCATTGTACGTAAGTACCACAACTTCTTTATCCATTTTCCACTTTCTGCGGTATTGAACTTGTACCGTAAACGAGGTTCTTGTAAACAGAGCCG
Source organism: Leucopleurus acutus (assembly GCF_964270905.1). Classification (NCBI taxonomy): domain Eukaryota; kingdom Metazoa; phylum Chordata; class Mammalia; order Artiodactyla; family Delphinidae; genus Leucopleurus; species Leucopleurus acutus. Next base: position 318,678 of record NW_028139082.1, on the reverse strand, counting down.
TCCCAAACTTTGCGGTGGCTGTGTCTTTTTGATTTTAATTTCCCTAAGCTATAGGACCATAAGTGGAAGTGCCCTAGGCGCTGTTGCTTTGTTTTTTAGGTATTTCAGGAAACACCATACACTTCTCCAGAGTGGCTCTTGGCAATTTACATCCCGCCCATCAGCATAACAAGGCTCCCAGTTCTCCATGGCCTGTCCTGCCTTTCTGGATTTTACACTTTTTTCAGATGGCCCTTTTGACCGGGGGGAAGTGAGACTTCATTGTAGTGCAGATTTCCTTTGCAAGCTTGCTTGTTTGGCCAAAAAGGGCGTATGCGTTTTTTCTTGAATATATTCAGGAAAAAACGCATACGCCCTTTTTGGCCAAGTGCATCATTGTGGACGTTCTGCCTCTTTTCCTATGCTTTACATGCAATTCCAGTCTACCTCCTGAAATCGGTTTCCTGGAATTCTGCCCTGCTTTCAACTCCTCTTGGCATCCTAATTCAATATATTTTTGGAAGATAGCTGTCATTTATAACTCTGCAGGTTTGTGAATTACAGTGCCCCTGAGCTCCTTTCTTCAACTCGCTTTCTTGTGAGCTGGCCGCAACACCGCAGGATTGCTTCAGGCCCTAATCTGGTTCCGGCACGGCACGCTGAGCCTTTGGTTAATTCCTCTTCCTGGTGGGAAATGAGAGTTAAATTTGCCCGTCCAGACACCTCCAGCTAGTCTCTCATTGGTTCTCCCTATTCCTGTTCATCTTCCGCAGAAATTGCAAACTGGGCCAAACAGGAGGTTAAAGGCACTGACTCTCCAAGTCGGGAGAGTGTTAGTAAAGCGTCTGGAATGTTGCACCCGAGTACCAGGGGACGAGAACTGAGACATATTGGAACACGTCTCCCGATCACACGGTTGATCATACTCTGGGTTCCACGTGCATGTTTTAGCTGAAGGAAGAATCCCTTAAACCTGGAGAGTTGAGACCCGTGAAATGGGTACCATGCAATATGACTTCAAAGGGTCTTCATTTGCTCACCGAACCTCTCCAATCCTATCACTGCTGCGTTTATGCCCCTGTACACACGCTTGATTTTCTTTCAGACACATAGCAATCCATAGGTTTTAAGATACTTACTAGTCAGGTACATTCTTAGGCGTTTAATATGGGGTGTTGAGTCCATTTCGTTGAGCAAGGAGTAGTTCTTGTCTATTCCATATTTGGCTTAAGGAACTTTATCTGTGCTCATTTCAATCTCTGGTTTTATGCAGCACCCCAACTCACCTTTCCCCTTAAGCAAGCATAAGTTGGTTTTCTAAATTTGAGACCCTGTTCTGTTTTGTAATCCAGTTCCTGTGTAGCCAAGTTTACATCCCGTGTATTAGTGATATCTTATGATGTTTCTTTTTCTGTGTGACTTATTTCAGTTAGAATCATCATACCTGAATCCACTCATTATGCTGCTACGGGCCTGATGACATAGATTTCATTGCTGAGTGATATTGCATTGTACGTAAGTACCACAACTTCTTTATCCATTTTTCACTTTCTGCGATATTGAACTTGTACCGTAAACGAGGTTCTTGTAAACAGAGCCGTCCCAAACTTTGGGGTGGCTGTGTCTTTTTGATTTTAATTTCCCTAAGCTATAGGACCATAAGTGGAAGTGCCCTAGGCTCTGTTGCTTTGTTTCTTAGATGTTTCAGGAAACACCATACACCTCTCCCGAGTGGCTGTTGGCAATTTACATCCCGCCCATCAGCATAACAAGGCTCCCAGTTCTCCATGGCCTGTCCTGCCTTTCTGGATTTTACACTTTTTTCAGATGGCCCTTTTGACCGGGGGGAAGTGAGACTTCATTGTAGTGCAGATTTCCTTTGCAAGCTTGCTTGGTTGGCCGAAAAGGGCGTATGCGTTTTTTCCTGAATATATTCAGGATAAAACGCATACGCCCTTTTTGGCCAAGTGCATCATTGTGGACGTTCTGCCTCTTTTCCTATGCTTTAAATGCAATTCCTGTCTACCTCCTGAAATCGGTTTCCTGCAATTCTGCCCCGCTTTCAAGTCCTCTTGGCAGCCTTACTTCAGTATATTTTTGGACGATAGCTGTCATTTATAACTCTGCAGGTTTGTGAATTACAGTGCCCCTGAGCTCCTTTCTTCAACTCGCTTTCTTGTGAGATGGCCGCAACACCGCAGGATTGCTTCAGGCCCTAGTCTGGTTCCGGCACGGCACGCTGAGCCTTTGGTTAATTCCTCTTCCTGGTGGGAAATGAGAGTTAAATTTGCCCATCCAGACACCTCTAGCTAGTCTCTCATTGGTTCTCCCTTTTCCTGTTCATCTTCCGCAGAAATTGCAAACTGGGCCAAACAGGAGGTTAAAGGCACTGACTCTCCAAGTCGGGAGAGTGTTAGTAAAGCGTCTGGAATGTTGCACCCGAGTACCAGGGGATGAGAACTGAGACATATTGGAACACGTCTCCCGATCACACGGTTGATCATACTCTGGGTTCCACGTGCATGTTTTAGCTGAAGGAAGAATCCCTTAAACCTGGAGAGTTGAGACCCGTGGAATGGGTACCATGCAATATGACTTCAAAGGGTCTTCATTTGCTCACCGAACCTCTCCAATCCTATCACTGCTGCGTTTATGCCCCTGTACACACGCTTGATTTTCTTTCAGAGACATAGCAATCCATAGGTTTTAAGATACTTACTAGTCAGGTACATTCTTAGGCGTTTAATATGGGGTGTTGAGTCCATTTTGTTGAGCAAGGAGTAGCTCTTGTCTATTCCATATTTGGCTTAAGGAACTTTATCTGTGCTCATTTCAAACTCTGGTTTTATGCAGCACCCCAACTCACCTTTCCCCTTAAGCAAGCATAAGTTGCTTTTCTAAATTTGAGACCCTGTTCTGTTTTGTAATCCAGTTCCTGTGTAGCCAAGTTTACATTCGGTGTATTAGTGACATCTTATGATGTTTCTTTTTCTGTGTGACTTATTTCAGTTAGAATCATCATACCTGAAACCACTCATTATGCTGCTACGGGCCTGATGACATAGATTTCATTGCTGAGTGATATTGCATTGTACGTAAGTACCACAACTTCTTTATCCATTTTCCACTTTCTGCGATATTGAACTTGTACCGTAAACGAGGTTCTTGTAAACAGAGCCGTCCCAAACTTTGCGGTGGCTGAGTCTTTTTGATTTTAATTTCCCTATGCTATAGGACCATAAGTGGAAGTGCCCTAGGCTCTGTTGCTTTGTTTTTTAGATGTTTCAGGAAACACCATACACTTCTCCCGAGTTGCTCTTGGCAATTTACATCCCGCCCATCAGCATAACAAGGCTCCCAGTTCTCCATGGCCTGTCCTGCCTTTCTGGATTTTACACTTTTTTCAGATGGCCCATTTGACCTGGGGGAAGTGAGACTTCATTGTAGTGCAGATTTCCTTTGCAAGCTTGCTTGGTTGGCCAAAAAGGGCGTATGCGTTTTTTCCTGAATATATTCAGGAAAAAACGCATACGCCCTTTTTGGCCAAGTGCATCATTGAGGACGTTCTGCCTCTTTTCCTATGCTTTAAATGCAATTCCAGTCTACCTCCTGAAATCGGTTTCCTGCAATTCTGCCCCGCTTTCAAGTCCTCTTGGCAGCCTTACTTCAGTATATTTTTGGACGATAGCTGTCATTTATAACTCTGCAGGTTTGTGAATTACAGTGCCCCTGAGCTCCTTTCTTCAACTCGCTTTCTTGTGAGCTGGCCGCAACACCGCAGGATTGCTTCAGGCACTAGTCTGGTTCCGGCACGGCACGCTGAGCCTTTGGTTAATTCCTCTTTCTGGTGGGAAATGAGAGTTAAATTTGCGCATCCAGACACCTCCAGCTAGTCTCTCATTGGTTTTCCCTATTCCTGTTCATCTTCCGCAGAAATTGTAAACTGGGCCAAAAAGGAGGTTAAAGGCACTGACTCTCCAAGTCGGGAGAGTGTTAGTAAAGCGTCTGGAATGTTGCACCCGAGTACCAGGGGACGAGAACTGAGACATATTGGAACACGTCTCCCGATCACACGGTTGATCATACTCTGGGTTCCACATGCATGTTTAAGCTGAAGGAAGAATCCCTTAAACCTGGAGAGTTGAGACCCGTGGAATGGGTACCATGCAATATGACTTCAAAGGGTCTTCATTTGCTCACCGAACCTCTCCAATCCTATCACTGCTGCGTTTATGCCCCTGTACACATGCTTCATTCTCTTTCAGAGACATAGCAATCCATAGGTTTTAAGATACTTACTAGTCAGGTACATTCTTAGGCGTTTAATATGGGGTGTTGAGTCCACTTTGTTGAGCAAGGAGTAGCTCTTGTCTATTCCATATTTGGCTTAAGGAACTTTATCTGTGCTCATTTCAATCTCTGGTTTTATGCAGCACCCCAACTCACCTTTCCCCTTAAGCAAGCATAAGTTGGTTTTCTAAATTTGAGACCCTGTTCTGTTTTGTAATCCAGTTCCTGTGTAGCCAAGTTTACATTCCGTGTATTAGTGATATCTTATGATGTTTCTTTTTCTGTGTGACTTATTTCAGTTAGAATCATCATACCTGAATCCACTCATTATGCTGGAACGGGCCTGATGACATAGATTTCATTGCTGAGTGATATTGCATTGTACGTAAGTACCACAACTTCTTTATCCATTTTCCACTTTCTGCGGTATTGAACTTGTACCGTAAACGAGGTTCTTGTAAACAGAGCCGTCCCAAACTTTGCGGTGGCTGTGTCTTTTTTATTTTAATTTCCCTAAGCTATAGGACCATAAGTGGAAGTGCCCTAGGCGCTGTTGCTTTGTTTTTTAGGTATTTCAGGAAACACCATACACTTCTCCAGAGTGGCTCTTGGCAATTTACATCCCGCCCATCAGCATAACAAGGCTCCCAGTTCTCCATGGCCTGTCCTGCCTTTCTGGATTTTACACTTTTTTCAGATGGCCCTTTTGACCGGGGGGAAGTGAGACTTCATTGTAGTGCAGATTTCCTTTGCAAGCTTGCTTGTTTGGCCAAAAAGGGCGTATGCGTTTTTTCTTGAATATATTCAGGAAAAAACGCATACGCCCTTTTTGGCCAAGGGCATCATTGTGGACGTTCTGCCTCTTTTCCTATGCTTTACATGCAATTCCAGTCTACCTCCTGAAATCGGTTTCCTGGAATTCTGCCCTGCTTTCAACTCCTCTTGGCATCCTAATTCAATATATTTTTGGAAGATAGCTGTCATTTATAACTCTGCAGGTTTGTGAATTACAGTGCCCCTGAGCTCCTTTCTTCAACTCGCTTTCTTGTGAGCTGGCCGCAACACCGCAGGATTGCTTCAGGCCCTAATCTGGTTCCGGCATGGCACGCTGAGCCTTTGGTTAATTCCTCTTCCTGGTGGGAAATGAGAGTTAAATTTGCCCGTCCAGACACCTCCAGCTAGTCTCTCATTGGTTCTCCCTATTCCTGTTCATCTTCCGCAGAAATTGCAAACTGGGCCAAACAGGAGGTTAAAGGCACTGACTCTCCAAGTCGGGAGAGTGTTAGTAAAGCGTCTGGAATGTTGCACCCGAGTACCAGGGGACGAGAACTGAGACATATTGGAACACGTCTCCCGATCACACGGTTGATCATACTCTGGGTTCCACGTGCATGTTTTAGCTGAAGGAAGAATCCCTTAAACCTGGAGAGTTGAGACCCGTGGAATGGGTACCATGCAATATGACTTCAAAGGGTCTTCATTTGCTCACCGAACCTCTCCAATCCTATCACTGCTGCGTTTATGCCCCTGTACACACGCTTGATTTTCTTTCAGACACATAGCAATCCATAGGTTTTAAGATACTTACTAGTCAGGTACATTCTTAGGCGTTTAATATGGGGTGTTGAGTCCATTTCGTTGAGCAAGGAGTAGTTCTTGTCTATTCCATATTTGGCTTAAGGAACTTTATCTGTGCTCATTTCAATCTCTGGTTTTATGCAGCACCCCAACTCACCTTTCCCCTTAAGCAAGCATAAGTTGGTTTTCTAAATTTGAGACCCTGTTCTGTTTTGTAATCCAGTTCCTGTGTAGCCAAGTTTACATCCCGTGTATTAGTGATATCTTATGATGTTTCTTTTTCTGTGTGACTTATTTCAGTTAGAATCATCATACCTGAATCCACTCATTATGCTGCTACGGGCCTGATGACATAGATTTCATTGCTGAGTGATATTGCATTGTACGTAAGTACCACAACTTCTTTATCCATTTTTCACTTTCTGCGATATTGAACTTGTACCGTAAACGAGGTTCTTGTAAACAGAGCCGTCCCAAACTTTGGGGTGGCTGTGTCTTTTTGATTTTAATTTCCCTAAGCTATAGGACCATAAGTGGAAGTGCCCTAGGCTCTGTTGCTTTGTTTCTTAGATGTTTCAGGAAACACCATACACCTCTCCCGAGTGGCTGTTGGCAATTTACATCCCGCCCATCAGCATAACAAGGCTCCCAGTTCTCCATGGCCTGTCCTGCCTTTCTGGATTTTACACTTTTTTCAGATGGCCCTTTTGACCGGGGGGAAGTGAGACTTCATTGTAGTGCAGATTTCCTTTGCAAGCTTGCTTGGTTGGCCAAAAAGGGCGTATGCGTTTTTTCCTGAATATATTCAGGATAAAACGCATACACCCTTTTTGGCCAAGTGCATCATTGTGGACGTTCTGCCTCTTTTCCTATGCTTTAAATGCAATTCCTGTCTACCTCCTGAAATCGGTTTCCTGCAATTCTGCCCCGCTTTCAAGTCCTCTTGGCAGCCTTACTTCAGTATATTTTTGGACGATAGCTGTCATTTATAACTCTGCAGGTTTGTGAATTACAGTGCCCCTGAGCTCCTTTCTTCAACTCGCTTTCTTGTGAGCTGGCCGCAACACCGCAGGATTGCTTCAGGCCCTAATCTGGTTCCGGCACGGCACGCTGAGCCTTTGGTTAATTCCTCTTCCTGGTGGGAAATGAGAGTTAAATTTGCCCGTCCAGACACCTCCAGCTAGTCTCTCATTGGTTCTCCCTATTCCTGTTCATCTTCTGCAGAAATTGCAAACTGGGCCAAACAGGAGGTTAAAGGCACTGACTCTCCAAGTCGGGAGAGTGTTAGTAAAGCGTCTGGAATGTTGCACCCGAGTACCAGGGGACGAGAACTGAGACATATTGGAACACGTCTCCCGATCACACGGTTGATCATACTCTGGGTTCCACGTGCATGTTTTAGCTGAAGGAAGAATCCCTTAAACCTGGAGAGTTGAGACCCATGGAATGGGTACCATGCAATATGACTTCAAAGGGTCTTCATTTGCTCACCGAACCTCTCCAATCCTATCACTGCTGCGTTTATGCCCCTGTACACACGCTTGATTTTCTTTCAGACACATAGCAATCCATAGGTTTTAAGATACTTACTAGTCAGGTACATTCTTAGGCGTTTAATATGGGGTGTTGAGTCCATTTCGTTGAGCAAGGAGTAGTTCTTGTCTATTCCATATTTGGCTTAAGGAACTTTATCTGTGCTCATTTCAATCTCTGGTTTTATGCAGCACCCCAACTCACCTTTCCCCTTAAGCAAGCATAAGTTGGTTTTCTAAATTTGAGACCCTGTTCTGTTTTGTAATCCAGTTCCTGTGTAGCCAAGTTTACATCCCGTGTATTAGTGATATCTTATGATGTTTCTTTTTCTGTGTGACTTATTTCAGTTAGAATCATCATACCTGAATCCACTCATTATGCTGCTACGGGCCTGATGACATAGATTTCATTGCTGAGTGATATTGCATTGTACGTAAGTACCACAACTTCTTTATCCATTTTTCACTTTCTGCGATATTGAACTTGTACCGTAAACGAGGTTCTTGTAAACAGAGCCGTCCCAAACTTTGGGGTGGCTGTGTCTTTTTGATTTTAATTTCCCTAAGCTATAGGACAATAAGTGGAAGTGCCCTAGGCTCTGTTGCTTTGTTTCTTAGATGTTTCAGGAAACACCATACACCTCTCCCGAGTGGCTGTTGGCAATTTACATCCCTCCCATCAGCATAACAAGGCTCCCAGTTCTCCATGGCCTGTCCTGCCTTTCTGGATTTTACACTTTTTTCAGATGGCCCTTTTGACCGGGGGGAAGTGAGACTTCATTGTAGTGCAGATTTCCTTTGCAAGCTTGCTTGGTTGGACAAAAAGGGCGTATGCGTTTTTTCCTGAATATATTCAGGAAAAAACGCATACGCCCTTTTTGGCCAAGTGCATCATTGTGGACGTTCTGCCTCTTTTCCTATGCTTTAAATGCAATTCCAGTCTACCTCCTGAAATCGGTTTCCTGCAATTCTGCCCCGCTTTCAAGTCCTCTTGGCAGCCTTACTTCAGTATATTTTTGGACGATAGCTGTCATTTATAACTCTGCAGGTTTGTGAATTACAGTGCCCCTGAGCTCCTTTCTTCAACTCGCTTTCTTGTGAGCTGGCCGCAACACCGCAGGATTGCTTCAGGCCCTAATCTGGTTCCGGCACGGCACGCTGAGCCTTTGGTTAATTCCTCTTCCTGGTGGGAAATGAGAGTTAAATTTGCCCGTCCAGACACCTCCAGCTAGTCTCTCATTGGTTCTCCCTATTCCTGTTCATCTTCCGCAGAAATTGCAAACTGGGCCAAACAGGAGGTTAAAGGCACTGACTCTCCAAGTCGGGAGAGTGTTAGTAAAGCGTCTGGAATGTTGCACCCGAGTACCAGGGGACGAGAACTGAGACATATTGGAACACGTCTCCCGATCACACGGTTGATCATACTCTGGGTTCCACGTGCATGTTTTACCTGAAGGCAGAATCCCTTAAACCTGGAGAGTTGAGACCCGTGGAATGGGTACCATGCAATATGACTTCAAAGGGTCTTCATTTGCTCACCGAACCTCTCCAATCCTATCACTGCTGCGTTTATGCCCCTGTACACATGCTTGATTTTCTTTCAGAGACATAGCAGTGCATAGGTTTTAAGATACTTACTAGTCAGGTACATTCTTAGGCATTTAATATGGGGTGTTGAGTCCATTTCGTTGAGCAAGGAGTAGTTCTTGTCTATTCTATATTTGGCTTAAGGAACTTTATCTGTGCTCATTTCAATCTCTGGTTTTATGCAGCACCCCAACGCACCTTTCCCCTTAAGCAAGCATAAGTTGGTTTTCTGAATTTGAGACCCTGTTCTGTTTTGTAATCCAGTTCCTGTGTAGCCAAGTTTACATTCCGTGTATTAGTGATATCTTATGATGTTTCTTTTTCTGTGTGACTTATTTCAGTTAGAATCATCATACCTGAATCCACTAATTATGCTGCTACGGGCCTGATGACATAGATTTCATTGCTGAGTGATATTGCATTGTACGTAAGTACCACAACTTCTTTATCCATTTTTCACTTTCTGCGATATTGAACTTGTACCGTAAACGAGGTTCTTGTAAACAGAGCTGTCCCAAACTTTGGGGTGGCTGTGTCTTTTTGATTTTAATTTCCCTAAGCTATAGGACCATAAGTGGAAATGCCCTAGGCTCTGTTGCTTTGTTTTTTAGATGTTTCAGGAAACACCATACACCTCTCCCGAGTGGCTGTTGGCAATTTACATCCCGCCCATCAGCATAACAAGGCTCCCAGTTCTCCATGGCCTGTCCTGCCTTTCTGGATTTTACACTTTTTTCAGATGGCCCTTTTGACCGGGGGGAAGTGAGACTTCATTGTAGTGCAGATTTCCTTTGCAAGCTTGCTTGGTTGGCCAAAAAGGGCGTATGCGTTTTTTCCTGAATATATTCAGGAAAAAACGCATACGCCCTTTTTGGCCAAGTGCATCATTGTGGACGTTCTGCCTCTTTTCCTATGCTTTAAATGCAATTCCAGTCTACCTCCTGAAATCGGTTTCCTGCAATTCTGCCCCACTTTCAAGTCCTCTTGGCAGCCTTACTTCAGTATATTTTTGAACGATAGCTGTCATTTATAACTCTGCAGGTTTGTGAATTACAGTGCCCCTGAGCTCCTTTCTTCAACTCGCTTTCTTGTGAGCTGGCCGCAACACCGCAGAATTGCTTCAGGCCCTAATCTGGTTCTGGCACGGCACGCTGAGCCTTTGGTTAATTCTTCTTCCTGGTGGGAAATGAGAGTTAAATTTGCCCGTCCAGACACCTCCAGCTAGTCTCTCATTGGTTCTCCCTATTCCTGTTCATCTTCCGCAGAAATTGCAAACTGGGCCAAACAGGAGGTTAAAGGCACTGACTCTCCAAGTCGGGAGAGTGTTAGTAAAGCATCTGGAATGTTGCACCCGAGTACCAGGGGACGAGAACTGAGACATATTGGAACACGTCTCCCGATCACACGGTTGATCATACTCTGGGTTCCACGTGCATGTTTTAGCTGAAGGAAGAATCCCTTAACCTGGAGAGTTGAGACCCGTGGAATGGGTACCATGCAATATGACTTCAAAGGGTCTTCATTTGCTCACCGAACCTCTCCAATCCTATCACTGCTGCGTTTATGCCCCTGTACACACGCTTGATTTTCTTTCAGAGACATAGCAATCCATAGGTTTTAAGATACTTACTAGTCAGGTACATTCTTAGGCGTTTAATATGGGGTGTTGAGTCCATTTCGTTGAGCAAGGAGTAGTTCTTGTCTATTCCATATTTGGCTTAAGGAACTTTATCTGTGTTCATTTAACTCTCTGGTTTTATGCAGCACCCCAACTCACCTTTCCCCTTAAGCAAGCATAAGTTGGTTTTCTAAATTTGAGACCCTGTTCTGTTTTGTAATCCAGTTCCTGTGTAGCCAAGTTTACATTCCGTGTATTAGTGATATCTTATGATGTTTCTTTTTCTGTGTGACTTATTTCAGTTAGAATCATCATACCTGAATCCACTCATTATGCTGCTACGGGCCTGATGACATAGATTTCATTGCTGAGTGATATTGCATTGTACGTAAGTACCACAACTTCTTTATCCATTTTTCACTTTCTGCGATATTGAACTTGTACCGTAAACGAGGTTCTTGTAAACAGAGCTGTCCCAAATTTTGGGGTGGCTGTGTCTTTTTGATTTTAATTTCCCTAAGCTATAGGACCATAAGTGGAAGTGCCCTAGGCTCTGTTGCTTTGTTTTTTAGATGTTTCAGGAAACACCATACACCTCTCCCGAGTGGCTGTTGGCAATTTACATCACGCCCATCAGCATAACAAGGCTCCCAGTTCTCCATGGCCTGTCCTGCCTTTCTGGATTTTACACTTTTTTCAGATGGCCCTTTTGACCGGGGGGAAGTGAGACTTCATTGTAGTGCAGATTTCCTTTGCAAGCTTGCTTGGTTGGCCAAAAAGGGCGTATGCGTTTTTTCCTGAATATATTCAGGAAAAAACGCATACACCCTTTTTGGCCAAGTGCATCATTGTGGACGTTCTGCCTCTTTTCCTATGCTTTAAATGCAATTCCAGTCTACCTCCTGAAATCGGTTTCCTGCAATTCTGCCCCGCTTTCAAGTCCTCTTGGCAGCCTTACTTCAGTATATTTTTGGACGATAGCTGTCATTTATAACTCTGCAGGTTTGTGAATTACAGTGCCCCTGAGCTCCTTTCTTCAACTCGCTTTCTTGTGAGCTGGCCGCAACACCGCAGGATTGCTTCAGGCCCTAATCTGGTTCCGGCTCGGCACGCTGAGCCTTTGGTTAATTCCTCTTCCTGGTGGGAAATGAGAGTTAAATTTGCCCGTCCAGACACCTCCAGCTAGTCTCTCATTGGTTCTCCCTATTCCTGTTCATCTTCCGCAGAAATTGCAAACTGGGCCAAACAGGAGGTTAAAGGCACTGACTCTCCAAGTCGGGAGAGTGTTAGTAAAGCGTCTGGAATGTTGCACCCGAGTACCAGGGGACGAGAACTGAGACATATTGGAACACGTCTCCCGATCACACGGTTGATCATACTCTGGGTTCCACGTGCATGTTTTAGCTGAAGGAAGAATCCCTTAAACCTGGAGAGTTGAGACCCGTGGAATGGGTACCATGCAATATGACTTCAAAGGGTCTTCATTTGCTCACCGAACCTCTCCAATCCTATCACTGCTGCGTTTATGCCCCTGTACACATGCTTGATTTTCTTTCAGAGACATAGCAGTGCATAGCTTTTAAGATACTTACTAGTCAGGTACATTCTTAGGCATTTAATATGGGGTGTTGAGTCCATTTCGTTGAGCAAGGAGTAGTTCTTGTCTATTCTATATTTGGCTTAAGGAACTTTATCTGTGTTCATTTAAATCTCTGGTTTTATGCAGCATCCCAACTCACCTTTCCCCTTAAGCAAGCATAAGTTGGTTTTCTAAATTTGAGACCCTGTTCTGTTTTGTAATCCAGTTCCTGTGTAGCCAAGTTTACATTCCGTGTATTAGTGATATCTTATGATGTTTCTTTTTCTGTGTGACTTATTTCAGTTAGAATCATCATACCTGAATCCACTAATTATGCTGCTACGGGCCTGATGACATAGATTTCATTGCTGAGTGATATTGCATTGTACGTAAGTACCACAACTTCTTTATCCATTTTTCACTTTCTGCGATATTAAACTTGTACCGTAAACAAGGTTCTTGTAAACAGAGCTGTCCCAAACTTTGGGGTGGCTGTGTCTTTTTGATTTTAATTTCCCTAAGCTATAGGACCATAAGTGGAAGTGCCCTAGGCTCTGTTGCTTTGTTTTTTAGATGTTTCAGGAAACACCATACACCTCTCCCAAGTGGCTGTTGGCAATTTACATCCCGCCCATCAGCATAACAAGGATCCCAGGTCTCCATGGCCTGTCCTGCCTTTCTGGATTTTACACTTTTTTCAGATGGCCCTTTTGACCGGGGGGATGTGAGACTTCATTGTAGTGCAGATTTCCTTTGCAAGCTTGCTTGGTTGGCCAAAAAGGGCGTATGCATTTTTTCCTGAATATATTCAGGAAAAAACGCATACGCCCTTTTTGGCCAAGTGCATCATTGTGGACGTTCTGCCTCTTTTCCTATGCTTTAAATGCAATTCCAGTCTACCTCCTGAAATCGGTTTCCTGCAATTCTGCCCCGCTTTCAAGTCCTCTTGGCAGCCTTACTTCAGTATATTTTTGGACGATAGCTGTCATTTATAACTCTGCAAGTTTGTGAATTACAGTGCCCCTGAGCTCCTTTCTTCAACTCGCTTTCTTGTGAGCTGGCCGCAACACCGCAGGATTGCTTCAGGCCCTAATCTGGTTCCGGCACGGCACGCTGAGCCTTTGGTTAATTCCTCTTCCTGGTGGGAAATGAGAGTTAAATTTGCCCGTCCAGACACCTCCAGCTAGTCTCTCATTGGTTCTCCCTATTCCTGTTCATCTTCCGCAGAAATTGCAAACTGGGCCAAACAGGAGGTTAAAGGCACTGACTCTCCAAGTCGGGAGAGTGTTAGTAAAGCGTCTGGAATGTTGCACCCGAGTACCAGGGGACGAGAACTGAGACATATTGGAACACGTCTCCCGATCACATGGTTGATCATACTCTGGGTTCCACGTGCATGTTTTACCTGAAGGCAGAATCCCTTAAACCTGGAGAGTTGAGACCCGTGGAATGGGTACCATGCAATATGACTTCAAAGGGTCTTCATTTGCTCACCGAACGTCTCCAATCCTATCACTGCTGCGTTTATGCCCCTGTACACACGCTTGATTTTCTTTCAGAGACATAGCAATCCATAGGTTTTAAGATACTTACTAGTCAGGTACATTCTTAGGCGTTTAATATGGGGTGTTGAGTCCATTTCGTTGAGCAAGGAGTAGTTCTTGTCTATTCTATATTTGGCTTAAGGAACTTTATCTGTGCTCATTTCAATCTCTGGTTTTATGCAGCACCCCAACTCACCTTTCCCCTTAAGCAAGCATAAGTTGGTTTTCTGAATTTGAGACCCTGTTCTGTTTTGTAATCCAGTTCCTGTGTAGCCAAGTTTACATTCCGTGTATTAGTGATATCTTATGATGTTTCTTTTTCTGTGTGACTTATTTCAGTTAGAATCATCATACCTGAATCCACTCATTATGCTGCTACGGGCCTGATGACATAGATTTCATTGCTGAGTGATATTGCATTGTACGTAAGTACCACAACTTCTTTATCCATTTTTCACTTTCTGCGATATTGAACTTGTACCGTAAACGAGGTTCTTGTAAACAGAGCCGTCCCAAACTTTGGGGTGGCTGTGTCTTTTTGATTTTAATTTCCCTAAGCTATAGGACCATAAGTGGAAGTGCCCTAGGCTCTGTTGCTTTGTTTTTTAGATGTTTCAGGAAACACCATACACCTCTCCGGAGTGGCTGTTGGCAATTTACATCCCGCCCATCAGCATAACAAGGCTCCCAGTTCTCCATGGCCTGTCCTGCCTTTCTGGATTTTACACTTTTTTCAGATGGCCCTTTTGACCGGGGGGCAGTGAGACTTCATTGTAGTGCAGATTTCCTTTGCAAGCTTGCTTGGTTGGCCAAAAAGGGCGTATGCGTTTTTCCCTGAATATATTCAGGAAAAAACGCATACGCCCTTTTTGGCCAAGTGTATCATTGTGGACGTTCTGCCTCTTTTCCTATGCTTTACATGCAATTCCAGTCTACCTCCTGAAATCGGTTTCCTGCAATTCTGCCCCGCTTTCAACTCCTCTTGGCAGCCTTACTTCAATATATTTTTGGAAGATAGCTGTCATTTATAACTCTGCAGGTTTGTGAATTACAGTGCCCCTGAGCTCCTTTCTTCAACTCGCTTTCTTGTGAGCTGGCCGCAACACCGCAGGATTGCTTCAGGCCCTAGTTTGGTTCCGGCACGGCATGCTGAGCCTTTGGTTAATTCCTCTTCCTGGTGGGAAATGAGAGTTAAATTGGCCCGTCCGGACACCTCCACCTAATCTCTCATTGGTTCTCCCTATTCCTGTTCATCTTCCGCAGAAATTGCTAACTGGGCCAAACAGGAGGTTAAAGGCACTGACTCTCCAAGTGGGGAGAGTGTTAGTAAAGCGTCTGGAATGTTGCACCCGAGTACCAGGGGACCAAAACTGAGACACATTTGAACACGTTTTCCGACCACATGGTGGATCATACTCTGGGTTCCACATGCATGTTTTAGCTGAAGGAAGAATCCCTTAAACATGGAGAGTTGAGACCCATGGAATGGGTACCATGCAATATGACTTCAAAGGGTCTGCATTTGCTCACCGAACCTCACCAATCCTATCACTGCTGCGTTTATGCCGCTGTACACACGCTTGATTCTCTTTCGGAGACATATAAATCCATAGGTTTTAAGATTCTTACTAGTCAGGTAGATTCTTACTAGTCAGGTATATTCTTAGGCGTTTAATATGGGGTGTTGAGTCCACTTCGTTGAGCAAGGAGTAGCTCTTGTCTATTACATATTTGACTTATGGAACGGTATCTGTGCTCATTTCAATCTCTGGTTTTATGCAGCACCCCAACTCACCCGTCCCCTTAAGCAAGCATAAGTTGGTTTTCTACATTTGACACCCTGTTCTGTTTTGTAATTCAGTTCTTGTGTAGCCAAGTTTACATTCCATGTATTAGTGATATCTTATGATGTTTCATTTTCTGTGTGACTAATTTCACTTAGAATCATCGTACCTGAATCCACTCATTATGCTGCTACGGGCCTGATGACATAGATTTCATTGCTGAGTGATATTGCATTGTACGTAAGTACCACAATTTCTTTATCCATTTTTCGCTTTCTGTGATATTGAACTTGTACCGTAAACGAGGTTCTTGTAAACAGAGCCGTCCCAAACTTTGGGGTGGCTGTGTCTTTTTGATTTTAATTTCCCTAAGCTATAGGACCATAAGTGGAAGTGCCCTAGGCTCTGTTGCTTTGTTTTTTGGATGTTTCAGGAAACACCATACACTTCTCCAGAGTGGCTGCTGGCAATTTACATCCCGCCCATCAGCATAACAAGGCTCCCAGTTCTCAATGGCCTGTCCTGCCTTTCTGGATTTTACACTTTTTTCAGATGGCCCTTTTGACCGGGGGGCAGTGAGACTTCATTGTAGTGCAGATTTCCTTTGCAAGCTTGCTTGGTTGGCCAAAAAGGGCGTATGCGTTTTTCCCTGAATATATTCAGGAAAAAACGCATACGCCCTTTTTGGCCAAGTGTATCATTGTGGACGTTCTGCCTCTTTTCCTATGCTTTACATGCAATTCCAGTCTACCTCCTGAAATCGGTTTCCTGCAATTCTGCCCCGCTTTCAACTCCTCTTGGCAGCCTTACTTCAATATATTTTTGGAAGATAGCTGTCATTTATAACTCTGCAGGTTTGTGAATTACAGTGCCCCTGAGCTCCTTTCTTCAACTCGCTTTCTTGTGAGCTGGCCGCAACACCGCAGGATTGCTTCAGGCCCTAGTTTGGTTCCGGCACGGCATGCTGAGCCTTTGGTTAATTCCTCTTCCTGGTGGGAAATGAGAGTTAAATTTGCCCGTCCGGACACCTCCACCTAGTCTCTCATTGGTTCTCCCTATTCCTGTTCATTTTCCACAGAAATTGCAAACTGGGCCAAACAGGAGGTTAAAGGCACTGACTCTCCAAGTGGGGAGAGTGTTAGTAAAGCGTCTGGAATGTTGCACCCGAGTACCAGGAAACGAAAACTGAGACACATTTGAACACGTTTCCCGATCACACGGTGGATCATACTCTGGGTTCCACATGCATGTTTTAGCTGAAGGAAGAATCCATTAAACCTGGAGAGTTGAGACCCATGGAATGGGTACCATGCAATATGACTTCAAAGGGTCTGCATTTGCTCACCGAACCTCACCAATCCTATCACTGCTGCGTTTATGCCGCTGTACACACGCTTGATTCTCTTTCGGAGACATATAAATCCATAGGTTTTAAGATTCTTACTAGTCAGGTAGATTCTTACTAGTCAGGTATATTCTTAGGCGTTTAATATGGGGTGTTGAGTCCACTTCGTTGAGCAAGGAGTAGCTCTTGTCTATTACATATTTGGCTTATGGAACGGTATCTGTGCTCATTTCAATCTCTGGTTTTATGCAGCACCCCAACTCACCCGTCCCCTTTAGCAAGCATAAGTTGGTTTTCTACATTTGACACCCTGTTCTGTTTTGTAATTCAGTTCTTGTGTAGCCAAGTTTACATTCCATGTATTAGTGATATCTTATGATGTTTCATTTTCTGTGTGACTAATTTCACTTAGAATCATCGTACCTGAATCCACTCATTATGCTGCTACGGGCCTGATGACATAGATTTCATTGCTGAGTGATATTGCATTGTACGTAAGTACCACAATTTCTTTATCCATTTTTCGCTTTCTGTGATATTGAACTTGTACCGTAAACGAGGTTCTTGTAAACAGAGCCGTCCCAAACTTTGGGGTGGCTGTGTCTTTTTGATTTTAATTTCCCTAAGCTATAGGACCATAAGTGGAAGTGCCCTAGGCTCTGTTGCTTTGTTTTTTGGATGTTTCAGGAAACACCATACACTTCTCCAGAGTGGCTGCTGGCAATTTACATCCCGCCCATCAGCATAACAAGGCTCCCAGTTCTCAATGGCCTGTCCTGCCTTTCTGGATTTTACACTTTTTTCAGATGGCCCTTTTGACCGGGGGGCAGTGAGACTTCATTGTAGTGCAGATTTCCTTTGCAAGCTTGCTTGGTTGGCCAAAAAGGGCGTATGCGTTTTTCCCTGAATATATTCAGGAAAAAACGCATACGCCCTTTTTGGCCAAGTGTATCATTGTGGACGTTCTGCCTCTTTTCCTATGCTTTACATGCAATTCCAGTCTACCTCCTGAAATCGGTTTCCTGCAATTCTGCCCTGCTTTCAACTCCTCTTGGCAGCCTTACTTCAGTATATTTTTGGAAGATAGCTGTCATTTATAACTCTGCAGGTTTGTGAATTACAGTGCCCCTGAGCTCCTTTCTTCAACTCGCTTTCTTGTGAGCTGGCCGCAACACCGCAGGATTGCTTCAGGCCCTAGTTTGGTTCCGGCACGGCATGCTGAGCCTTTGGTTAATTCCTCTTCCTGGTGGGAAATGAGAGTTAAATTGGCCCGTCCAGACACCTCCACCTAATCTCTCATTGGTTCTCCCTATTCCTGTTCATCTTCCGCAGAAATTGCTAACTGGGCCAAACAGGAGGTTAAAGGCACTGACTCTCCAAGTGGGGAGAGTGTTAGTAAAGCGTCTGGAATGTTGCCCCCGAGTACCAGGGGACCAAAACTGAGACACATTTGAACACGTTTTCCGACCACATGGTGGATCATACTCTGGGTTCCACATGCATGTTTTAGCTGAAGGAAGAATCCCTTAAACATGGAGAGTTGAGACCCATGGAATGGGTACCATGCAATATGACTTCAAAGGGTCTGCATTTGCTCACCGAACCTCACCAATCCTATCACTGCTGCGTTTATGCCGCTGTACACACGCTTGATTCTCTTTCGGAGACATATAAATCCATAGGTTTTAAGATTCTTACTAGTCAGGTAGATTCTTAGGCGTTTAATATGGAGTGTTGAGTCCACTTCGTTGAGCAAGGAGTAGCTCTTGTCTATTACATATTTGGCTTATGGAACGGTATCTGTGCTCATTTCAATCTCTGGTTTTATGCAGCACCCCAACTCACCCGTCCCCTTAAGCAAGCATAAGTTGGTTTTCTACATTTGACACCCTGTTCTGTTTTGTAATTCAGTTCTTGTGTAGCCAAGTTTACATTCCGTGTATTAGTGATATCTTATGATGTTTCTTTTTCTGTGTGACTAATTTCACTTAGAATCATCGTACCTGAATCCACTCATTATGCTGCTACGGGCCTGTTGACATAGATTTCATTGCTGAGTGATATTGCATTGTACGTAAGTACCACAATTTCTTTATCCATTTTTCGCTTTCTGTGATATTGAACTTGTACCGTAAACGAGGTTCTTGTAAACAGAGCCGTCCCAAACTTTGGGGTGGCTGTGTCTTTTTGATTTTAATTTCCCTAAGCTATAGGACCATAAGTGGAAGTGCCCTAGGCTCTGTTGCTTTGTTTTTTGGATGTTTCAGGAAACACCATACACTTCTCCAGAGTGGCTGCTGGCAATTTACATCCCGCCCATCAGCATAACTAGGCTCCCAGTTCTCCATGGCCTGTCCTGCCTTTCTGGATTTTACACTTTTTTCAGATGGCCCTTTTGACCAGGGGGCAGTGAGACTTCATTGTAGTGCAGATTTCATTTGCAAGCTTGCTTGGTTGGCCAAAAAGGGCGTATGCGTTTTTTCCTGAATATATTCAGGAAAAAACGCATACGCCCTTTTTGGCCAAGTGCATCATTGTGGACGTTCTGCCTCTTTTCCTATGCTTTACATGCAATTCCAGTCTACCTCCTGAAATCGGTTTCCTGCAATTCTCCCCCCTTTCAACTCCTCTTGGCAGCCTTACTTCAGTATATTTTTGGACGATAGCTGTCATTTATAACTCTGCAAGTTTGTGAATTACAGTGCCCCTGAGCTCCTTTCTTCAACTCGCTTTCTTGTGAGCTGGCCGCAACACCGCAGGATTGCTTCAGGCCCTAATCTGGTTCCGGCACGGCACGCTGAGCCTTTGGTTAATTCCTCTTCCTGGTGGGAAATGAGAGTTAAATTTGCCCGTCCAGACACCTCCAGCTAGTCTCTCATTGGTTCTCCCTATTCCTGTTCATCTTCCGCAGAAATTGCAAACTGGGCCAAACAGGAGGTTAAAGGCACTGACTCTCCAAGTCGGGAGAGTGTTAGTAAAGCGTCTGGAATGTTGCACCCGAGTACCAGGGGACGAGAACTGAGACATATTGGAACACGTCTCCCGATCACATGGTTGATCATACTCTGGGTTCCACGTGCATGTTTTACCTGAAGGCAGAATCCCTTAAACCTGGAGAGTTGAGACCCGTGGAATGGGTACCATGCAATATGACTTCAAAGGGTCTTCATTTGCTCACCGAACGTCTCCAATCCTATCACTGCTGCGTTTATGCCCCTGTACACACGCTTGATTTTCTTTCAGAGACATAGCAATCCATAGGTTTTAAGATACTTACTAGTCAGGTACATTCTTAGGCGTTTAATATGGGGTGTTGAGTCCATTTCGTTGAGCAAGGAGTAGTTCTTGTCTATTCTATATTTGGCTTAAGGAACTTTATCTGTGCTCATTTCAATCTCTGGTTTTATGCAGCACCCCAACTCACCTTTCCCCTTAAGCAAGCATAAGTTGGTTTTCTGAATTTGAGACCCTGTTCTGTTTTGTAATCCAGTTCCTGTGTAGCCAAGTTTACATTCCGTGTATTAGTGATATCTTATGATGTTTCTTTTTCTGTGTGACTTATTTCAGTTAGAATCATCATACCTGAATCCACTCATTATGCTGCTACGGGCCTGATGACATAGATTTCATTGCTGAGTGATATTGCATTGTACGTAAGTACCACAACTTCTTTATCCATTTTTCACTTTCTGCGATATTGAACTTGTACCGTAAACGAGGTTCTTGTAAACAGAGCCGTCCCAAACTTTGGGGTGGCTGTGTCTTTTTGATTTTAATTTCCCTAAGCTATAGGACCATAAGTGGAAGTGCCCTAGGCTCTGTTGCTTTGTTTTTTAGATGTTTCAGGAAACACCATACACCTCTCCGGAGTGGCTGTTGGCAATTTACATCCCGCCCATCAGCATAACAAGGCTCCCAGTTCTCCATGGCCTGTCCTGCCTTTCTGGATTTTACACTTTTTTCAGATGGCCCTTTTGACCGGGGGGCAGTGAGACTTCATTGTAGTGCAGATTTCCTTTGCAAGCTTGCTTGGTTGGCCAAAAAGGGCGTATGCGTTTTTCCCTGAATATATTCAGGAAAAAACGCATACGCCCTTTTTGGCCAAGTGTATCATTGTGGACGTTCTGCCTCTTTTCCTATGCTTTACATGCAATTCCAGTCTACCTCCTGAAATCGGTTTCCTGCAATTCTGCCCCGCTTTCAACTCCTCTTGGCAGCCTTACTTCAATATATTTTTGGAAGATAGCTGTCATTTATAACTCTGCAGGTTTGTGAATTACAGTGCCCCTGAGCTCCTTTCTTCAACTCGCTTTCTTGTGAGCTGGCCGCAACACCGCAGGATTGCTTCAGGCCCTAGTTTGGTTCCGGCACGGCATGCTGAGCCTTTGGTTAATTCCTCTTCCTGGTGGGAAATGAGAGTTAAATTGGCCCGTCCGGACACCTCCACCTAATCTCTCATTGGTTCTCCCTATTCCTGTTCATCTTCCGCAGAAATTGCTAACTGGGCCAAACAGGAGGTTAAAGGCACTGACTCTCCAAGTGGGGAGAGTGTTAGTAAAGCGTCTGGAATGTTGCACCCGAGTACCAGGGGACCAAAACTGAGACACATTTGAACACGTTTTCCGACCACATGGTGGATCATACTCTGGGTTCCACATGCATGTTTTAGCTGAAGGAAGAATCCCTTAAACATGGAGAGTTGAGACCCATGGAATGGGTACCATGCAATATGACTTCAAAGGGTCTGCATTTGCTCACCGAACCTCACCAATCCTATCACTGCTGCGTTTATGCCGCTGTACACACGCTTGATTCTCTTTCGGAGACATATAAATCCATAGGTTTTAAGATTCTTACTAGTCAGGTAGATTCTTACTAGTCAGGTATATTCTTAGGCGTTTAATATGGGGTGTTGAGTCCACTTCGTTGAGCAAGGAGTAGCTCTTGTCTATTACATATTTGGCTTATGGAACGGTATCTGTGCTCATTTCAATCTCTGGTTTTATGCAGCACCCCAACTCACCCGTCCCCTTAAGCAAGCATAAGTTGGTTTTCTACATTTGACACCCTGTTCTGTTTTGTAATTCAGTTCTTGTGTAGCCAAGTTTACATTCCATGTATTAGTGATATCTTATGATGTTTCATTTTCTGTGTGACTAATTTCACTTAGAATCATCGTACCTGAATCCACTCATTATGCTGCTACGGGCCTGATGACATAGATTTCATTGCTGAGTGATATTGCATTGTACGTAAGTACCACAATTTCTTTATCCATTTTTCGCTTTCTGTGATATTGAACTTGTACCGTAAACGAGGTTCTTGTAAACAGAGCCGTCCCAAACTTTGGGGTGGCTGTGTCTTTTTGATTTTAATTTCCCTAAGCTATAGGACCATAAGTGGAAGTGCCCTAGGCTCTGTTGCTTTGTTTTTTGGATGTTTCAGGAAACACCATACACTTCTCCAGAGTGGCTGCTGGCAATTTACATCCCGCCCATCAGCATAACAAGGCTCCCAGTTCTCAATGGCCTGTCCTGCCTTTCTGGATTTTACACTTTTTTCAGATGGCCCTTTTGACCGGGGGGCAGTGAGACTTCATTGTAGTGCAGATTTCCTTTGCAAGCTTGCTTGGTTGGCCAAAAAGGGCGTATGCGTTTTTCCCTGAATATATTCAGGAAAAAACGCATACGCCCTTTTTGGCCAAGTGTATCATTGTGGACGTTCTGCCTCTTTTCCTATGCTTTACATGCAATTCCAGTCTACCTCCTGAAATCGGTTTCCTGCAATTCTGCCCCGCTTTCAACTCCTCTTGGCAGCCTTACTTCAATATATTTTTGGAAGATAGCTGTCATTTATAACTCTGCAGGTTTGTGAATTACAGTGCCCCTGAGCTCCTTTCTTCAACTCGCTTTCTTGTGAGCTGGCCGCAACACCGCAGGATTGCTTCAGGCCCTAGTTTGGTTCCGGCACGGCATGCTGAGCCTTTGGTTAATTCCTCTTCCTGGTGGGAAATGAGAGTTAAATTTGCCCGTCCGGACACCTCCACCTAGTCTCTCATTGGTTCTCCCTATTCCTGTTCATTTTCCACAGAAATTGCAAACTGGGCCAAACAGGAGGTTAAAGGCACTGACTCTCCAAGTGGGGAGAGTGTTAGTAAAGCGTCTGGAATGTTGCACCCGAGTACCAGGAAACGAAAACTGAGACACATTTGAACACGTTTCCCGATCACACGGTGGATCATACTCTGGGTTCCACATGCATGTTTTAGCTGAAGGAAGAATCCATTAAACCTGGAGAGTTGAGACCCATGGAATGGGTACCATGCAATATGACTTCAAAGGGTCTGCATTTGCTCACCGAACCTCACCAATCCTATCACTGCTGCGTTTATGCCGCTGTACACACGCTTGATTCTCTTTCGGAGACATATAAATCCATAGGTTTTAAGATTCTTACTAGTCAGGTAGATTCTTACTAGTCAGGTATATTCTTAGGCGTTTAATATGGGGTGTTGAGTCCACTTCGTTGAGCAAGGAGTAGCTCTTGTCTATTACATATTTGGCTTATGGAACGGTATCTGTGCTCATTTCAATCTCTGGTTTTATGCAGCACCCCAACTCACCCGTCCCCTTTAGCAAGCATAAGTTGGTTTTCTACATTTGACACCCTGTTCTGTTTTGTAATTCAGTTCTTGTGTAGCCAAGTTTACATTCCATGTATTAGTGATATCTTATGATGTTTCATTTTCTGTGTGACTAATTTCACTTAGAATCATCGTACCTGAATCCACTCATTATGCTGCTACGGGCCTGATGACATAGATTTCATTGCTGAGTGATATTGCATTGTACGTAAGTACCACAATTTCTTTTTCCATTTTTCGCTTTCTGTGATATTGAACTTGTACCGTAAACGAGGTTCTTGTAAACAGAGCCGTCCCAAACTTTGGGGTGGCTGTGTCTTTTTGATTTTAATTTCCCTAAGCTATAGGACCATAAGTGGAAGTGCCCTAGGCTCTGTTGCTTTGTTTTTTGGATGTTTCAGGAAACACCATACACTTCTCCAGAGTGGCTGCTGGCAATTTACATCCCGCCCATCAGCATAACAAGGCTCCCAGTTCTCAATGGCCTGTCCTGCCTTTCTGGATTTTACACTTTTTTCAGATGGCCCTTTTGACCGGGGGGCAGTGAGACTTCATTGTAGTGCAGATTTCCTTTGCAAGCTTGCTTGGTTGGCCAAAAAGGGCGTATGCGTTTTTCCCTGAATATATTCAGGAAAAAACGCATACGCCCTTTTTGGCCAAGTGTATCATTGTGGACGTTCTGCCTCTTTTCCTATGCTTTACATGCAATTCCAGTCTACCTCCTGAAATCGGTTTCCTGCAATTCTGCCCTGCTTTCAACTCCTCTTGGCAGCCTTACTTCAGTATATTTTTGGAAGATAGCTGTCATTTATAACTCTGCAGGTTTGTGAATTACAGTGCCCCTGAGCTCCTTTCTTCAACTCGCTTTCTTGTGAGCTGGCCGCAACACCGCAGGATTGCTTCAGGCCCTAGTTTGGTTCCGGCACGGCATGCTGAGCCTTTGGTTAATTCCGCTTCCTGGTGGGAAATGAGAGTTAAATTGGCCCGTCCAGACACCTCCACCTAATCTCTCATTGGTTCTCCCTATTCCTGTTCATCTTCCGCAGAAATTGCTAACTGGGCCAAACAGGAGGTTAAAGGCACTGACTCTCCAAGTGGGGAGAGTGTTAGTAAAGCGTCTGGAATGTTGCCCCCGAGTACCAGGGGACCAAAACTGAGACACATTTGAACACGTTTTCCGACCACATGGTGGATCATACTCTGGGTTCCACATGCATGTTTTAGCTGAAGGAAGAATCCCTTAAACATGGAGAGTTGAGACCCATGGAATGGGTACCATGCAATATGACTTCAAAGGGTCTGCATTTGCTCACCGAACCTCACCAATCCTATCACTGCTGCGTTTATGCCGCTGTACACACGCTTGATTCTCTTTCGGAGACATATAAATCCATAGGTTTTAAGATTCTTACTAGTCAGGTAGATTCTTAGGCGTTTAATATGGAGTGTTGAGTCCACTTCGTTGAGCAAGGAGTAGCTCTTGTCTATTACATATTTGGCTTATGGAACGGTATCTGTGCTCATTTCAATCTCTGGTTTTATGCAGCACCCCAACTCACCCGTCCCCTTAAGCAAGCATAAGTTGGTTTTCTACATTTGACACCCTGTTCTGTTTTGTAATTCAGTTCTTGTGTAGCCAAGTTTACATTCCGTGTATTAGTGATATCTTATGATGTTTCTTTTTCTGTGTGACTAATTTCACTTAGAATCATCGTACCTGAATCCACTCATTATGCTGCTACGGGCCTGTTGACATAGATTTCATTGCTGAGTGATATTGCATTGTACGTAAGTACCACAATTTCTTTATCCATTTTTCGCTTTCTGTGATATTGAACTTGTACCGTAAACGAGGTTCTTGTAAACAGAGCCGTCCCAAACTTTGGGGTGGCTGTGTCTTTTTGATTTTAATTTCCCTAAGCTATAGGACCATAAGTGGAAGTGCCCTAGGCTCTGTTGCTTTGTTTTTTGGATGTTTCAGGAAACACCATACACTTCTCCAGAGTGGCTGCTGGCAATTTACATCCCGCCCATCAGCATAACTAGGCTCCCAGTTCTCCATGGCCTGTCCTGCCTTTCTGGATTTTACACTTTTTTCAGATGGCCCTTTTGACCAGGGGGCAGTGAGACTTCATTGTAGTGCAGATTTCATTTGCAAGCTTGCTTGGTTGGCCAAAAAGGGCGTATGCGTTTTTTCCTGAATATATTCAGGAAAAAACGCATACGCCCTTTTTGGCCAAGTGCATCATTGTGGACGTTCTGCCTCTTTTCCTATGCTTTACATGCAATTCCAGTCTACCTCCTGAAATCGGTTTCCTGCAATTCTCCCCCCTTTCAACTCCTCTTGGCAGCCTTACTTCAATATATTTTTGGAAGATAGCTGTCATTTATAACTCTGCAGGTTTGTGAATTACAGTGCCCCTGAGCTCCTTTCTTCAACTCGCTTTCTTGTGAGCTGGCCGCAACACCGCAGGATTGCTTCAGGCCCTAGTTTGGTTCCGGCACGGCATGCTGAGCCTTTGGTTAATTCCTCTTCCTGGTGGGAAATGAGAGTTAAATTGGCCCGTCCAGACACCTCCACCTAATCTCTCATTGGTTCTCCCTATTCCTGTTCATCTTCCGCAGAAATTGCTAACTGGGCCAAACAGGAGGTTAAAGGCACTGACTCTCCAAGTGGGGAGAGTGTTAGTAAAGCGTCTGGAATGTTGCCCCCGAGTACCAGGGGACCAAAACTGAGACACATTTGAACACGTTTTCCGACCACATGGTGGATCATACTCTGGGTTCCACATGCATGTTTTAGCTGAAGGAAGAATCCCTTAAACATGGAGAGTTGAGACCCATGGAATGGGTACCATGCAATATGACTTCAAAGGGTCTGCATTTGCTCACCGAACCTCACCAATCCTATCACTGCTGCGTTTATGCCGCTGTACACACGCTTGATTCTCTTTCGGAGACATATAAATCCATAGGTTTTAAGATTCTTACTAGTCAGGTAGATTCTTACTAGTCAGGTATATTCTTAGGCGTTTAATATGGGGTGTTGAGTCCACTTCGTTGAGCAAGGAGTAGCTCTTGTCTATTACATATTTGGCTTATGGAACGGTATCTGTGCTCATTTCAATCTCTGGTTTTATGCAGCACCCCAACTCACCAGTCCCCTTAAGCAAGCATAAGTTGGTTTTCTACATTTGACACCCTGTTCTGTTTTGTAATTCAGTTCTTGTGTAGCCAAGTTTACATTCCGTGTATTAGTGATATCTTATGATGTTTCTTTTTCTGTGTGACTAATTTCACTTAGAATCATCGTACCTGAATCCACTCATTATGCTGCTACGGGCCTGATGACATAGATTTCATTGCTGAGTGATATTGCATTGTACGTAAGTACCACAGTTTCTTTATCCATTTTTCGCTTTCTGTGATATTGAACTTGTACCGTAAACGAGGTTCTTGTAAACAGAGCCGTCCCAAACTTTGGGGTGGCTGTGTCTTTTTGATTTTAATTTCCCTAAGCTATAGGACCATAAGTGGAAGTGCCCTAGGCTCTGTTGCTTTGTTTTTTGGATGTTTCAGGAAACACCATACACTTCTCCAGAGTGGCTGCTGGCAATTTACATCCCGCCCATCAGCATAACTAGTCTCCCAGTTCTCCATGGCCTGTCCTGCCTTTCTGGATTTTACACTTTTTTCAGATGGCCCTTTTGACCGGGGGGCAGTGAGACTTCATTGTAGTGCAGATTTCCTTTGCAAGCTTGCTTGGTTGGCCAAAAAGGGCGTATGCGTTTTTTCCTGAATATATTCAGGAAAAAACGCATACACCCTTTTTGGCCAAGTGCATCATTGTGGACGTTATGCCTCTTTTCCTATGCTTTACATGCAATTCCAGTCTACCTCCTGAAATCGGTTTCCTGCAATTCTGCCCTGCTTTCAACTCCTCTTGGCATCCTAATTCAATATATTTTTGGAAGATAGCTGTCATTTATAACTCTGCAGGTTTGTGAATTACAGTGCCCCTGAGCTCCTTTCTTCAACTCGCTTTCTTGTGAGCTGGCCGCAACACCGCAGGATTGCTTCAGGCCCTAGTTTGGTTCCGGCACGGCATGCTGAGCCTTTGGTTAATTCCTCTTCCTGGTGGGAAATGAGAGTTAAATTGGCCCGTCCGGACACCTCCACCTAATCTCTCATTGGTTCTCCCTATTCCTGTTCATCTTCCGCAGAAATTGCTAACTGGGCCAAACAGGAGGTTAAAGGCACTGACTCTCCAAGTGGGGAGAGTGTTAGTAAAGCGTCTGGAATGTTGCACCCGAGTACCAGGGGACGAAAACTGAGACACATTTGAACACGTTTTCCGACCACATGGTGGATCATACTCTGGGTTCCACATGCATGTTTTAGCTGAAGGAAGAATCCCTTAAACATGGAGAGTTGAGACCCATGGAATGGGTACCATGCAATATGACTTCAAAGGGTCTGCATTTGCTCACCGAACCTCACCAATCCTATCACTGCTGCGTTTATGCCGCTGTACACACACTTGATTCTCTTTCGGAGACATATAAATCCATAGGTTTTAAGATTCTTACTAGTCAGGTAGATTCTTACTAGTCAGGTATATTCTTAGGCGTTTAATATGGGGTGTTGAGTCCACTTCGTTGAGCAAGGAGTAGCTCTTGTCTATTACATATTTGGCTTATGGAACGGTATCTGTGCTCATTTCAATCTCTGGTTTTATGCAGCACCCCAACTCACCCGTCCCCTTAAGCAAGCATAAGTTGGTTTTCTACATTTGACACCCTGTTCTGTTTTGTAATTCAGTTCTTGTGTAGCCAAGTTTACATTCCGTGTATTAGTGATATCTTATGATGTTTCATTTTCTGTGTGACTAATTTCACTTAGAATCATCGTACCTGAATCCACTCATTATGCTGCTACGGGCCTGATGACATAGATTTCATTGCTGAGTGATATTGCATTGTACGTAAGTACCACAATTTCTTTATCCATTTTTCGCTTTCTGTGATATTGAACTTGTACCGTAAACGAGGTTCTTGTAAACAGAGCCGTCCCAAACTTTGGGGTGGCTGTGTCTTTTTGATTTTAATTTCCCTAAGCTATAGGACCATAAGTGGAAGTGCCCTAGGCTCTGTTGCTTTGTTTTTTGGATGTTTCAGGAAACACCATACACTTCTCCAGAGTGGCTGCTGGCAATTTACATCCCGCCCATCAGCATAACTAGGCTCCCAGTTCT
Organism: Leucopleurus acutus; assembly: GCF_964270905.1. Lineage (NCBI taxonomy): Eukaryota > Metazoa > Chordata > Mammalia > Artiodactyla > Delphinidae > Leucopleurus > Leucopleurus acutus. The sequence continues at coordinate 289,945 of NW_028139082.1, read as the reverse complement.
CCATGGCCTGTCCTGCCTTTCTGGATTTTACACTTTTTTCAGATGGCCCTTTTGACCTGGGAGCAGTGAGACTTCATTGTAGTGCAGATTTCCTTTGCAAGCTTGCTTGGTTGGCCAAAAAGGGCGTATGCGTTTTTTCCTGAATATATTCAGGAAAAAACGCATACGCCCTTTTTGGCCAAGTGCATCATTGTGGACGTTCTGCCTCTTTTCCTATGCTTTACATGCAATTCCAGTCTACCTCCTGAAATCGGTTTCCTGCAATTCTGCCCCCCTTTCAACTCCTCTTGGCAGCCTTACTTCAATATATTTTTGGAAGATAGCTGTCCTTTATAACTCTGCAGGTTTGTGAATTACAGTGCCCCTGAGCTCCTTTCTTCAACTCGCTTTCTTGTGAGCTGGCCGCAACACCGCACGATTGCTTCTGGTCCTAGTGTGGTTCCGGAATGGCACGCTGAGCCTTTGGTTAATTCCTCTTCCTGGTGGGAAATGAGAGTTAAATTTGCCCGTCCGGACACCTCCACCTAGTCTCTCATTGGTTCTCCCTATTCCTGTTCATTTTCCACAGAAATTGCAAACTGGGCCAAACAGGAGGTTAAAGGCACTGACTCTCCAAGTGGGGAGAGTGTTAGTAAAGCGTCTGGAATGTTGCACCCGAGTACCAGGGGACGAAAACTGAGACACATTTGAACACGTTTCCCGATCACACGGTTGATCATACTCTGGGTTCCACATGCATGTTTTAGCTGAAGGAAGAATCCATTAAACCTGGAGAGTTGAGACCCATGGAATGGGTACCATGCAATATGACTTCAAAGGGTCTGCATTTGCTCACCGAACCTCAGCAATCCTATCACTGCTGCGTTTATTGCACTGTACACACGCTTGATTCTCTTTTGGAGACATATAAATCCATAGGTTTTAAGATTCTTACTAGTCAGCTATATTCTTAGGCGTTTAATATGGAGTGTTGAGTCCACTTCGTTGAGCAAGGAGTAGCTCTTGTCTATTACATATTTGGCTTATGGAACGGTATCTGTGCTAATTTCAATCTCTGGTTTTATGCAGCACCCCAACTCACCCGTCCCCTTAAGCAAGCATAAGTTGGTTTTCTACATTTGACTCCCTGTTCTGTTTTGTAATTCAGTTCTTGTGTAGCCAAGTTTACATTCCGTGTATTAGTGATATCTTATGATGTTTCTTTTTCTGTGTGACTAATTTCACTTAGAATCATCGTACCTGAATCCACTCATTATGCTGCTACGGGCCTGATGACATAGATTTCATTGCTGAGTGATATTGCATTGTACATAAGTACCACAACTTCTTTATCCATTTTTCGCTTTCTGTGATATTGAACTTGTTTGGTAAACGAGGTTCTTGTAAACAGAGCCGTCCCAAACTTTGGGGTGGCTGTGTCTTTTTGATTTTAATTTCCCTAAGCTATAGGACCATAAGTGGAAGTGCCCTAGGCTCTGTTGCTTTGTTTTTTGGATGTTTCAGGAAACACCATACACTTCTCCAGAGTGTCTGTTGGCCATTTACATCTCGCCCATCAGCATAACAAGGCTCCCAGTTCTCCATGGCCTTTCCTGCCTTTCTGGATTTTACACTTTTTTCAGAAGGCCCTTTGACCGGGGGGCAGTGAGACTTCATTGTAGTGCAGATTTCCTTTGCGAGCTTGCTTGGTTGGCCAGAAAGGGCGTATGCGTTTCTTCCTGAATATATTCAGGAAAGAACGCATACGCCCTTTTTGGCCAAGTGCATCATTGTCGACGTTCTGAGTCTTTTCATATGTTTTCAGTGCAATTCCAGTCTACCTCCTGAAATCGGTTTCCTGCAGTTCTGCCTTGCTCTCAGTTCCTCTTCATAGCCTTACCTCAATATACGTTTGGAAAATAGTTGGCCTTTATAACTCTGCAGGTTTTTCAATTGCAGTGGCCCTTAGCTCCATTTTTCAGCTCTTATTTTTGTGATCTTGCCTCATATCCACAGGATTTCTTCAGGCCCTATTCTTCTTCTGGGGCGCCTTGCTCTGCCTTTGGTTAATTCTTCTTCCTGATGTGAAATTAGAGTGACATGTGCCCATTGAAACCGCTACAGCTATTTTCTCACTGGTTCCCCCTATTCCCATTCATCCTCCGCACTAAGTGCAGACTGTGCGATACCGGAACTTAAAGGCATTGACTCTCCATGTGGAGATGTTGTTAGTAAAGTGGCTGGAATGTTGATCCGGAGCCCCAGGAGAGGAAAATGAGGTGCATTTTAGAAACCTTTCCCGATCATATGGTATACCATCTGCTGGATTTCCCATGCATGGTTTAGCTGTAGGAAGATTCCCTTCAACTTGGAGTGTTGGGACCCTTGGAATAAGTAGCATGAAGTATTGCATTAAACTTTCGGCAGTTGCTCACCAAAGCTCTCCAATCCTTTCAGCCCCAAGTGTCCAGCCTTATGTCTTATCCAGCTGTGGGTTTATATGTGGTCATTCCAGGTTGCATCACAGCCCCTGAGCGAATTTTGTAAGAATTTTTCTCTCTTTCATTGTTTCTGCGTTTTGGTTTTAAAATTTATTTCTATAATGGGGTTTAGCTCATTTTCACTGCTGTGTTTGTGCCGCTCTGCGCACACTTGATTCCCTTATGGAGATATATCAATACATGGGTTTTAAGACTCTTATTACTCAGATATATTTCTCTGTGGTGTATAGGGTGTGTTGAGGCCAGTTCATTGAGCAAGGTGTAGATCTTGTCTGATACCTATTTGGTTTATTGAATGGTATCTGTGCTAATTTCAAACTCTGGTTTTATGCATCACCCCACCTCTCCTTTCCCCTTAAGCTGACATAAGTGTGTTTTCTAAATGTGAGACACTGTTCTGTTTTGTCATTCATTTTTTGTGCAGCCATATTTATCCTCCCTCTATAAGTGATATCTTATGATATGTTTCTTTTTCTGTTTGACTTATTTCAAGTAGTATTATCGGACCTCAATCCACTCTTTATCCTTCTACTAGCCTTATTACATTGATTTCATGGTGAAGAGATATTCCATTGTACATAAGTACCACATTTTCTTTATCCATTGTTCTCTTTCCTGGGATATTTAAGGTGTACTGAAGTTGAGGTTCTTGTAAACAGAGTAGCCCTAAACTGTGGTGTGCTTGTGTCTTGTTGATTTTTAGACTTCCCTAGATATACTCCCGTGATTGGAAGTGCCCTATGCTCTGTCGCTCTGTTTTTTAGATGATTTAGGAACCACCATACACTTCTCCAGAGTGGCTCTCGGCAGTTCACACACTGTCCATCAGCGTATAAAGGCTCCCTGTTCTCCATGGCCTGTCCTGCATTTCTGGTTTTTACAATTTTTTCGGATGGCCCTTTTGACCGGTGGGAAATGAGACTTCTTTGTTGTGCACATTTGCATTGCTTGCTTGCTTGGTTGCCCATAAAGTGCGTATGCGTTTTTTCCTGGATATATTCAGGAAATAACACATACTCCCTTTTGGGCCAACTGCATCATTGTCGAAATTCTGCCACTTTTCATGTGCTTTAAAGGCGAGTCCAATCTATCTCTTGAAATCTGTTTCTTGCAATTCTGTCTTGCATTCAGATCCTCTTCTTTGCCTTACCTCAACATATTTTTGGACGTTAGTTTTCATTTATAACTCTGCAGGTTTGTGAATTGCAGTGACCCTGAGCTCCATTTTTTAAGTTGCTCTTTTGTGAGCTGGCCTCAAAACTGCAGGATTGCTTCAGGCCCTATTTTGGCTCCGGCGAGGCAGGCTGAGCCTTTTTTTAATTCTTATTCTTAATGGGAAATTAGAGTGACATGTGCCCGTCCAAACCCCTACAACTATTCTCTCATTGTTTCCCCCTGTTCCCGTTCATCCTCCTCACAATTTGCAAAATGTGTGAAACAGAAGTTTAAATGTGCTGATTCTCTAAGTGGGGAGATTCTAAGTAACGTGGCTGGAATGATGAACAGGAGCACCAGGAGAGGATAAATGAGGTGCATTTTAGACACATCTCCCGATCACATGGTGTACAGTCCTCTGGGTTTTCCATGCATGTTTTAGCTGTAGGAAGATTCCTTGAACCTGCAGATTTGGGACCCATTGAATGGGTACCAGGTAGTATTACTTTAAAGGGTGTGCATTTCCTCACCCAACCCCACATTTCTCTTAGTGCGAACAGTTTCCAGCCTTATGTCTCATCCTGCTGTGGGTCTAGATGTGTTCAATCCATGTTGCATCACCATCCCTGAGGAAAAGTTGTAAGAGGTTTTCTCTGTCTCTCTGTCGTTTATTTTTTTCAATTTATTACTATGTTGTTTACAGCTGATTTTCAAAGCTCTGTTTCTTGCTGCTGTACATCTACTTGATTCACGTACAGAGAGACATCAATAATTTCTTTTTGAGATTCTTACCAGTCATAGATATTCTTTTCCGGTGACTTGAGTGTGCTGAGTGCAGTTCTTTTAGTTACCGTGTAGGCCTTGTTGATTATCAGTTTGGTATTTGGAATGGTATCTTTGCTAATTTCAACCTCCTGGATGATGCCTCACCCCTCCCCACCTTTCCTGTTTAGCAGCCTTACACGTGTTTTCTACATATTTATGTCACTTAGAATGATCATACGTAACTCCTCCGGAGTTGTTACAACTGGCCATATTTCATTGATTTCCAGGCTGAGTAATATTCCACTCTACATAAGTACCACATCTCTATCCATTTTTTCCCTCCAGAGACATTTAAGTTATATCCTAGTCGAGGATCTTTTAAACAGAGAGGCAGTAAACATTGGGGTGCCTGTGTCCTCTCGATTTTTGTTTTTCCCAAGATATACGCCCATGAGTGCAAGTGCCCTATGCTCTGTAGCTCATTTTTTAGATGCTTTAGTAAACACAATACAGTTCTCCAGAATGGCCGTTGGCAATATACATTTCCACTATAAGCCTCACAGGGCTCCCTCCTCTCCTTGCCCTGTCCTGCATTTCTGGCGTTTACACTTTATGAGGATGGCTCTTCTGACTGATGCGAAGTGATATCTTTTGTAGTATTGATTTCCAGTGCCCACCTGTTTGGTTGGCTAAAAAAGTGTATGCCCTTTTCTTGAATATATACAGAAAAAAACGCATACAGCCTTTTTGGCCAACTGCAATGTCGGCAATGTTCAGCCCCTTTTCTTGTGCTTAATGGCGAGTCCTTTCTACCTCCTCAAATCCCTTTCCTGCCATTCTCCCTTGCTTGCCAATCCTTTTCTCTGACTTTCCTCAAGACATTTTTCAGTGATAGATATTTTCAACTCTGCAGTTTCGTGAATTTTACTGCCCCTGAGTTCCATTGTTCAACTTGTGTTTATGGGAACTGGCCACAAAGCAGTGGGATTTCCTCAAGCCCTATACTGTTTCCATGGGCAACCCTAGCCTTTGGTCAATTCATCTTCCTGATTGGAAATTAGAGTGACATGTGCCTGTCTGAACACCTAGGACTTGTCTCTCATTGTTCCTCATCCTTCCGCTTCATCCTCTGGACAAATTCCAAACTGTACGCAACAGGATGTTGACAGTGTTGACATCTCCAAGTGGGGAGACTGTTAGTAAAGACGCTGGAGGGGTGAACCCGAGCACCAGGAGATGAGGAGATGAGATGCCTTTTCCAAACTCTTCCCGATCAGACGGTATACCATCCTCTGGATGTGACAGACATGTTTTAGCAGTAGGAAGAGTCCTATTCATGTAAGGAGAACACCAGGGCTTTTTCAAAATCAGTGTCTCCCCGAAACCCAAACTGGGGAGTTTTTTAAGCTACGGCTACACATATGTTCATTAAGGGCCTTGGGAAGTAGGCAGAGTCCAAACTTTAGATGACTGAAGTCTTCAGGGTCAGAAGCACTCACCACCGGCTTCCCTTAGGTTACACTTTAACTGTCATTGATAGATGATGTCAATAAAAATATCTATTCTTTTTCCGATTATTTCCCCTTATAGGTTATTGCACAATATTGAGTGTAGTTCCCTGTGCTATACAGTAGTTCCTTGTTGATGATCTATTTTATACATAGCAGTGTGTATGTGTTAATTCCAAACTGTTAATTTATCCCTCCTCCCACCTTTCCCCTTTGGTAATAATAAATTATAAGATTTTATACTTCTCAGAAATGGGGGAGCTGAAAGAGAGGTATCATTTTCAATGGAAAAGCATTTAAAACAAGATTGAAGCTTTAACCAAGATTATTAGATGTACATCCTTGGAAAGAAATCACTTCATTTCTCTAATATTGACCTGACAAATAGGACAAACCTTCTCACTGAACTTGCTTATAATAAAGTGATGGAAATATCAAATGGAAGTGTTAGAAACATCTTATTTTACCCGAGCCTTATAAACTGTTCTATGTTAACTACAGTTTGGCTCACACATCTGTTCATTGAAGTTACAATAGTCTCAATTTCTGTTACTGATCCTCCAGAGTGGACCCCAACAAGGGTCCCCCTGCCCAGTGTCATTGGGGCCAACAGATCGAGACTGAGTTTGGTTCCCAAGCAAAGGAAACTTTATATTTTCATCAGAGAATGGAGAGGTGAGAGCATGCACTACCCCGTGGGCTGTGGGCTGGGCTGCTGTGTAGAGATCCTGTCAGAGTCAGTGGGAGGGAGGGGGCGGAGCTCTCAAGGGCCGGGTTGGCTGCAGCTCAGGCTCTATATCTCGGAGTCTGCACTGGGCCCCAGGAGCTGAGGTGTCGACCCAGCCATTCTGCACCAGGAAATCTGGTCTGAAGTGCCGGGTGTGGAACCTCTGCATGCGGGACCCTAGGAGCACGTGAAATTAGACAAAGCACAAAGGATAAAAAAGGTCAGACTTGACTTTATTGCCCAGATTCTATTTTTATCTCCCAGGGATTTTTAATGGGCTTTGCTGGGGACAAACCCCTCCTCTGCCTTTTGTCCCGTTCCTCACTCTTGGAGTGCTGAGGGTGCAGACCCTTCTTCTGTAACTGCTGAGTGCTGAGTTGGGAGCCCTCATACCAGGGGACGAGGGTCAGAACTTCTCCCCAGCAGCCTCCAGGTGACGTTGATTGGCCCCAGGACCCCTGCCTCCCTGCTCGTCCGCCTGAGCACCAGCATTGGAAGTGTTATAGATTCTAATGACCTTTAAGGGTCCAGGAAAGAGATGTGCAGAGACGCTGTGGGGGCCGGTTTCACCCCGCCCCACATTTGTTCGGCCACCTTAGGCTGACCGTTTCTGCCAGCCTAGATGCTCTGACCAGTAGTCTGCTCTTTCTTCAATTAGGCCCCTGAATTAACATAAAAACAGCACCAGGTGTCAGAGCCCTGCCCGCTCAACTCCCAGACAGTCCAGGGTCAGTGGTGATCAAGGACCATGATGGCCACTGAGTCAACAGCCTTTTGAAGTAAACAGGAGTCCAGCCAGTCTTATTGGCCACCATCATCACGGTGTCTGTAGGCTTTTCTATGGTGACAGTGTGATATACGGTTCCCCCGCCAAGATTATTAGCTCCCCTCCGGGTGCAGGAAGTCCTGCAAGCAGTAGTCTACTCCTTCGGGACATGCTATTGTTGTTTTATGAGAGAAACTCCAGGTCAAGTGATGTTCACATGAGTCGTCATGGTGCCCTGTTGCCTCCGGTTATCTCTCTGGATGTTGGAGTTGGAGGGCCTCCTCACTCGAGGTCGGTGTGCCCACGGAGCGAACCCTGCAACTTCAGGGCATGGTTGGTGATTAGGATCACCACGTGGGGTCCTTTTCCCTTAGGAGGGAGGTGGCCTTTTGGGCTGCTGATTTCCAGGTTTTTAGATACCGCCAGTATCTTGGCCAGATGTGGCAGTGGGCCAAGCCCCTTGGTGACTGTAGTTTATCCTACCTGGATGGCATTCTTGCGTTGTTCCATTTCAAGTGGTCCCAGTTTTTGCACTAATTCTCCAATGGCGATTCACCTTTCACCGGGAATGGAAAGGTCAAAGGGTTTAGCTCAATTAGGGAGTTCCAGGGCAAGGGTCTGAATTGACTGCTCTTTCCATTCTTGAAAGGCCACTTCTGGATTCTGTTTAAAAGGATCATCATCTTTTCCTTTCAGTGTTTCATATAGAGGCCCAGCTAGTAGACTGTAGTTAGGGATCCAGAAGCAGCAAACCCTGGCCTCCCCAGGAACCCCTAAGCTGTCTTCTAGTTTTAGAAAGGGGTAAGGCTGCAAATGGTTTCTTCCCTTTCCTGGGATGGGCTTCTCTGACCTTGTGTGAGAATGAAGCCCAGGCAGGTCACCGCAGTCTGTGATATTTGAGCTTTTTCTTGGACAACTTCTATCCTTTATTGGCTTGGTAGTTCAGAGGCCTCCTTAGTAGGGCTGGCGATCAGAATGTCGTCTGCATATTGAAGGAGGGTTTCCTTTTCCAGAGGTAGAACTTTTCGGTCGTTAGCTAAGCTTTCCCCAAAGATGGTGTGGGAATTTTTGAACCCTTGGGGCAAGACGGCCCGGAAGTATTGTTTTAGTTGTATGTTGAGTCCTGCCACTCACAAGCCAAAATTTCTTGTGACTCTGGGACTAATGGAATACAAAAGAAGGCATCATTGAAGACTAATACAGAATACCATGTCCTGGTGGTTGGTAGAATGACCAGCAGGGTGTAGGAATCAGGAGCAACTGGAGGTATATCCTCGGTGGCTTCACTGACTGTCCTGACATCCTTTACCAGGTCCCCAGCAGCCCATGGGGCTCTCGTGGTCAGGCCAATCCCAGGATATGGAGCTCTCCTGGGCAGGTACCCCACCCCCAACCCAGCCCACGGGGCTCTCATGGTCAGGCCCCTCCCAGGATACAGAGCTACCCTTGCAGGTACCGTGGCAGGGCTGGGCACACAGGAACCGTGCACATAGCCCTCATTGAAGAGCACCCCCAGCTCACCTGTCGCTCAGAGCTGACACAGAGCACCTCAGAGCAGGACTTGAACTAACAAACAGCAGCTCCGACAGGTCTGTGACCCTGGGCATCACTCTGTGTGGCCTCCCTCCACCTGGTCTTCCAGAGACTTCCACTGCACCCAGGGCACCAGGCCTCTGTCTCCAACCACCACCCACCCCTCCTCTCCCTGACTCCTGGGTTCCTCTCATTAGGAGAGGGTTTTCTTGAAGTTGTCTCCCACTCATGGGCCAGATAAAATGATTAGAAAACAAGCCAAAGCTGCAGCCCCTTGTCTATCCTGACTCTCAGGAGCCCACACCTGTTCCTTGGACCTGGCCGGTTCAGCAAGTTCCATTTTCTGCAACTGTGAGCCCCTGAGGGGTGATGATTGGCTACCTGGGCAGCCTTACCATGCTGGCCAGCCCTCCCCAGGTGTGCCTGGGTTGAGATCAATATAAATACCACTCCAGGCAGCAAAAGCCCCTGCAGCTGTGCCTGACGCCATTTTCTCTGCCCTGTCAGCAGTCTCGGGGCTGGGCTGGTGGGAGGGAGTGAGAGGCCACGGCTTTGTGGGTGGCCCAGTGTGAGTGGGGCTCTGCTGGACTTTCTGCAGCAGATGCCAGGCTGCCACCTGCTAAAGAAGAGGATGTGTCACCCATACCTGCTGCTGGAATTTCTCCCTGGGCAGAGGTGAGGAAGGAAAAAAGCAGTGGGGGCAGGGACAGGACGGGTATCTCAGGCAGGGAAATGGAAATCTTCCAGAAGAGCACCCAGGGCCAGGACCATCCTGGCTGGCCTGCAGGCACCAAGTCAGCTGGCATGCTGTCACTCGTGTGGCTCCATGGCCCTTCCTCTAGGCTTTCAAGTCCTTGTATATATTCAGGTGTTTTACCTGGGAAGGGTGGGAACAGTTCAGCAGCAAGTGGCCTGGGGCTCAGCTCACGTTTACTCACAGATGCCTCGGCACGGTGCCCCAGCTTTGCAATGAGGACGCTTGTTGTGTGGGGGCTGCTGGCTGAATGGGAGACGATTCCCCACCACTGACCAACTTCAGAATTGTTTACAACTGGAGCAAGTGCCCTGATACGGTTTTCCTCTGAGTAACTGGTGGGTTCTGTTTTTTTTTTCTCTTTTTCGTTTTTGGTTCAAGGTAGATTTTATTCCTCTTTTTTGTATTTACAGATATAAGCATGGAAATAATTTATTCATATAAATACATGTATGTGAAGGGAATAATTGTTTTTTCTGTTTTATTTTTTAAATTTTATTTCTTTTTAATTTTGAATTTTATTTTATATTTTTATACAGCAGGTTCTCATTGGTTATCTATTTTATACATATAAATGTTTACATGCCAATCCCAATCTCTCAACTCCTCCCACCACCACCCCTCCAAGAGCTTTCCCCCCTTGTTGTCCATACGATTGTTGTCTACATCTGTTGCTCTATTTATGCCTTGCAAAACGGTTAATCTGTACAGTTTTTCTAGGTTCCACATATATGCATGAATATACAAGATTTGTTTTTCTCTTTCTGACTTACTTCACTCTGTAGGACAGTCTCTAGATCCATCGACGTCTCTACAAATGACCCAATTTCATTCCTTTCATGGCTTAGTAATATTCCATTTTATATATGTACCACAGCTTTATGCATTCGTCTGTCTGTGGGCATTTAGGTTGCTTCCATTACCTCGATATTGTAAATAGTGATGCAATGAACATTGCGGTGAATGTCTCTTTTTGATTTATGGTTTTGTCTGAGTATATGTCCAGTCCTGGGATTGCTGTATCATATGGTAATTCTATTATTAGTTTCTTAAGAAACTCCATATTGTTCTCCATAGTGACTGTATCAATTTATATTCCCAACAATAGTGGAAGAGTGTTCCTTTTCTCCACACCCTTTCCAGCATTTGTTGTTTGTAGATTTTCAGATGATGCCCATTCTAACAGGTGTGAGGTGATACCTCATTGTTGAGTCCATTTCGTTGAGCAACGGGTAGGTCTTGTCTATTACATATTTGGCTTATGGAACGGTATCTGTGCTAATTTCAAACTCTGGTTTTATGCAGCACCCCAACTCACCTTTCCCCTTAAGCAAGCATAAGTTGGTTTTCTAAACTTGAGACCCTGTTCTGTTTTGTAATTCAGTTCATGTGTAGCCAAGTTTACATTCCGTGCATTAGTGATACCTTATGATGTTTCTTTTTCTGTGTGACTTATTTCACTTAGAATCATCATGCCTCAATCCACTCATTATGCTCGTACAGGCCTGGTGACACAGATTTCATTGCTGAGTGGTATTCTGTTGTACATAAGTACCGCAACTTCTTTATCAATTATTTGTTCTCTGGGATATTTAACTTGTACTGTAGAAGAGGCTCCTGTAAACAGAGCCGTTGTAAATTTTGGGGTGGCTGTGTCTTTTTGATTTTAATTTCCCTAAGCTATAGGACCATAAGTGGAAATGCCCTAGATTCTGTTGCTTTGTTTTTCAGATGTATCAGGAAACACCATACACTTCTCCAGAGTGGCTGTTGGCAATGTACATCCCGCCCATAAGCATAACAAGGCTCCTTTTTCCCCATGGCCTGTCTTGCCTTTCTGGATTTTACACTTTTCTCAGTGGCCCTTTAGACCGGGGGGAAGTGACACTTCATAGTAGTTCGGATTTCCATTGCAAGCTTGCTTGGTTTGCCAAAAAGGGCGTATGTGTTTTTTCCTGAATATATTCAGGAACAAACTCATACGCCCTTTGTTGCCAAGTGCATCATTGTCGATGTTCTGCCTCTTTTCCTATGCTTTAAATGCAAATCCAGTCTACCTCCTGAAATCGGTTTCCTGCAATTCTGCCCCGCTTTCAAGTCCTCTTCGCAGCCTTACTTCAATATATTTTTGGACGTTATCTGTCATTTATAACTCTGCAGGTTTGTGAATTACAGGGCCCCTGAGCTCCTTTCTTCAACTCGCTTTCTTGTGAGCTGGCCGCAAACCCGCAAGACTGCTTCAGGCCCTAATCTGCTTCTGGCAGGGCACGCTGAGCCTTTGGTTAATTCCTCTTCCTGGTGGGAAATGAGTGTTAAATATGCCCGTCCAGACACCTACCTCACTCTCAACCCCTTGGTGATGTGGGTCCTCTGGTTTGTGGCCACTTTTGCTGGGTTCCTCACCTTTCAATGATGTGGCCCCACTAGTGTGAGGACACTCCTGCTTGGTTCTCATCCACGTGGTTATGTGGACCCCCTGGTGAGAGTCTGTTCCTGGCTTTGTTCCTCACCCACCTGTGAGGGAGACCCTCTGCTGATAGGTCACTCCTGCATGGCTGGCACACATTGCCTTGGTGAAGTCAGCCGTGTGGTGGCAGTTGGAGCGTGCTGGGAATCTCTTCCCCCGGTGATGAGGGCCCTCTTGCGTCAGGCCCTAACTGCTGGGCTCACCAACTTTTCTTAGGGAGCCCAGTGATGCTTTGGCACTCCTCTTAGGATCCCATCTCCATGGGGATGTGGGCCTTCTGCTCTGAGGTCCCAACGGCTGGGTTGTTCACATTTTCATGATGTGGGCTCTCTGGTGTTAGTTCACAGAAGCCTGGATCCCATAGCCTCTGTGCTCTTGGCTGCCTGCTGGGAGGTTCCAACTGCTGGATTCCTCACTTTTTTAATTTTTTGGGCCCTCTGTTGTGAGGATCCTCCTGCCTGCCTCACTCCCAGCCCCTTCGTGATGTGTGTCGTCTGGTTTGAGGCCACATGTGCTGGGTTCCTCACCTTTCGATGATGTGGGACCAATGGTCTTAGGAGACTCCTGCCTGGTTCACATCCCCTTGGTGATGTGGGCCCTCTGTTGAGAGTCTGATCCCGGCTGGGTTCCTCACCCATCTGTGAGGTAGGCCGTCTGATGTGAGGTCACTCTTGCCTGGCTTGCTCACCTCGCCTTGTGGACATGAGCCCTCTGGTGGCACTTGGAGCCTGCTGGGAGCCTCCTCTCCTCGGTGATGAGGGCCCTCTGGCATCAGGCCCTAACTGCTGGGCTCCCTACATTTTGTGATGTGCGCCCAGTGGTGCGAGGACACTCCAGCCAGGTTCACATCCCCATTGGGGTGTGGGCCTTCTGCTCTGAGGTCCCAAAGCCTGGGTTGCTCACAGTTTCATGATGTGGGCTCTCTGCTGTTAGTTCACTCCTGCCTGCATCCCATAGCTTCTGTGCTCTGGGCCGCCTGCTGGGAGGTTCCAACTGCTGGATTCCTCACCTTTCTTATTCTTTGGGCCCTCTGTTTTTAGGCTACTCCTGCCTGCCTCACTCCCATTCCCTTTGTGATATGTGTCCTCTGATTTGAGGCCACATGTGCTGGGTTCCGCACCTTTCGATGATGTGACCCCACTGGAGGGAAGACAGTCCTGACTGGTTCCCATCCCCTTGCTGATGTGGGCCCTCAGGTGAGAGTCTGATCCTGGCTGGGTTCCTCACCCTTCTGTGAGGTGGGCCCTCTGCTGTGAGGTCAATCATGCCTGTCTGGCACACGTCACCTTGGCGACGTGGGCCCTCTGGTGGCAGTTGGAGTGTGCTGGGATCCTCCTCCCCTCGGTGATGAGGGCCCTCTTGCCTTAGGCCATAACTGCTGGGCTCCCCACATTTTCTGATGTGCGCCAAGTGAGTGAGGAGACTCTTGCCAGGTTCCCATCCCCATGGCGATATGGGCCTTCTGCTCTGAGGTCAAAACGGCTGGCTTGCTCACAGTACCATGATGTGGGCCCTCTGCTGTGAGTTCACTCCGGCAAGGATCCCTTATCATCGGTGCTCTGAGCCGCCTGCTGGGAGGTTCCAACTGCTGGATTCCTCAACTTTTTTATTCTATGTGCCCTCTGTTGTGAGGCTCCTCCTGCCTGCCTCACTGCCAGCCCTTTGGTGATGACTGTCTTATGGCTTGAGGCCACATGTGCTGCGTTCCTCACCTTTCGATGATGTGACCCCACTCGTGTGAGGACACTCCTGCCTGGTTCCCATCCCCTTGGTGAGGTGGGCCCTCTGGCGAGAGTCTAATCCTGGCTGGGTTCCTCAACGTTCTGTGAGGTAGGCCCTCTGCTGTGAGGTCACTCCTGCCTGGCTGGCACACGTCACCTTGGAGACGTGAGCCCTCTGGTGGCAGTTGGAGCGTGCAGGGCGCCTCCTCCTCTCGGTGATGACGGCCCTCTGGCGTCAGGCCCTAAATGGTGGGCTCCCCACATTTTCTGATGTGCGCCCAGTGGTGCGAGGACACTCCAGCCAGGTTCCCATTCCCATGGGGATGTGGTCCTTCTGCGCTGAGGTCTCAACTCCTGGGTTGCTCACAGTTTTGTGATGTGGGCCCTCTGCTGTGAGTTCACTGTGGCCTGGATCCCATAGCCTCGGTGTTCTGGGCCGCCTGCTGGAAGGTCTAAATGCTGGAATCCTCACGTTTTTTATATTATGTGCCCTGTGTTGTGAGGCTACTCCTGCCTGCCTCACTCCAAGGCCCTTGGTGATGTGGGTCCTCTGGTTTGAGGACACATGTGCTGGGTTCCTCACCTTAAGATGATGAGGCCCCACTGGTGTGAGGATAATCCTGACTGGGTCCCATCCCCTTTGTGATGTGGGCCCTCTGGTGAGAGTCTGATCCTGGCTGGGTTCCTCACCCATCTGTGAGGTGGGCCCTCTACTATCAGGTAACTCTTGCCTGGGTTGCTCACCTCGCCTTGTTGACATGAGCCCTCTGGTGGCAATTGGACCCTGCTGGGAGCCTCCTCAGCTCTGTGATGAGGGCCCTCTGATGTCAGGCCCTAACTGCTGGGCTCCCCAACTTTTCTTAGTGAGCCCAGTGTTGCTCAAGCACTCCTCTTAGGTTCCCATCCCCATGGGGATGTGGGCCTTCTGCTCTGAGGTTCCAACGGCTGGGTTGATCACAATTTCATGATGTGGGCTCTCTGGTGTTAGTTCACTGTGGCCTGGATCCCATAGCCTCTGTGGTCTTGGCTGCCTGCTGGGAGGTTCCAACTGCTCGATTCCTCAACTTTTGTATTCTATGGGTTCTGTGTTGTGATGCTCCTCCTGCCTGCCTCACTCGCAACCCCTTCGTGATGTGGGTCTTCTGGTTTGAGGCCACATGTGCTGGGTTAGGCAACTTTCAATGATGTGGCCCCACTGGTGTGAGGACACTCCTGCCTGGTTCCCATCCCCTTGGTGATGTGGGCCTTCTGGTGACAGTCTTATCCTGGCTGAGTTCCTCACTCTTCTGTGAGGTAGGCCCTCTGCTGTGAGGTCAATCCTGCCTGACTTGCACACATCACCTTGGCGACGTGGGCCCTCTGTTGGCACATGGAACCTGCTGGGAGCCTCCTGCCCTCGGTGATGATGGCCCTCTAGCATCAGGCTCTAACTGCTGGGCTCCCCACGTTTTCTGATGTGAGCCCAGTGATGCCAGGACACTCCTGTCAGGTTCCCATCCCCATGGGGATGTGGGCTTTCTGCTCTGAGGTCCCAATGCCTGGGTTGCTCACAGTTTCATGATGTGGGCTCTCTGGTGTTAGTTAACTCCTGCCTGCATCCCATAGCTTCTGTGCTCTCGGCCGCCTGCTGGGAGGTTCCAAATGCTGGATTCCTCACTTTTTTTATTCTTTGGGCCCTCTGTTTTTAGGCTACTCCTACCTGCCTCACTCCCATCCCCTTTGTGATGTATGTCCTCTGATATGAGGCCACATGTGCTGGGTTCCTCACCTTTCGATGATGTGGTCCCACTGGTGGGAGGACAGTCCTGACTGGTTCCCATCCCCTTGGTGTTGTGGGCCCTCTGGTGAGAGTCTCATCCTGCCTCGGTTCCTCACCCTTCTGTGAGATAGGCCCTCTGCTGTGAGGTCACTACTGCCTGGCTGGTGCATGCCACCTTGTAGACGTGGGCCCTCTGTTGGCAGTTGGAACCTGCTGGGAGTCTCCTCCCCTCAGTTATGAGGGCCCCCTGGCATCAGGCCCTAACTGCTGGGCTCCTAACATTTTCTGATATGTGCTAAGTGGTGCAAAGCCACTCCTGCCAGGTTCCCATCCCAATGGGGATGTGGGCCTTCTGTTCTGAGGTCCCAACAGCTGGGCTGCTCACAGGTTCATGATGTGGGCCCTCTGCTGTGAGTTCACTGCGGCCTGGATCCCATAGCCTCGGTGCTCTGGGCCACTTGCTGGGAGGTTCCAACTGCTGGATTCCTCAACTTTTATATTCTATGGACCCTGTGTTGTGAGGCCAGTCCTGCCAGCCTCATTCCGAACCCCTTGGTGATGTGGTTCCTCTGGTTTGAGGACACATGTGCTGGGATCCTCACCTTTCGATGATGTTGTCCCACTGGTGTGGGGACACTCCTGCCTGGTTCCCATCCCCTTGGTGATGTGGGCCCTCTGGTGAGAGTCTGATCCTGGCTGTGTTCCTCACCCTTCTGTGAGGTGGGCCCTCTGCTGTGAGGTCACTCCTGCCAGGCTGGCACACATCGCCTTGGCGACGTTGGCCCTCTGGTGGCAGCTGGAGCCTGCTGGGAGCCTCCTCCTCTCGGTGATGAGTGCCCTCTAGCGTCAGGCCCTAACTTCTGAGCACCCCACGTTTTCTGATGTGAGCCCAGTGATGCCAGGACACTCCTGTCATGTTCCCATCACCATGGGGATGTGGGCCTTCTGCTCTGAGGTCCCAATGTCTGGGTTGCTCACAGTTTCATGATGTGGGCTGTCTGGTGTTAGTTCACTCTGGCCTGGTTCCTCTAGCCTCTGTGCTCTGGGCCGCCTGCTGGGAGGTTCCAACTGCTGGATTCCTCACCTTTCTTATTTTTGGGCCCTCTGTTATGAGGCTCCTCCTGCCTGCCTCACTCCCAGCCCCTTGGTGATGGGTGTCCTATGGTTTGAAGCCACATGTTCTGGGTTCCTCACCTTTAGATGATGTGGCCCTACTCATGTGAGGACACTCCTGCCTGGTTCCAATCCATTTGGTGATGTGGGCCCTCTGGTGCGAGTCTGATCCTGACTGGGTTCGTCACACTTCTCTGAGGTGGACCCTCTGCTGTGAGGTCATTCGTGCCTGGTTGGCACACATCGCCTTGGCGACGTCAGCCCTCTGGTGGCAGTTGGAGCCTGCTGGGAGCCTCCTTCCCTTGGTGATGAGGGTCCTCTGGCGCCAGGCCCTAACTGCTGGTCACCCAAAATTTTCTGATACGTTCTCAGTGGTGCGAGGACACTCCTACCAGAATTCCATCCCCATGGGGATGTGGGCCTCCTGCTCTGAGGTCCCAATGGCTGGGTTGCTCAGTTTCATGACATGGGCCCTCTTCTGTGAGTTCACTGTGGCCTGGATCCCATAGCCTCGGTGCTCTGGGCCGCCTGCTGGGAGGTTCCAACTGCTGGATTCCTCACTTTTTTATTCTATGTGCCCAGTGTTGTGAGGCTACTCCTGCCTGCCTCACTCCGAGGTCCTTGGTGATGTGGGTCCTCTGGTTTGAGGACACATGTGCTGAGTACCTCAGCTTTCGATGATGTGGCCCCACTGATGTGAAGACACTCCTGCCTGGTTCCCATCCCCTTGGTGATGTGGGCCCTCTGGTGAGAGTCTGATGTTGGCTGGGTTTCTCACCCTTCTGTGAGGTGGGACCTCTGCTGTGAGGTAACTCCTGCCTGGCATGCTAACGTTGCCTTGGCAATGTGAGCCCTCAGGTGGCAGTTGGAGCCTGCTGGGAATCTCCTCCCCTCAGTTATGAGAGCTCTGGATAAAACACATATGCCCTTTTTTGCCAAGTGCATTATTTTCCAAGTTCTGTCTCTTTTCCTATGCTTTAAGAGCTACTCCCGTGTACGTTTTGAAATCAATTTCCAGCAATTCTGCCCTGCATTCAAGTCCACTTCGCAGCCTTACTTCAGCATAATTTTGGATGATAGCTGTCATTTATAACTCCGAAGGTTTCTGAATTACAGTGCCCCTGAGCTCCTTTCTTCAACTCGCTTTCTTGTGAGCTGGCCGCAACACCGCAGGATCTCCTCAGGCCCTAATTTAGTTCCAGCATGGCACGCGGAGCCTTTGGTTAATTCCTCTTCCTGGTGGGAAATGAGAGTTAATTTGCCCGTCCGGACACCTCCACCTAGTCTCTCATTGGTTCTCCCTATTCCTGTTCATTTTCCACAGAAATTGCTAACTGGGCCAAACAGGAGGTTGAAGGCACTGACTCTCCAAGTGGGGAGAGTGTTAGTAAAGCGTCTGGAATGTTGCAACCGAGTACCAGGGGACGAAAACTGAGACACATTTGAACACGTTTCCCGATCACACGGTGGATCATACTCTGGGTTCCACATGCATGTTTTAGCTGAAGGAAGAATTCATTAAACCTGGAGAGTTGAGACCCATGGAATGGGTACCATGCAATATGACTTCAAAGGGTCTGCATTTGCTCACCAAACCTCAGCAATCCTATCACTGCTGCGTTTATGCCGCTGTACACACGCTTGATTCTCTTTCGGAGACATATAAATCCATAGGTTTTAAGATTCTTACTAGTCAGGTAGATTCTTAGGCGTTTAATATGGAGTGTTGAGTCCACTTCGTTGAGCAAGGAGTAGCTCTTGTCTATTACATATTTGGCTTATGGAACGGTATCTGTGCTCATTTCAATCTCTGGTTTTATGCAGCACCCCAACTCACCTTTCCCCTTAAGCAAGCATAAGTTGGTTTTGTACATTTGACACCCTGTTCTGTTTTGTAATTCAGTTCTTGTGTAGCCAAGTTTACATTCCGTGTATTAGTGATATCTTATGATGTTTCTTTTTCTGTGTGACTAATTTCACTTAGAATCATCGTACCTGAATCCACTCATTATGCTGCTACGGGCCTGTTGACATAGATTTCATTGCTGAGTGATATTGCATTGTACGTAAGTACCACAATTTCTTTATCCATTTTTCGCTTTCTGTGATATTGAACTTGTACCGTAAACGAGGTTCTTGTAAACAGAGCCGTCCCAAACTTTGGGGTGGCTGTGTCTTTTTGATTTTAACTTCCCTAAGCTATAGGACAATAAGTGGAAGTGCCCTAGGCTCTGTTGCTTTGTTTTTTGGATGTTTCAGGAAACACCATACACTTCTCCAGAGTGGCTGCTGGCAATTTACATCCCGCCCATCAGCATAACTAGGCTCCCAGTTCTCCATGGCCTGTCCTGCCTTTCTGGATTTTACACTTTTTTCAGATGGCCCTTTTGACCGGGGAGCAGTGAGACTTCATTGTAGTGCAGATTTCCTTTGCAAGCTTGCTTGGTTGGCCAAAAAGGGCGTATGCGTTTTTCCCTGAATATATTCAGGAAAAAACGCATACGCCCTTTTTGGCCAAGTGTATCATTGTGGACGTTCTGCCTCTTTTCCTATGCTTTACATGCAATTCCAGTCTACCTCCTGAAATCGGTTTCCTGCAATTCTGCCCCGCTTTCAACTCCTCTTGGCAGCCTTACTTCAATATATTTTTGGAAGATAGCTGTCATTTATAACTCTGCAGGTTTGTGAATTACAGTGCCCCTGAGCTCCTTTCTTCAACTCGCTTTCTTGTGAGCTGGCCGCAACACCGCAGGATTGCTTTTGGTCCTAGTGTGGTTCCGGAATGGCACGCTGAGCCTTTGGTTAATTCCTCTTCCTGGTTGGAAATGAGAGTTAAATTTGCCCGTCTGGACACCTCCACCTAGTCTCTCATTGGTTCTCCCTATTCCTGTTCATTTTCCACAGAAATTGCAAACTGGGCCAAACAGGAGGTTAAAGGCACTGACTCTCCAAGTCGAGAGAGTGTTAGTAAAGCGTCTGGAATGTTGCACCCGAGTACCAGGAAACGAAAATTGAGACACATTTGAACACGTTTTCCGATCACACGGTGGATCATACTCTGGGTTCCACATGCATGTTTTAGCTGAAGGAAGAATCCCTTAAACAGGGAGAGTTGAGACCCATGGAATGGGTACCATGCAATATGACTTCAAAGGGTCTGCATTTGCTCACCGAACCTCAGCAATCCTATCACTGCTGCGTTTATGCCACTGTACACACGCTTGATTCTCTTTCGGAGACATATAAATCCATAGGTTTTAAGATTCTTACTAGTCAGGTAGATTCTTACTAGTCAGGTATATTCTTAGGCGGTTAATATGGGATGTTGAGTCCACTTCGTTGAGCAAGGAGTAGCTCTTGTCTATTACATATTTGGCTTATGGAACGGTATCTGTGCTAATTTCAATCTCTGGTTTTATGCAGCACCCCAACTCACCCGTCCCCTTAAGCAAGCATAAGTTGGTTTTCTACATTTGACACCCTGTTCTGTTTTGTAATTCAGTTCTTGTGTAGCCAAGTTTACATTCCGTGTATTAGTGATATCTTATGATGTTTCTTTTTCTGTGTGACTAATTTCACTTAGAATCATCGTACCTGAATCCACTCATTATGCTGCTACGGGCCTGATGACATAGATTTCATTGCTGAGTGATATTGCATTGTACATAAGTACCACAATTTCTTTATCCATTTTTCGCTTTCTGTGATATTGAACTTGTTCGGTAAACGAAGTTCTTGTAAACAGAGCCGTCCCAAACTTTGGGGTGGCTGTGTCTTTTTGATTTTAATTTCCCTAAGCTATAGGACCATAAGTGGAAGTGCCCTAGGCTCTGTTGCTTTGTTTTTTGGATGTTTCAGGAAACACCATACACTTCTCCAGAGTGGCTGCTGGCAATTTACATCCCGCCCATCAGCATAACTAGGCTCCCAGTTCTCCATGGCCTGTCCTGCCTTTCTGGATTTTACACTTTTTTCAGATGGCCCTTTTGACCGGGGAGCAGTGAGACTTCATTGTAGTGCAGATTTCCTTTGCAAGGTTGCTTGGTTGGCCAAAAAGGGCGTATGCGTTTTTCCCTGAATATATTCAGGAAAAAACGCATACGCCCTTTTTGGCCAAGTGTATCATTGTGGACGTTCTGCCTCTTTTCCTATGCTTTACATGCAATTCCAGTCTACCTCCTGAAATCGGTTTCCTGCAATTCTGCCCCGCTTTCAACTCCTCTTGGCAGCCTTACTTCAATATATTTTTGGAAGATAGCTGTCCTTTATAACTCTGCAGGTTTGTGAATTACAGTGCCCCTGAGCTCCTTTCTTCAACTCGCTTTCTTGTGAGCTGGCCGCAACACCGCAGGATTGCTTTTGGTCCTAGTGTGGTTCCGGAATGGCACGCTGAGCCTTTGGTTAATTCCTCTTCCTGGTTGGAAATGAGAGTTAAATTTGCCCGTCTGGACACCTCCACCTAGTCTCTCATTGGTTCTCCCTATTCCTGTTCATTTTCCACAGAAATTGCAAACTGGGCCAAACAGGAGGTTAAAGGCACTGACTCTCCAAGTCGAGAGAGTGTTAGTAAAGCGTCTGGAATGTTGCACCCGAGTACCAGGAAATGAAAATTGAGACACATTTGAACACGTTTTCCGATCACACGGTGGATCATACTCTGGGTTCCACATGCATGTTTTAGCTGAAGGAAGAATCCCTTAAACAGGGAGAGTTGAGACCCATGGAATGGGTACCATGCAATATGACTTCAAAGGGTCTGCATTTGCTCACCGAACCTCAGCAATCCTATCACTGCTGCGTTTATGCCACTGTACACACGCTTGATTCTCTTTCGGAGACATATAAATCCATAGGTTTTAAGATTCTTACTAGTCAGGTAGATTCTTACTAGTCAGGTATATTCTTAGGCGTTTAATATGGGATGTTGAGTCCACTTCGTTGAGCAAGGAGTAGCTCTTGTCTATTACATATTTGGCTTATGGAACGGTATCTGTGCTAATTTCAATCTCTGGTTTTATGCAGCACCCCAACTCACCCGTCCCCTTAAGCAAGCATAAGTTGGTTTTCTACATTTGACACCCTGTTCTGTTTTGTAATTCAGTTCTTGTGTAGCCAAGTTTACATTCTGTGTATTAGTGATATCTTATGATGTTTCTTTTTCTGTGTGACTAATTTCACTTAGAATCATCGTACCTGAATCCACTCATTATGCTGCTACGGGCCTGATGACATAGATTTCATTGCTGAGTGATATTGCATTGTACATAAGTACCACAATTTCTTTATCCATTTTTCGCTTTCTGTGATATTGAACTTGTTCGGTAAACGAAGTTCTTGTAAACAGAGCCGTCCCAAACTTTGGGGTGGCTGTGTCTTTTTGATTTTAATTTCCCTAAGCTATAGGACCATAAGTGGAAGTGCCCTAGGCTCTGTTGCTTTGTTTTTTGGATGTTTCAGGAAACACCATACACTTCTCCAGAGTGGCTGCTGGCAATTTACATCCCGCCCATCAGCATAACTAGGCTCCCAGTTCTCCATGGCCTGTCCTGCCTTTCTGGATTTTACACTTTTATCAGATGGCCCTTTTGACCGGGGAGCAGTGAGACTTCATTGTAGTGCAGATTTCCTTTGCAAGCTTGCTTGGTTGACCAAAAAGGGCGTATGCGTTTTTCCCTGAATATATTCAGGAAAAAACGCATACGCCCTTTTTGGCCAAGTGTATCATTGTGGACGTTCTGCCTCTTTTCCTATGCTTTACATGCAATTCCAGTCTACCTCCTGAAATCGGTTTCCTGCAATTCTGCCCCGCTTTCAACTCCTCTTGGCAGCCTTACTTCAATATATTTTTGGAAGATAGCTGTCCTTTATAACTCTGCAGGTTTGTGAATTACAGTGCCCCTGAGCTCCTTTCTTCAACTCGCTTTCTTGTGAGCTGGCCGCAACACCGCAGGATTGCTTCAGGCCCTAGTTTGGTTCCGGCATGGCATGCTGAGCCTTTGGTTAATTCCTCTTCCTGGTGGGAAATGAGAGTTAAATTTGCCCGTCCGGACACCTCCACCTAGTCTCTCATTGGTTCTCCCTATTCCTGTTCATTTTCCACAGAAATTGCAAACTGGGCCAAACAGGAGGTTAAAGGCACTGACTCTCCAAGTGGGGAGAGTGTTAGTAAAGCGTCTGGAATGTTGCACCCGAGTACCAGGGGACGAAAACTGAGACACATTTGAACACGTTTCCCGATCACACGGTTGATCATACTCTGGGTTCCACATGCATGTTTTAGCTGAAGGAAGAATCCATTAAACCTGGAGAGTTGAGACCCATGGAATGGGTACCATGCAATATGACTTCAAAGGGTCTGCATTTGCTCACCGAACCTCAGCAATCCTATCACTGCTGCGTTTATGCCGCTGTACACACGCTTGATTCTCTTTTGGAGACATATAAATCCATAGGTTTTAAGATTCTTACTAGTCAGGTATATTCTTAGGCGTTTAATATGGAGTGTTGAGTCCACTTCGTTGAGCAAGGAGTAGCTCTTGTCTATTACATATTTGGCTTATGGAACGGTATCTGTGCTCATTTCAATCTCTGGTTTTATGCAGCACCCCAACTCACCCGTCCCCTTAAGCAAGCATAAGTTGGTTTTCTACATTTGACACCCTGTTCTGTTTTGTAATTCAGTTCTTGTGTAGCCAAGTTTACATTCCGTGTATTAGTGATATCTTATGATGTTTCTTTTTCTGTGTGACTAATTTCACTTAGAATCATCGTACCTGAATCCACTCATTATGCTGCTACGGGCCTGTTGACATAGATTTCATTGCTGAGTGATATTGCATTGTACGTAAGTACCACAATTTCTTTATCCATTTTTCGCTTTCTGTGATATTGAACTTGTACCGTAAACGAGGTTCTTGTAAACAGAGCCGTCCCAAACTTTGGGGTGGCTGTGTCTTTTTGATTTTAATTTCCCTAAGCTATAGGACAATAAGTGGAAGTGCCCTAGGCTCTGTTGCTTTGTTTTTTGGATGTTTCAGGAAACACCATACACTTCTCCAGAGTGGCTGCTGGCAATTTACATCCCGCCCGTCAGCATAACAAGGCTCCCAGTTCTCCATGGCCTGTCCTGCCTTTCTGGATTTTACACTTTTTTCAGATGGCCCTTTTCACCGGGGAGCAGTGAGACTTCATTGTAGTGCAGATTTCCTTTGCAAGCTTGCTTGGTTGGCCAAAAAGGGCGTATGCGTTTTTTCCTGAATATATTCAGGAAAAAACGCATACGCCCTTTTTGGCCAAGTGCATCATTGTGGACGTTCTGCCTCTTTTCCTATGCTTTACATGCAATTCCAGTCTACCTCCTGAAATCGGTTTCCTGCAATTCTGCCCCCCTTTCAACTCCTCTTGGCAGCCTTACTTCAATATATTTTTGGAAGATAGCTGTCCTTTATAACTCTGCAGGTTTGTGAATTACAGTGCCCCTGAGCTCCTTTCTTCAACTCGCTTTCTTGTGAGCTGGCCGCAACACCGCAGGATTGCTTCAGGCCCTAATCTGGTTCCGGCATGGCACGCTGAGCCTTTGGTTAATTCCTCTTCCTGGTTGGAAATGAGAGTTAAATTTGCCCGTCCGGACACCTCCACCTAGTCTCTCATTGGTTCTCCCTATTCCTGTTCATTTTCCACAGAAATTGCAAACTGGGCCAAACAGGAGGTTAAAGGCACTGACTCTCCAAGTGGGGAGAGTGTTAGTAAAGCGTCTGGAATGTTGCACCCGAGTACCAGGAAACGAAAATTGAGACACATTTGAACACGTTTTCCGATCACACGGTGGATCATACTCTGGGTTCCACATGCATGTTTTAGCTGAAGGAAGAATCCCTTAAACAGGGAGAGTTGAGACCCATGGAATGGGTACCATGCAATATGACTTCAAAGGGTCTGCATTTGCTCACTGAACCTCAGCAATCCTATCACTGCTGCGTTTATGCCACTGTACACACGCTTGATTCTCTTTCGGAGACATATAAATCCATAGGTTTTAAGATTCTTACTAGTCAGGTAGATTCTTACTAGTCAGGTATATTCTTAGGCGTTTAATATGGGGTGTTGAGTCCACTTCGTTGAGCAAGGAGTAGCTCTTGTCTATTACATATTTGGCTTATGGAACGGTATCTGTGCTCATTTCAATCTCTGGTTTTATGCAGCACCCCAACTCACCCGTCCCCTTAAGCAAGCATAAGTTGGTTTTCTACATTTGACACCCTGTTCTGTTTTGTAATTCAGTTCTTGTGTAGCCAAGTTTACATTCCGTGTATTAGTGATATCTTATGATGTTTCTTTTTCTGTGTGACTAATTTCACTTAGAATCATCGTACCTGAATCCACTCATTATGCTGCTACGGGCCTGATGACATAGATTTCATTGCTGAGTGATATTGCATTGTACATAAGTACCACAACTTCTTTATCCATTTTTCGCTTTCTGTGATATTGAACTTGTTCGGTAAACGAGGTTCTTGTAAACAGAGCCGTCCCAAACTTTGGGGTGGCTGTGTCTTTTTGATTTTAATTTCCCTAAGCTATAGGACCATAAGTGGAAGTGCCCTAGGCTCTGTTGCTTTGTTTTTTGGATGTTTCAGGAAACACCATACACTTCTCCAGAGTGGCTGCTGGCAATTTACATCCCGCCCATCAGCATAACAAGGCTCCCAGTTCTCCATGGCCTGTCCTGCCTTTCTGGATTTTACACTTTTTTCAGATGGCCCTTTTGACCGGGGGGCAGTGAGACTTCATTGTAGTGCAGATTTCCTTTGCAAGCTTGCTTGGTTGGCCAAAAAGTGCATATGCGTTTTTTCCTGAATATATTCAGGAAAAAACGCATATGCCCTTTTTGGCCAAGTGCATCATTGTGGACGTTCTGCCTCTTTTCCTATGCTTTACATGCAATTCCAGTCTACCTCCTGAAATCGGTTTCCTGCAATTCTGCCCCGCTTTCAACTCCTCTTGGCAGCCTTACTTCAATATATTTTTGGAAGATAGCTGTCATTTATAACTCTGCAGGTTTGTGAATTACAGTGCCCCTGAGCTCCTTTCTTCAACTCGCTTTCTTGTGAGCTGGCCGCAACACCGCAGGATTGCTTCAGGCCCTAGTTTGGTTCCGGCACGGCATGCTGAGCCTTTGGTTAATTCCTCTTCCTGGTGGGAAATGAGAGTTAAATTTGCCCGTCCAGACACCTCCACCTAGTCTCTCATTGGTTCTCCCTATTCCTGTTCATTTTCCACAGAAATTGCAAACTGGGCCAAACAGGAGGTTAAAGGCACTGACTCTCCAAGTGGGGAGAGTGTTAGTAAAGCGTCTGGAATGTTGCACCCGAGTACCAGGGGACGAAAACTGAGACACATTTGAACACGTTTCCCGATCACACGGTTGATCATACTCTGGGTTCCACATGCATGTTTTAGCTGAAGGAAGAATCCATTAAACCTGGAGAGTTGAGACCCATGGAATGGGTACCATGCAATATGACTTCAAAGGGTCTGCATTTGCTCACCGAACCTCAGCAATCCTATCACTGCTGCGTTTATGCCGCTGTACACACGCTTGATTCTCTTTCGGAGAGATATAAATCCATAGGTTTTAAGATTCTTACTAGTCAGGTATATTCTTAGGCGTTTAATATGGGGTGTTGAGTCCACTTCGTTGAGCAAGGAGTAGCTCTTGTCTATTACATATTTGGCTTATGGAACGGTATCTGTGCTAATTTCAATCTCTGGTTTTATGCAGCACCCCAACTCACCCGTCCCCTTAAGCAAGTATAAGTTGGTTTTCTACATTTGACACCCTGTTCTGTTTTGTAATTCAGTTCTTGTGTAGCCAAGTTTACATTCCGTGTATTAGTGATATCTTATGATGTTTCTTTTTCTGTGTGACTAATTTCACTTAGAATCATCGTACCTGAATCCACTCATTATGCTGCTACGGGCCTGTTGACATAGATTTCATTGCTGAGTGATATTGCATTGTACGTAAGTACCACAATTTCTTTATCCATTTTTCGCTTTCTGTGATATTGAACTTGTACCGTAAACGAGGTTCTTGTAAACAGAGCCGTCCCAAACTTTGGGGTGGCTGTGTCTTTTTGATTTTAATTTCCCTAAGCTATAGGACAATAAGTGGAAGTGCCCTAGGCTCTGTTGCTTTGTTTTTTGGATGTTTCAGGAAACACCATACACTTCTCCAGAGTGGCTGCTGGCAATTTACATCCCGCCCATCAGCATAACAAGGCTCCCAGTTCTCCATGGCCTGTCCTGCCTTTCTGGATTTTACACTTTTTTCAGATGGCCCTTTTCACCGGGGAGCAGTGAGACTTCATTGTAGTGCAGATTTCCTTTGCAAGCTTGCTTGGTTGGCCAAAAAGGGCGTATGCGTTTTTTCCTGAATATATTCAGGAAAAAACGCATACGCCCTTTTTGGCCAAGTGCATCATTGTGGACGTTCTGCCTCTTTTCCTATGCTTTACATGCAATTCCAGTCTACCTCCTGAAATCGGTTTCCTGCAATTCTGCCCCCCTTTCAACTCCTCTTGGCAGCCTTACTTCAATATATTTTTGGAAGATAGCTGTCCTTTATAACTCTGCAGGTTTGTGAATTACAGTGCCCCTGAGCTCCTTTCTTCAACTCGCTTTCTTGTGAGCTGGCCGCAACACCGCAGGATTGCTTCAGGCCCTAATCTGGTTCCGGCATGGCACGCTGAGCCTTTGGTTAATTCCTCTTCCTGGTTGGAAATGAGAGTTAAATTTGCCCGTCCGGACACCTCCACCTAGTCTCTCATTGGTTCTCCCTATTCCTGTTCATTTTCCACAGAAATTGCAAACTGGGCCAAACAGGAGGTTAAAGGCACTGACTCTCCAAGTGGGGAGAGTGTTAGTAAAGCGTCTGGAATGTTGCACCCGAGTACCAGGAAACGAAAATTGAGACACATTTGAACACGTTTTCCGATCACACGGTGGATCATACTCTGGGTTCCACATGCATGTTTTAGCTGAAGGAAGAATCCCTTAAACAGGGAGAGTTGAGACCCATGGAATGGGTACCATGCAATATGACTTCAAAGGGTCTGCATTTGCTCACCGAACCTCAGCAATCCTATCACTGCTGCGTTTATGCCACTGTACACACGCTTGATTCTCTTTCGGAGACATATAAATCCATAGGTTTTAAGATTCTTACTAGTCAGGTAGATTCTTACTAGTCAGGTATATTCTTAGGCGTTTAATATGGGGTGTTGAGTCCACTTCGTTGAGCAAGGAGTAGCTCTTGTCTATTACATATTTGGCTTATGGAACGGTATCTGTGCTCATTTCAATCTCTGGTTTTATGCAGCACCCCAACTCACCCGTCCCCTTAAGCAAGCATAAGTTGGTTTTCTACATTTGACACCCTGTTCTGTTTTGTAATTCAGTTCTTGTGTAGCCAAGTTTACATTCCGTGTATTAGTGATATCTTATGATGTTTCTTTTTCTGTGTGACTAATTTCACTTAGAATCATCGTACCTGAATCCACTCATTATGCTGCTACGGGCCTGATGACATAGATTTCATTGCTGAGTGATATTGCATTGTACATAAGTACCACAACTTCTTTATCCATTTTTCGCTTTCTGTGATATTGAACTTGTTCGGTAAACGAGGTTCTTGTAAACAGAGCCGTCCCAAACTTTGGGGTGGCTGTGTCTTTTTGATTTTAATTTCCCTAAGCTATAGGACCATAAGTGGAAGTGCCCTAGGCTCTGTTGCTTTGTTTTTTGGATGTTTCAGGAAACACCATACACTTCTCCAGAGTGGCTGCTGGCAATTTACATCCCGCCCATCAGCATAACAAGGCTCCCAGTTCTCCATGGCCTGTCCTGCCTTTCTGGATTTTACACTTTTTTCAGATGGCCCTTTTGACCAGGGGGCAGTGAGACTTCATTGTAGTGCAGATTTCCTTTGCAAGCTTGCTTGGTTGGCCAAAAAGTGCATATGCGTTTTTTCCTGAATATATTCAGGAAAAAACGCATATGCCCTTTTTGGCCAAGTGCATCATTGTGGACGTTCTGCCTCTTTTCCTATGCTTTACATGCAATTCCAGTCTACCTCCTGAAATCGGTTTCCTGCAATTCTGCCCCGCTTTCAACTCCTCTTGGCAGCCTTACTTCAATATATTTTTGGAAGATAGCTGTCATTTATAACTCTGCAGGTTTGTGAATTACAGTGCCCCTGAGCTCCTTTCTTCAACTCGCTTTCTTGTGAGCTGGCCGCAACACCGCAGGATTGCTTCAGGCCCTAGTTTGGTTCCGGCACGGCATGCTGAGCCTTTGGTTAATTCCTCTTCCTGGTGGGAAATGAGAGTTAAATTTGCCCGTCCAGACACCTCCACCTAGTCTCTCATTGGTTCTCCCTATTCCTGTTCATTTTCCACAGAAATTGCAAACTGGGCCAAACAGGAGGTTAAAGGCACTGACTCTCCAAGTGGGGAGAGTGTTAGTAAAGCGTCTGGAATGTTGCACCCGAGTACCAGGGGACGAAAACTGAGACACATTTGAACACGTTTCCCGATCACACGGTTGATCATACTCTGGGTTCCACATGCATGTTTTAGCTGAAGGAAGAATCCATTAAACCTGGAGAGTTGAGACCCATGGAATGGGTACCATGCAATATGACTTCAAAGGGTCTGCATTTGCTCACCGAACCTCAGCAATCCTATCACTGCTGCGTTTATGCCGCTGTACACACGCTTGATTCTCTTTCGGAGAGATATAAATCCATAGGTTTTAAGATTCTTACTAGTCAGGTATATTGTTAGGCGTTTAATATGGGGTGTTGAGTCCACTTCGTTGAGCAAGGCGTAGCTCTTGTCTATGACATATTTGGCTTATGGAACGGTATCTGTGCTAATTTCAATCTCTGGTTTTATGCAGCACCCCAACTCACCCGTCCCCTTAAGCAAGCATAAGTTGGTTTTCTACATTTGACACCCTGTTCTGTTTTGTAATTCAGTTCTTGTGTAGCCAAGTTTACATTCCGTGTATTAGTGATATCTTATGATGTTTCTTTTTCTGTGTGACTAATTTCACTTAGAATCATCGTACCTGAATCCACTCATTATGCTGCTACGGGCCTGTTGACATAGATTTCATTGCTGAGTGATATTGCATTGTACGTAAGTACCACAATTTCTTTATCCATTTTTCGCTTTCTGTGATATTGAACTTGTACCGTAAACGAGGTTCTTGTAAACAGAGCCGTCCCAAACTTTGGGGTGGCTGTGTCTTTTTGATTTTAATTTCCCTAAGCTATAGGACAATAAGTGGAAGTGCCCTAGGCTCTGTTGCTTTGTTTTTTGGATGTTTCAGGAAACACCATACACTTCTCCAGAGTGGCTGCTGGCAATTTACATCCCGCCCATCAGCATAACAAGGCTCCCAGTTCTCCATGGCCTGTCCTGCCTTTCTGGATTTTACACTTTTTTCAGATGGCCCTTTTCACCGGGGAGCAGTGAGACTTCATTGTAGTGCAGATTTCCTTTGCAAGCTTGCTTGGTTGGCCAAAAAGGGCGTATGCGTTTTTTCCTGAATATATTCAGGAAAAAACGCATACGCCCTTTTTGGCCAAGTGCATCATTGTGGACGTTCTGCCTCTTTTCCTATGCTTTACATGCAATTCCAGTCTACCTCCTGAAATCGGTTTCCTGCAATTCTGCCCCCCTTTCAACTCCTCTTGGCAGCCTTACTTCAATATATTTTTGGAAGATAGCTGTCCTTTATAACTCTGCAGGTTTGTGAATTACAGTGCCCCTGAGCTCCTTTCTTCAACTCGCTTTCTTGTGAGCTGGCCGCAACACCGCAGGATTGCTTCAGGCCCTAATCTGGTTCCGGCATGGCACGCTGAGCCTTTGGTTAATTCCTCTTCCTGGTTGGAAATGAGAGTTAAATTTGCCCGTCCGGACACCTCCACCTAGTCTCTCATTGGTTCTCCCTATTCCTGTTCATTTTCCACAGAAATTGCAAACTGGGCCAAACAGGAGGTTAAAGGCACTGACTCTCCAAGTGGGGAGAGTGTTAGTAAAGCGTCTGGAATGTTGCACCCGAGTACCAGGAAACGAAAATTGAGACACATTTGAACACGTTTTCCGATCACACGGTGGATCATACTCTGGGTTCCACATGCATGTTTTAGCTGAAGGAAGAATCCCTTAAACAGGGAGAGTTGAGACCCATGGAATGGGTACCATGCAATATGACTTCAAAGGGTCTGCATTTGCTCACCGAACCTCAGCAATCCTATCACTGCTGCGTTTATGCCACTGTACACACGCTTGATTCTCTTTCGGAGACATATAAATCCATAGGTTTTAAGATTCTTACTAGTCAGGTAGATTCTTACTAGTCAGGTATATTCTTAGGCGTTTAATATGGGGTGTTGAGTCCACTTCGTTGAGCAAGGAGTAGCTCTTGTCTATTACATATTTGGCTTATGGAACGGTATCTGTGCTCATTTCAATCTCTGGTTTTATGCAGCACCCCAACTCACCCGTCCCCTTAAGCAAGCATAAGTTGGTTTTCTACATTTGACACCCTGTTCTGTTTTGTAATTCAGTTCTTGTGTAGCCAAGTTTACATTCCGTGTATTAGTGATATCTTATGATGTTTCTTTTTCTGTGTGACTAATTTCACTTAGAATCATCGTACCTGAATCCACTCATTATGCTGCTACGGGCCTGATGACATAGATTTCATTGCTGAGTGATATTGCATTGTACATAAGTACCACAACTTCTTTATCCATTTTTCGCTTTCTGTGATATTGAACTTGTTCGGTAAACGAGGTTCTTGTAAACAGAGCCGTCCCAAACTTTGGGGTGGCTGTGTCTTTTTGATTTTAATTTCCCTAAGCTATAGGACCATAAGTGGAAGTGCCCTAGGCTCTGTTGCTTTGTTTTTTGGATGTTTCAGGAAACACCATACACTTCTCCAGAGTGGCTGCTGGCAATTTACATCCCGCCCATCAGCATAACAAGGCTCCCAGTTCTCCATGGCCTGTCCTGCCTTTCTGGATTTTACACTTTTTTCAGATGGCCCTTTTGACCAGGGGGCAGTGAGACTTCATTGTAGTGCAGATTTCCTTTGCAAGCTTGCTTGGTTGGCCAAAAAGTGCATATGCGTTTTTTCCTGAATATATTCAGGAAAAAACGCATATGCCCTTTTTGGCCAAGTGCATCATTGTGGACGTTCTGCCTCTTTTCCTATGCTTTACATGCAATTCCAGTCTACCTCCTGAAATCGGTTTCCTGCAATTCTGCCCCGCTTTCAACTCCTCTTGGCAGCCTTACTTCAATATATTTTTGGAAGATAGCTGTCATTTATAACTCTGCAGGTTTGTGAATTACAGTGCCCCTGAGCTCCTTTCTTCAACTCGCTTTCTTGTGAGCTGGCCGCAACACCGCAGGATTGCTTCAGGCCCTAGTTTGGTTCCGGCACGGCATGCTGAGCCTTTGGTTAATTCCTCTTCCTGGTGGGAAATGAGAGTTAAATTTGCCCGTCCAGACACCTCCACCTAGTCTCTCATTGGTTCTCCCTATTCCTGTTCATTTTCCACAGAAATTGCAAACTGGGCCAAACAGGAGGTTAAAGGCACTGACTCTCCAAGTGGGGAGAGTGTTAGTAAAGCGTCTGGAATGTTGCACCCGAGTACCAGGGGACGAAAACTGAGACACATTTGAACACGTTTCCCGATCACACGGTTGATCATACTCTGGGTTCCACATGCATGTTTTAGCTGAAGGAAGAATCCATTAAACCTGGAGAGTTGAGACCCATGGAATGGGTACCATGCAATATGACTTCAAAGGGTCTGCATTTGCTCACCGAACCTCAGCAATCCTATCACTGCTGCGTTTATGCCGCTGTACACACGCTTGATTCTCTTTCGGAGAGATATAAATCCATAGGTTTTAAGATTCTTACTAGTCAGGTATATTCTTAGGCGTTTAATATGGGGTGTTGAGTCCACTTCGTTGAGCAAGGAGTAGCTCTTGTCTATTACATATTTGGCTTATGGAACGGTATCTGTGCTAATTTCAATCTCTGGTTTTATGCAGCACCCCAACTCACCCGTCCCCTTAAGCAAGCATAAGTTGGTTTTCTACATTTGACACCCTGTTCTGTTTTGTAATTCAGTTCTTGTGTAGCCAAGTTTACATTCCGTGTATTAGTGATATCTTATGATGTTTCTTTTTCTGTGTGACTAATTTCACTTAGAATCATCGTACCTGAATCCACTCATTATGCTGCTACGGGCCTGATGACATAGATTTCATTGCTGAGTGATATTGCATTGTACATAAGTACCACAACTTCTTTATCCATTTTTCGCTTTCTGTGATATTGAACTTGTTCGGTAAACGAGGTTCTTGTAAACAGAGCCGTCCCAAACTTTGGGGTGGCTGTGTCTTTTTGATTTTAATTTCCCTAAGCTATAGGACCATAAGTGGAAGTGCCCTAGGCTCTGTTGCTTTGTTTTTTGGATGTTTCAGGAAACACCATACACTTCTCCAGAGTGGCTGCTGGCAATTTACATCCCGCCCATCAGCATAACAAGGCTCCCAGTTCTCCATGGCCTGTCCTGCCTTTCTGGATTTTACACTTTTTTCAGATGGCCCTTTTGACCGGGGGGCAGTGAGACTTCATTGTAGTGCAGATTTCCATTGCAAGCTTGCTTGGTTGGCCAAAAAGGGCATATGCGTTTTTTCCTGAATATATTCAGGAAAAAACGCATATGCCCTTTTTGGCCAAGTGCATCATTGTGGACGTTCTGCCTCTTTTCCTATGCTTTACATGCAATTCCAGTGTATCTCCAGAAATCGGTTTCCTGCAATTCTGCCCCGCTTTCAACTCCTCTTGGCAGCCTTACTTCAATATATTTTTGGAAGATAGCTGTCATTTATAACTCTGCAGGTTTGTGAATTACAGTGCCCCTGAGCTCCTTTCTTCAACTCGCTTTCTTGTGAGCTGGCCGCAACACCGCAGGATTGCTTCAGGCCCTAGTTTGATTCCGGCACGGCATGCTGAGCCTTTGGTTAATTCCTCTTCCTGGCGGGAAATGAGAGTTAAATTTGCCCGTCTGGATACCTCCACCTAGTCTCTCATTGGTTCTCCCTATTCCTGTTCATTTTCCACTGAAATTGCAAACTGGGCCAAACAGGAGGTTAAAGGCACTGACTCTCCAAGTGGGGAGAGTGTTAGTAAAGCGTCTGGAATGTTGCACCCGAGTACCAGGGAACGAAAACTGAGACACATTTGAACACGTTTCCCGATCATACGGTGGATCATACTCTGGGTTCCACATGCATGTTTTAGCTGAAGGAAGAATCCCTTAAACCTGGAGAGTTGAGACCCATGGAATGGGTACCATGCAATATGACTTCAAAGGGTCTGCATTTGCTCACCGAACCTCAGCAATCCTATCACTGCTGCGTTTATGCCGCTGTACACACGCTTGATTCTCTTTCGGAGACATATAAATCCATAGGTTTTAAGATTCTTACTAGTCAGGTAGATTCTTACTAGTCAGGTATATTGTTAGGCGTTTAATATGGGGTGTTGAGTCCACTTCGTTGAGCAAGGCGTAGCTCTTGTCTATGACATATTTGGCTTATGGAACGGTATCTGTGCTAATTTCAATCTCTGGTTTTATGCAGCACCCCAACTGACCCGTCCCCTGAAGCTAGCATAAGTTGGTTTTCTACATTTGACACCCTGTTCTGTTTTGTAATTCAGTTCTTGTGTAGCCAAGTTTACATTCCGTGTATTAGTGATATCTTATGATGTTTCTTTTTCTGTGTGACTAATTTCACTAAGAATCATCGTACCTGAATCCACTCATTATGCTGCTACGGGCCTGATGACATAGATTTCATTGCTGAGTGATATTGCATTGTACGTAAGTACCACAACTTCTTTATCCATTTTTCACTTTCTGCGATATTGAACTTGTACCGTAAATGAGGTTCTTGTAAACAGAGCCGTCCCAAACTTTGGGGTGGCTGTGTCTTTTTGATTTTAATTTCCCTAAGCTATAGGACCATAAGTGGAAGTGTCCTAGGCTCTGTTGCTTTGTTTTTTAGATGTTTCAGGAAACACCATACACCTCTCCCGAGTGACTGTTGGCAATTTACATCCCGCCCATCAGCATAACAAGGCTCCCAGTTCTCCATGGCCTGTCCTGCCTTTCTGGATTTTACACTTTTTTCAGATGACCCTTTTGACTGGGGGGAAGTGAGACTTCATTGTAGTGCAGATTTCCTTTGCAAGCTTGCTTGGTTGGCCAAAAAGGGCGTATGCGTTTTTTCCTGAATATATTCAGGAAAAAACGCATACGCCCTTTTTGGCCAAGCGCATCATTGTGGACGTTCTGCCTCTTTTCCTATGCTTTAAATGCAATTCCAGTCTACCTCCTGAAATCGGTTTCCTGCAATTCTGCCCCGCTTTCAAGTCCTCTTGGCAGCCTTACTTCAGTATATTTTTGGACGATAGCTGTCATTTATAACTCTGCAGGTTTGTGAATTACAGTGCCCCTGAGCTCCTTTCTTCAACTCGCTTTCTTGTGAGCTGGCCGCAACACCGCAGGATTGCTTCAGGCCCTAATCTGGTTCCGGCACGGCACGCTGAGCCTTTGGTTAATTCCTCTTCCTGGTGGGAAATGAGAGTTAAATTTGCCCGTCCAGATACCTCCACCTAGTCTCTCATTGGTTCTCCCTATTCCTGTTCACCTTCCTCAGAAATTGCAAATGGGCCAAACAGGAGGTTAAAGGCACTGACTCTCCAAGTCGGGAGAGTGTTAGTAAAGTGTGTGGAATGTTGCACCCGAGTACCAGGGGACGAGAACTGAGACATATTGGAACACGTCTCCCGATCACACGGTTGATCATACTCTGGGTTCCACGTGCATGTTTTACCTGAAGGCAGAATCCCTTAAACCTGGAGAGTTGAGACCCGTGGAATGGGTACCATGCAATATGACTTCAAAGGGTCTTCATTTGCTCACCGAACGTCTCCAATCCTATCACTGCTGCGTTTATGCCCCTGTACACACGCTTGATTTTCTTTCAGAGACATAGCAATCCATAGGTTTTAAGATACTTACTAGTCAGGTACATTCTTAGGCGTTTAATATGGGGTGTTGAGTCCATTTCGTTGAGCAAGGAGTAGTTCTTGTCTATTCCATATTTGGCTTAAGGAACTTTATCTGTGCTCATTTCAATATCTGGTTTGATGCAGCACCCCAACTCACCTTTCCCCTTAAGCAAGCATAAGTTGGTTTTCTAAATTTGAGACCCTGTTCTGTTTTGTAATCCAGTTCCTGTGTAGCCAAGTTTACATTCCGTGTATTAGTGATATCTTATGATGTTTCTTTTTCTGTGTGACTTATTTCAGTTAGAATCATCATACCTGAATCCACTAATTATGCTGCTACGGGCCTGATGACATAGATTTCATTGCTGAGTGATATTGCATTGTACGTAAGTACCACAACTTCTTTATCCATTTTTCACTTTCTGCGATATTGAACTTGTACCGTAAACGAGGTTCTTGTAAACAGAGCTGTCCCAAACTTTGGGGTGGCTGTGTCTTTTTGATTTTAATTTCCCTAAGCTATAGGACCATAAGTGGAAGTGCCCTAGGCTCTGTTGCTTTGTTTTTTAGATGTTTCAGGAAACACCATACACCTCTCCCGAGTGGCTGTTGGCAATTTACATCCCGCCCATCAGCATAACAAGGCTCCCAGTTCTCCATGGCCTGTCCTGCCTTTCTGGATTTTACACTTTTTTCAGATGGCCCTTTTGACCGGGGGGAAGTGAGACTTCATTGTAGTGCAGATTTCCTTTGCAAGCTTGCTTGGTTGGCCAAAAAGGGCGTATGCGTTTTTTCCTGAATATATTCAGGAAAAAACGCATACGCCCTTTTTGGCCAAGTGCATCATTGTGGACGTTCTGCCTCTTTTCCTATGCTTTAAATGCAATTCCAGTCTACCTCCTGAAATCGGTTTCCTGCAATTCTGCCCCGCTTTCAAGTCCTCTTGGCAGCCTTACTTCAGTATATTTTTGGACGATAGCTGTCATTTATAACTCTGCAGGTTTGTGAATTACAGTGCCCCTGAGCTCCTTTCTTCAACTCGCTTTCTTGTGAGCTGGCCGCAACACCGCAGGATTGCTTCAGGCCCTAATCTGGTTCTGGCACGGCACGCTGAGCCTTTGGTTAATTCTTCTTCCTGGTGGGAAATGAGAGTTAAATTTGCCGGTCCAGACACCTCCAGCTAGTCTCTCATTGGTTCTCCCTATTCCTGTTCATCTTCCGCAGAAATTGCAAACTGGGCCAAACAGGAGGTTAAAGGCACTGACTCTCCAAGTCGGGAGAGTGTTAGTAAAGCATCTGGAATGTTGCACCCGAGTACCAGGGGACGAGAACTGAGACATATTGGAACACGTCTCCCGATCACACGGTTGATCATACTCTGGGTTCCACGTGCATGTTTTAGCTGAAGGAAGAATCCCTTAACCTGGAGAGTTGAGACCCGTGGAATGGGTACCATGCAATATGACTTCAAAGGGTCTTCATTTGCTCACCGAACCTCTCCAATCCTATCACTGCTGCGTTTATGCCCCTGTACACACGCTTGATTTTCTTTCAGAGACATAGCAATCCATAGGTTTTAAGATACTTACTAGTCAGGTACATTCTTAGGCGTTTAATATGGGGTGTTGAGTCCATTTCGTTGAGCAAGGAGTAGTTCTTGTCTATTCTATATTTGGCTTAAGGAACTTTATCTGTGTTCATTTAAATCTCTGGTTTTATGCAGCACCCCAACTCACCTTTCCCCTTAAGCAAGCATAAGTTGGTTTTCTAAATTTGAGACCCTGTTCTGTTTTGTAATCCAGTTCCTGTGTAGCCAAGTTTACATCCCGTGTATTAGTGATATCTTATGATGTTTCTTTTTCTGTGTGACTTATTTCAGTTAGAATCATCATACCTGAATCCACTCATTATGCTGCTACGGGCCTGATGACATAGATTTCATTGCTGAGTGATATTGCATTGTACGTAAGTACCACAACTTCTTTATCCATTTTTCACTTTCTGCGATATTGAACTTGTACCGTAAATGAGGTTCTTGTAAACAGAGCCGTCCCAAACTTTGGGGTGGCTGTGTCTTTTTGATTTTAATTTCCCTAAGCTATAGGACCATAAGTGGAAGTGTCCTAGGCTCTGTTGCTTTGTTTTTTAGATGTTTCAGGAAACACCATACACCTCTCCCGAGTGACTGTTGGCAATTTACATCCCGCCCATCAGCATAACAAGGCTCCCAGTTCTCCATGGCCTGTCCTGCCTTTCTGGATTTTACACTTTTTTCAGATGGCCCTTTTGACTGGGGGGAAGTGAGACTTCATTGTAGTGCAGATTTCCTTTGCAAGCTTGCTTGGTTGGCCAAAAAGGGCGTATGCGTTTTTTCCTGAATATATTCAGGAAAAAACGCATACGCCCTTTTTGGCCAAGCGCATCATTGTGGACGTTCTGCCTCTTTTCCTATGCTTTAAATGCAATTCCAGTCTACCTCCTGAAATCGGTTTCCTGCAATTCTGCCCCGCTTTCAAGTCCTCTTGGCAGCCTTACTTCAGTATATTTTTGGACGATAGCTGTCATTTATAACTCTGCAGGTTTGTGAATTACAGTGCCCCTGAGCTCCTTTCTTCAACTCGCTTTCTTGTGAGCTGGCCGCAACACCGCAGGATTGCTTCAGGCCCTAATCTGGTTCCGGCACGGCACGCTGAGCCTTTGGTTAATTCCTCTTCCTGGTGGGAAATGAGAGTTAAATTTGCCCGTCCAGACACCTCCAGCTAGTCTCTCATTGGTTCTCCCTATTCCTGTTCATCTTCCGCAGAAATTGCAAACTGGGCCAAACAGGAGGTTAAAGGCACTGACTCTCCAAGTCGGGAGAGTGTTAGTAAAGCGTCTGGAATGTTGCACCCGAGTACCAGGGGACGAGAACTGAGACATATTGGAACACGTCTCCCGATCACACGGTTGATCATACTCTGGGTTCCACGTGCATGTTTTACCTGAAGGCAGAATCCCTTAAACCTGGAGAGTTGAGACCCGTGGAATGGGTACCATGCAATATGACTTCAAAGGGTCTTCATTTGCTCACCGAACGTCTCCAATCCTATCACTGCTGCGTTTATGCCCCTGTACACACGCTTGATTTTCTTTCAGCGACATAGCAATCCATAGGTTTTAAGATACTTACTAGTCAGGTACATTCTTAGGCGTTTAATATTGGGTGTTGAGTCCATTTCGTTGAGCAAGGAGTAGTTCTTGTCTATTCCATATTTGGCTTAAGGAACTTTATCTGTGCTCATTTCAATCTCTGGTTTGATGCAGCACCCCAACTCACCCGTCCCCTTAAGCAAGCATAAGTTGGTTTTCTACATTTGACACCCTGTTCTGTTTTGTAATTCAGTTCTTGTGTAGCCAAGTTTACATTCCGTGTATTAGTGATATCTTATGATGTTTCTTTTTCTGTGTGACTAATTTCACTTAGAATCATCGTACCTGAATCCACTCATTATGCTGCTACGGGCCTGATGACATAGATTTCATTGCTGAGTGATATTGCATTGTACATAAGTACCACAACTTCTTTATCCATTTTTCGCTTTCTGTGATATTGAACTTGTTCGGTAAACGAGGTTCTTGTAAACAGAGCCGTCCCAAACTTTGGGGTGGCTGTGTCTTTTTGATTTTAATTTCCCTAAGCTATAGGACCATAAGTGGAAGTGCCCTAGGCTCTGTTGCTTTGTTTTTTGGATGTTTCAGGAAACACCATACACTTCTCCAGAGTGGCTGCTGGCAATTTACATCCCGCCCATCAGCATAACAAGGCTCCCAGTTCTCCATGGCCTGTCCTGCCTTTCTGGATTTTACACTTTTTTCAGATGGCCCTTTTGACCGGGGGGCAGTGAGACTTCATTGTAGTGCAGATTTCCTTTGGAAGCTTGCTTGGTTGGCCAAAAAGGGCATATGCGTTTTTTCCTGAATATATTCAGGAAAAAACGCATATGCCCTTTTTGGCCAAGTGCATCATTGTGGACGTTCTGCCTCTTTTCCTATGCTTTACATGCAATTCCAGTGTACCTCCAGAAATCGGTTTCCTGCAATTCTGCCCCGCTTTCAACTCCTCTTGGCAGCCTTACTTCAATATATTTTTGGAAGATAGCTGTCATTTATAACTCTGCAGGTTTGTGAATTACAGTGCCCCTGAGCTCCTTTCTTCAACTCGCTTTCTTGTGAGCTGGCCGCAACACCGCAGGATTGCTTCAGGCCCTAGTTTGATTCCGGCACGGCATGCTGAGCCTTTGGTTAATTCCTCTTCCTGGTGGGAAATGAGAGTTAAATTTGCCCGTCTGGATACCTCCACCTAGTCTCTCATTGGTTCTCCCTATTCCTGTTCATTTTCCACTGAAATTGCAAACTGGGCCAAACAGGAGGTTAAAGGCACTGACTCTCCAAGTGGGGAGAGTGTTAGTAAAGCGTCT
The DNA here is from genome assembly GCF_964270905.1 of Leucopleurus acutus. Lineage (NCBI taxonomy): Eukaryota > Metazoa > Chordata > Mammalia > Artiodactyla > Delphinidae > Leucopleurus > Leucopleurus acutus. The sequence continues at coordinate 249,567 of NW_028139082.1, read as the reverse complement.
GGAATGTTGCACCCGAGTACCAGGGAACGAAAACTGAGACACATTTGAACACGTTTCCCGATCATACGGTGGATCATACTCTGGGTTCCACATGCATGTTTTAGCTGAAGGAAGAATCCCTTAAACATGGAGAGTTGAGACCCATGGAATGGGTACCATGCAATATGACTTCAAAGGGTCTGCATTTGCTCACCGAACCTCAGCAATCCTATCACTGCTGCGTTTATGCCGCTGTACACACGCTTGATTCTCTTTCGGAGACATATAAATCCATAGGTTTTAAGATTCTTACTAGTCAGGTAGATTCTTACTAGTCAGGTATATTGTTAGGCGTTTAATATGGGGTGTTGAGTCCACTTCGTTGAGCAAGGCGTAGCTCTTGTCTATGACATATTTGGCTTATGGAACGGTATCTGTGCTAATTTCAATCTCTGGTTTTATGCAGCACCCCAACTGACCCGTCCCCTGAAGCTAGCATAAGTTGGTTTTCTACATTTGACACCCTGTTCTGTTTTGTAATTCAGTTCTTGTGTAGCCAAGTTTACATTCCGTGTATTAGTGATATCTTATGATGTTTCTTTTTCTGTGTGACTAATTTCACTTAGAATCATCGTACCTGAATCCACTCATTATGCTGCTACGGGCCTGATGACATAGATTTCATTGCTGAGTGATATTGCATTGTACGTAAGTACCACAACTTCTTTATCCATTTTTCACTTTCTGCGATATTGAACTTGTACCGTAAATGAGGTTCTTGTAAACAGAGCCGTCCCAAACTTTGGGGTGGCTGTGTCTTTTTGATTTTAATTTCCCTAAGCTATAGGACCATAAGTGGAAGTGTCCTAGGCTCTGTTGCTTTGTTTTTTAGATGTTTCAGGAAACACCATACACCTCTCCCGAGTGACTGTTGGCAATTTACATCCCGCCCATCAGCATAACAAGGCTCCCAGTTCTCCATGGCCTGTCCTGCCTTTCTGGATTTTACACTTTTTTCAGATGGCCCTTTTGACTGGGGGGAAGTGAGACTTCATTGTAGTGCAGATTTCCTTTGCAAGCTTGCTTGGTTGGCCAAAAAGGGCGTATGCGTTTTTTCCTGAATATATTCAGGAAAAAACGCATACGCCCTTTTTGGCCAAGCGCATCATTGTGGACGTTCTGCCTCTTTTCCTATGCTTTAAATGCAATTCCAGTCTACCTCCTGAAATCGGTTTCCTGCAATTCTGCCCCGCTTTCAAGTCCTCTTGGCAGCCTTACTTCAGTATATTTTTGGACGATAGCTGTCATTTATAACTCTGCAGGTTTGTGAATTACAGTGCCCCTGAGCTCCTTTCTTCAACTCGCTTTCTTGTGAGCTGGCCGCAACACCGCAGGATTGCTTCAGGCCCTAATCTGGTTCCGGCATGGCACGCTGAGCCTTTGATTAATTCCTCTTCCTGGTGGGAAATGAGAGTTAAATTTGCCCGTCCAGATACCTCCACCTAGTCTCTCATTGGTTCTCCCTATTCCTGTTCACCTTCCTCAGAAATTGCAAATGGGCCAAACAGGAGGTTAAAGGCACTGACTCTCCAAGTCGGGAGAGTGTTAGTAAAGTGTGTGGAATGTTGCACCCGAGTACCAGGGGACGAGAACTGAGACATATTGGAACACGTCTCCCGATCACACGGTTGATCATACTCTGGGTTCCACGTGCATGTTTTACCTGAAGGCAGAATCCCTTAAACCTGGAGAGTTGAGACCCGTGGAATGGGTACCATGCAATATGACTTCAAAGGGTCTTCATTTGCTCACCGAACGTCTCCAATCCTATCACTGCTGCGTTTATGCCCCTGTACACACGCTTGATTTTCTTTCAGAGACATAGCAATCCATAGGTTTTAAGATACTTACTAGTCAGGTACATTCTTAGGCGTTTAATATGGGGTGTTGAGTCCATTTCGTTGAGCAAGGAGTAGTTCTTGTCTATTCCATATTTGGCTTAAGGAACTTTATCTGTGCTCATTTCAATATCTGGTTTGATGCAGCACCCCAACTCACCTTTCCCCTTAAGCAAGCATAAGTTGGTTTTCTAAATTTGAGACCCTGTTCTGTTTTGTAATCCAGTTCCTGTGTAGCCAAGTTTACATTCCGTGTATTAGTGATATCTTATGATGTTTCTTTTTCTGTGTGACTTATTTCAGTTAGAATCATCATACCTGAATCCACTGATTATGCTGCTACGGGCCTGATGACATAGATTTCATTGCTGAGTGATATTGCATTGTACGTAAGTACCACAACTTCTTTATCCATTTTTCACTTTCTGCGATATTGAACTTGTACCGTAAACGAGGTTCTTGTAAACAGAGCTGTCCCAAACTTTGGGGTGGCTGTGTCTTTTTGATTTTAATTTCCCTAAGCTATAGGACCATAAGTGGAAGTGCCCTAGGCTCTGTTGCTTTGTTTTTTAGATGTTTCAGGAAACACCATACACCTCTCCCGAGTGGCTGTTGGCAATTTACATCCCGCCCATCAGCATAACAAGGCTCCCAGTTCTCCATGGCCTGTCCTGCCTTTCTGGATTTTACACTTTTTTCAGATGGCCCTTTTGACCGGGGGGAAGTGAGACTTCATTGTAGTGCAGATTTCCTTTGCAAGCTTGCTTGGTTGGCCAAAAAGGGCGTATGCGTTTTTTCCTGAATATATTCAGGAAAAAACGCATACGCCCTTTTTGGCCAAGCGCATCATTGTGGACGTTCTGCCTCTTTTCCTATGCTTTAAATGCAATTCCAGTCTACCTCCTGAAATCGGTTTCCTGCAATTCTGCCCCGCTTTCAAGTCCTCTTGGCAGCCTTACTTCAGTATATTTTTGGACGATAGCTGTCATTTATAACTCTGCAGGTTTGTGAATTACAGTGCCCCTGAGCTCCTTTCTTCAACTCGCTTTCTTGTGAGCTGGCCGCAACACCGCAGGATTGCTTCAGGCCCTAATCTGTTTCCGGCTCGGCACGCTGAGCCTTTGGTTAATTCCTCTTCCTGGTGGGAAATGAGAGTTAAATTTGCCCGTCCAGACACCTCCAGCTAGTCTCTCATTGGTTCTCCCTATTCCTGTTCATCTTCCGCAGAAATTGCAAACTGGGCCAAACAGGAGGTTAAAGGCACTGACTCTCCAAGTCGGGAGAGTGTTAGTAAAGCGTGTGGAATGTTGCACCCGAGTACCAGGGGACAAGAACTCAGACATATTGGAACACGTCTCCCGATCACATGGTTGATCATACTCTGGGTTCCACGTGCATGTTTTAGCTGAAGGAAGAATCCCTTAAACCTGGAGAGTTGAGACCCGTGGAATGGGTACCATGCAATATGACTTCAAAGGGTCTTCATTTGCTCACCGAACGTCTCCAATCCTATCACTGCTGCGTTTATGCCCCTGTACACACGCTTGATTTTCTTTCAGAGACATAGCAATCCATAGGTTTTAAGATACTTACTAGTCAGGTACATTCTTAGGCGTTTAATATGGGGTTTTGAGTCCATTTCGTTGAGCAAGGAGTAGTTCTTGTCTATTCCATATTTGGCTTAAGGAACTTTATCTGTGCTCATTTCAATCTCTGGTTTTATGCAGCACCCCAACTCACCTTTCCCCTTAAGCAAGCATAAGTTGGTTTTCTAAATTTGAGACCCTGTTCTGTTTTGTAATCCAGTTCCTGTGTAGCCAAGTTTACATTCCATGTATTAGTGATATCTTATGATGTTTCTTTTTCTGTGTGACTTATTTCAGTTAGAATCATCATACCTGAATCCACTCATTATGCTGCTATGGGCCTGATGACATAGATTTCATTGCTGAGTGATATTGCATTGTACGTAAGTACCACAACTTCTTTATCCATTTTTCACTTTCTGCGATATTGAACTTGTACCGTAAACGAGGTTCTTGTAAACAGAGCTGTCCCAAACTTTGGGGTGGCTGTGTCTTTTTGATTTTAATTTCCCTAAGCTATAGGACCATAAGTGGAAGTGCCCTAGGCTCTGTTGCTTTGTTTTTTAGATGTTTCAGGAAACACCATACACCTCTCAAGAGTGGCTCTTGGCAATTTACATCCCGCCCATCAGCATAACAAGGCTCCCAGTTCTCCATGGCCTGTCCTGCGTTTCTGGATTTTACACTTTTTTCAGATGGCCCTTTTGACCGGGGGGAAGTGAGACTTCATTGTAGTGCAGATTTCCTTTGCAAGCTTGCTTGGTTGGCCAAAAAGGGCGTATGCGTTTTTTCCTGAATATATTCAGGAAAAAACGCATACGCCCTTTTTGGCCAAGCGCATCACTGTGGACGTTCTGCCTCTTTTCCTATGCTTTAAATGCAATTCCAGTCTACCTCCTGAAATCGGTTTCCTGCAATTCTGCCCCGCTTTCAAGTCCTCTTGGCAGCCTTACTTCAGTATATTTTTGGACGATAGCTGTCATTTATAACTCTGCAGGTTTGTGAATTACAGTGCCCCTGAGCTCCTTTCTTCAACTCGCTTTCTTGTGAGCTGGCCGCAACACCGCAGGATTGCTTCAGGCCCTAATCTGGTTCCGGCTCGGCACGCTGAGCCTTTGGTTAATTCCTCTTCCTGGTGGGAAATGAGAGTTAAATTTGCCCGTCCAGACACCTCCAGCTAGTCTCTCATTAGTTCTCCCTATTCCTGTTCATCTTCCGCAGAAATTGCAAACTGGGCCAAACAGGAGGTTAAAGGCACTGACTCTCCAAGTCGGGAGAGTGTTAGTAAAGCGTCTGGAATGTTGCACCCGAGTACCAGGGGACGAGAACTGAGACATATTGGAACACGTCTCCCGATCACACGGTTGATCATACTCTGGGTTCCACGTGCATGTTTTAGCTGAAGGAAGAATCCCTTAAACCTGGAGAGTTGAGACCCGTGGAATGGGTACCATGCAATATGACTTCAAAGGGTCTTCATTTGCTCACCGAACCTCTCCAATCCTATCACTGCTGCGTTTATGCCCCTGTACACATGCTTGATTTTCTTTCAGAGACATAGCAGTGCATAGCTTTTAAGATACTTACTAGTCAGGTACATTCTTAGGCATTTAATATGGGGTGTTGAGTCCATTTCGTTGAGCAAGGAGTAGTTCTTGTCTATTCTATATTTGGCTTAAGGAACTTTATCTGTGCTCATTTCAATCTCTGGTTTTATGCAGCACCCCAACTCACCTTTCCCCTTAAGCAAGCATAAGTTGGTTTTCTAAATTTGAGACCCTGTTCTGTTTTGTAATCCAGTTCCTGTTTAGCCAAGTTTACATTCCGTGTATTAGTGATATCTTATGATGTTTCTTTTTCTGTGTGACTTATTTCAGTTAGAATCATCATACCTGAATCCACTCATTATGCTGCTACGGGCCTGATGACATAGATTTCATTGCTGAGTGATATTGCATTGTACGTAAGTACCACAACTTCTTTATCCATTTTTCACTTTCTGCGATATTGAACTTGTACCGTAAACGAGGTTCTTGTAAAAAGAGCTGTCCCAAACTTTGGGGTGGCTGTGTCTTTTTGATTTTAATTTCCCTAAGCTATAGGACCATAAGTGGAAGTGCCCTAGGCTCTGTTGCTTTGTTTTTTAGATGTTTCAGGAAACACCATACACCTCTCCCGAGTGGCTGTTGGCAATTTACATCCCGCCCATCAGCATAACAAGGCTCCCAGTTCTCCATGGCCTGTCCTGCCTTTCTGGATTTTACACTTTTTTCAGATGGCCCTTTTGACCGGGGGGAAGTGAGACTTCATTGTAGTGCAGATTTCCTTTGCAAGCTTGCTTGGTTGGCCAAAAAGGGCGTATGCGTTTTTTCCTGAATATATTCAGGAAAAAACGCATACGCCCTTTTTGGCCAAGCGCATCATTGTGGACGTTCTGCCTCTTTTCCTATGCTTTAAATGCAATTCCAGTCTACCTCCTGAAATCGGTTTCCTGCAATTCTGCCCCGCTTTCAAGTCCTCTTGGCAGCCTTACTTCAGTATATTTTTGGACGATAGCTGTCATTTATAACTCTGCAGGTTTGTGAATTACAGTGCCCCTGAGCTCCTTTCTTCAACTCGCTTTCTTGTGAGCTGGCCGCAACACCGCAGGATTGCTTCAGGCCCTAATCTGGTTCCGGCACGGCACGCTGAGCCTTTGGTTAATTCCTCTTCCTGGTGGGAAATGAGAGTTAAATTTGCCCGTCCAGACACCTCCAGCTAGTCTCTCATTGGTTCTCCCTATTCCTGTTCATCTTCCGCAGAAATTGCAAACTGGGCCAAACAGGAGGTTAAAGGCACTGACTCTCCAAGTCGGGAGAGTGTTAGTAAAGCGTCTGGAATGTTGCACCCGAGTACCAGGGGACGAGAACTGAGACATATTGGAACACGTCTCCCGATCACACGGTTGATCATACTCTGGGTTCCACGTGCATGTTTTAGCTGAAGGAAGAATCCCTTAAACCTGGAGAGTTGAGACCCGTGGAATGGGTACCATGCAATATGACTTCAAAGGGTCTTCATTTGCTCACCGAACCTCTCCAATCCTATCACTGCTGCGTTTATGCCCCTGTACACACGCTTGATTTTCTTTCAGAGACATAGCAATCCATAGGTTTTAAGATACTTACTAGTCAGGTACATTCTTAGGCGTTTAATATGGGGTGTTGAGTCCATTTCGTTGAGCAAGGAGTAGTTCTTGTCTATTCTATATTTGGCTTAAGGAACTTTATCTGTGTTCATTTAAATCTCTGGTTTTATGCAGCACCCCAACTCACCTTTCCCCTTAAGCAAGCATAAGTTGGTTTTCTAAATTTGAGACCCTGTTCTGTTTTGTAATCCAGTTCCTGTGTAGCCAAGCTTACATCCCGTGTATTAGTGATATCTTATGATGTTTCTTTTTCTGTGTGACTTATTTCAGTTAGAATCATCATACCTGAATCCACTCATTATGCTGCTACGGGCCTGATGACATAGATTTCATTGCTGAGTGATATTGCATTGTACGTAAGTACCACAACTTCTTTATCCATTTTTCACTTTCTGCGATATTGAACTTGTACCGTAAACGAGGTTCTTGTAAACAGAGCCATCCCAAACTTTGGGGTGGCTGTGTCTTTTTGATTTTAATTTCCCTAAGCTATAGGACCATAAGTGGAAGTGCCCTAGGCTCTGTTGCTTTGTTTTTTAGATGTTTCAGGAAACACCATACACCTCTCCCGAGTGGCTGTTGGCAATTTACATCCCGCCCATCAGCATAACAAGGCTCCCAGTTCTCCATGGCCTGTCCTGCCTTTCTGGATTTTACACTTTTTTCAGATGGCCCTTTTGACCGGGGGGAAGTGAGACTTCATTGTAGTGCAGATTTCCTTTGCAAGCTTGCTTGGTTGGCCAAAAAGGGCGTATGCGTTTTTTCCTGAATATATTCAGGAAAAAACGCATACGCCCTTTTTGGCCAAGCGCATCATTGTGGACGTTCTGCCTCTTTTCCTATGCTTTAAATGCAATTCCAGTCTACCTCCTGAAATCGGTTTCCTGCAATTCTGCCCCGCTTTCAAGTCCTCTTGGCAGCCTTACTTCAGTATATTTTTGGACGATAGCTGTCATTTATAACTCTGCAGGTTTGTGAATTACAGTGCCCCTGAGCTCCTTTCTTCAACTCGCTTTCTTGTGAGCTGGCCGCAACACCGCAGGATTGCTTCAGGCCCTAATCTGGTTCCGGCACGGCACGCTGAGCCTTTGGTTAATTCCTCTTCCTGGTGGGAAATGAGAGTTAAATTTGCCCGTCCAGACACCTCCACCTAGTCTCTCATTGGTTCTCCCTATTCCTGTTCACCTTCCTCAGAAATTGCAAATGGGCCAAACAGGAGGTTAAAGGCACTGACTCTCCAAGTCGGGAGAGTGTTAGTAAAGTGTGTGGAATGTTGCACCCGAGTACCAGGGGACGAGAACTGAGACATATTGGAACACGTCTCCCGATCACACGGTTGATCATACTCTGGGTTCCACGTGCATGTTTTACCTGAAGGCAGAATCCCTTAAACCTGGAGAGTTGAGACCCGTGGAATGGGTACCATGCAATATGACTTCAAAGGGTCGTCATTTGCTCACCGAACGTCTCCAATCCTATCACTGCTGCGTTTATGCCCCTGTACACACGCTTGATTTTCTTTCAGAGACATAGCAATCCATAGGTTTTAAGATACTTACTAGTCAGGTACATTCTTAGGCGTTTAATATGGGGTGTTGAGTCCATTTCGTTGAGCAAGGAGTAGTTCTTGTCTATTCCATATTTGGCTTAAGGAACTTTATCTGTGCTCATTTCAATCTCTGGTTTGATGCAGCACCCCAACTCACCTTTCCCCTTAAGCAAGCATAAGTTGGTTTTCTAAATTTGAGACCCTGTTCTGTTTTGTAATCCAGTTCCTGTGTAGCCAAGTTTACATTCCGTGTATTAGTGATATCTTATGATGTTTCTTTTTCTGTGTGACTTATTTCAGTTAGAATCATCATACCTGAATCCACTAATTATGCTGCTACGGGCCTGATGACATAGATTTCATTGCTGAGTGATATTGCATTGTACGTAAGTACCACAACTTCTTTATCCATTTTTCACTTTCTGTGATATTGAACTTGTACCGTAAACAAGGTTCTTGTAAACAGAGCTGTCCCAAACTTTGGGGTGGCTGTGTCTTTTTGATTTTAATTTCCCTAAGCTATAGGACCATAAGTGGAAGTGCCCTAGGCTCTGTTGCTTTGTTTTTTAGATGTTTCAGGAAACACCATACACCTCTCCCGAGTGGCTGTTGGCAATTTACATCCCGCCCATCAGCATAACAAGGCTCCCAGTTCTCCATGGCCTGTCCTGCCTTTCTGGATTTTACACTTTTTTCAGGTGGCCCTTTTGACCGGGGGGAAGTGAGACTTCATTGTAGTGCAGATTTCCTTTGCAAGCTTGCTTGGTTGGCCAAAAAGGGCGTATGCGTTTTTTCCTGAATATATTCAGGAAAAAACGCATACGCCCTTTTTGGCCAAGTGCATCATTGTGGACGTTCTGTCTCTTTTCCTATGCTTTAAATGCAATTCCAGTCTACCTCCTGAAATCGGTTTCCTGCAATTCTGCCCCGCTTTCAAGTCCTCTTGGCAGCCTTACTTCAGTATATTTTTGGACGATAGCTGTCATTTATAACTCTGCAAGTTTGTGAATTACAGTGCCCCTGAGCTCCTTTCTTCAACTCGCTTTCTTGTGAGCTGGCCGCAACACCGCAGGATTGCTTCAGGCCCTAATCTGTTTCCGGCACGGCACGCTGAGCCTTTGGTTAATTCCTCTTCCTGGTGGGAAATGAGAGTTAAATTTGCCCGTCCAGACACCTCCAGCTAGTCTCTCATTGGTTCTCCCTATTCCTGTTCATCTTCCGCAGAAATTGCAAACTGGGCCAAACAGGAGGTTAAAGGCACTGACTCTCCAAGTCGGGAGAGTGTTAGTAAAGCGTGTGGAATGTTGCACCCGAGTACCAGGGGACGAGAACTGAGACATATTGGAACACGTCTCCCGATCACACGGTTGATCATACTCTGGGTTCCACGTGCATGTTTTAGCTGAAGGAAGAATCCCTTAAACCTGGAGAGTTGAGACCCGTGGAATGGGTACCATGCAATATGACTTCAAAGGGTCTTCATTTGCTCACCGAACCTCTCCAATCCTATCACTGCTGCGTTTATGCCCCTGTACACACGCTTGATTTTCTTTCAGAGACATAGCAATCCATAGGTTTTAAGATACTTACTAGTCAGGTACATTCTTAGGCGTTTAATATGGGGTGTTGAGTCCATTTCGTTGAGCAAGGAGTAGTTCTTGTCTATTCCATATTTGGCTTAAGGAACTTTATCTGTGCTCATTTCAATCTCTGGTTTGATGCAGCACCCCAACTCACCTTTCCCCTTAAGCAAGCATAAGTTGGTTTTCTAAATTTGAGACCCTGTTCTGTTTTGTAATCCAGTTCCTGTGTAGCCAAGTTTACATTCCGTGTATTAGTGATATCTTATGATGTTTCTTTTTCTGTGTGACTTATTTCAGTTAGAATCATCATACCTGAATCCACTAATTATGCTGCTACGGGCCTGATGACATAGATTTCATTGCTGAGTGATATTGCATTGTACGTAAGTACCACAACTTCTTTATCCATTTTTCACTTTCTGCGATATTGAACTTGTACCGTAAACGAGGTTCTTGTAAACAGAGCCGTCCCAAACTTTGGGGTGGCTGTGTCTTTTTGATTTTAATTTCCCTAAGCTATAGGACCATAAGTGGAAGTGCCCTAGGCTCTGTTGCTTTGTTTTTTAGATGTTTCAGGAAACACCATACACCTCTCCCGAGTGGCTGTTGGCAATTTACATCCCGCCCATCAGCATAACAAGGCTCCCAGTTCTCCATGGCCTGTCCTGCCTTTCTGGATTTTACACTTTTTTCAGATGGCCCTTTTGACCAGGGGGAAGTGAGACTTCATTGTAGTGCAGATTTCCTTTGCAAGCTTGCTTGGTTGGCCAAAAAGGGCGTATGCGTTTTTTCCTGAATATATTCAGGAAAAAACGCATACGCCCTTTTTGGCCAAGTGCATCATTGTGGACGTTCTGCCTCTTTTCCTATGCTTTAAATGCAATTCCAGTCTACCTCCTGAAATCGGTTTCCTGCAATTCTGCCCCGCTTTCAAGTCCTCTTGGCAGCCTTACTTCAGTATATTTTTGGACGATAGCTGTCATTTATAACTCTGCAGGTTTGTGAATTACAGTGCCCCTGAGCTCCTTTCTTCAACTCGCTTTCTTGTGAGCTGGCCGCAACACCGCAGGATTGCTTCAGGCCCTCATCTGGTTCCGGCTCGGCATGCTGAGCCTTTGGTTAATTCCTCTTCCTGGTGGGAAATGAGAGTTAAATTTGCCCGTCCAGACACCTCCAGCTAGTCTCTCATTGGTTCTCCCTATTCCTGTTCATCTTCCGCAGAAATTGCAAACTGGGCCAAACAGGAGGTTAAAGGCACTGACTCTCCAAGTCGGGAGAGTGTTAGTAAAGCGTCTGGAATGTTGCACCCGAGTACCAGGGGACGAGTACTGAGACATATTGGAACACGTCTCCCGATCACACGGTTGATCATACTCTGGGTTCCACGTGCATGTTTTAGCTGAAGGAAGAATCCCTTAAACCTGGAGAGTTGAGACCCGTGGAATGGGTACCATGCAATATGACTTCAAAGGGTCTTCATTTGCTCACCGAACCTCTCCAATCCTATCACTGCTGCGTTTATGCCCCTGTACACATGCTTGATTTTCTTTCAGAGACATAGCAATCCATAGGTTTTAAGATACTTACTAGTCAGGTACATTCTTAGGCGTTTAATATGGGGTGTTGAGTCCATTTCGTTGAGCAAGGAGTAGTTCTTGTCTATTCCATATTTGGCTTAAGGAACTTTATCTGTGCTCATTTCAATCTCTGGTTTGATGCAGCACCCCAACTCACCTTTCCCCTTAAGCAAGCATAAGTTGGTTTTCTAAATTTGAGACCCTGTTCTGTTTTGTAATCCAGTTCCTGTGTAGCCAAGTTTACATTCCGTGTATTAGTGATATCTTATGATGTTTCTTTTTCTGTGTGACTTATTTCAGTTAGAATCATCATACCTGAATCCACTCATTATGCTGCTACGGGCCTGATGACATAGATTTCATTGCTGAGTGATATTGCATTGTACGTAAGTACCACAACTTCTTTATCCATTTTTCACTTTCTGCGATATTGAACTTGTACCGTAAACGAGGTTCTTGTAAACAGAGCCGTCCCAAACTTTGGATTGGCTGTGTCTTTTTGATTTTAATTTCCCTAAGCTATAGGACCATAAGTGGAAGTGCCCTAGGCTCTGTTGCTTTGTTTTTTAGATGTTTCAGGAAACACCATACACCTCTCCCGAGTGGCTGTTGGCAATTTACATCCCGCCCATCAGCATAACAAGGCTCCCAGTTCTCCATGGCCTGTCCTGCCTTTCTGGATTTTACACTTTTTTCAGATGGCCCTTTTGACCAGGGGGAAGTGAGACTTCATTGTAGTGCAGATTTCCTTTGCAAGCTTGCTTGGTTGGCCAAAAAGGGCGTATGCGTTTTTTCCTGAATATATTCAGGAAAAAACGCATACGCCCTTTTTGGCCAAGTGCATCATTGTGGACGTTCTGCCTCTTTTCCTATGCTTTAAATGCAATTCCAGTCTACCTCCTGAAATCGGTTTCCTGCAATTCTGCCCCGCTTCCAAGTCCTCTTGGCAGCCTTACTTCAGTATATTTTTGGACGATAGCTGTCATTTATAACTCTGCAGGTTTGTGAATTACAGTGCCCCTGAGCTCCTTTCTTCAACTCGCTTTCTTGTGAGCTGGCCGCAAAACCGCAGGATTGCTTCAGGCCCTCATCTGGTTCCGGCTCGGCATGCTGAGCCTTTGGTTAATTCCTCTTCCTGGTGGGAAATGAGAGTTAAATTTGCCCGTCCAGACACCTCCAGCTAGTCTCTCATTGGTTCTCCCTATTCCTGTTCATCTTCCGCAGAAATTGCAAACTGGGCCAAACAGGAGGTTAAAGGCACTGACTCTCCAAGTCGGGAGAGTGTTAGTAAAGCGTCTGGAATGTTGCACCCGAGTACCAGGGGATGAGTACTGAGACATATTGGAACACGTCTCCCGATCACACGGTTGATCATACTCTGGGTTCCACGTGCATGTTTTAGCTGAAGGAAGAATCCCTTAAACCTGGAGAGTTGAGACCCGTGGAATGGGTACCATGCAATATGACTTCAAAGGGTCTTCATTTGCTCACCGAACCTCTCCAATCCTATCACTGCTGCGTTTATGCCCCTGTACACACGCTTGATTTTCTTTCAGACACATAGCAATCCATAGGTTTTAAGATACTTACTAGTCAGGTACATTCTTAGGCGTTTAATATGGGGTGTTGAGTCCATTTCGTTGAGCAAGGAGTAGTTCTTGTCTATTCCATATTTGGCTTAAGGAACTTTATCTGTGATCATTTCAATCTCTGGTTTGATGCAGCACCCCAACTCACCATTCCCCTTAAGCAAGCATAAGTTGGTTTTCTAAATTTGAGACCCTGTTCTGTTTTGTAATCCAGTTCCTGTGTAGCCAAGTTTACATTCCGTGTATTAGTGATATCTTATGATGTTTCTTTTTCTGTGTGACTTATTTCAGTTAGAATCATCATACCTGAATCCACTAATTATGCTGCTACGGGCCTGATGACATAGATTTCATTGCTGAGTGATATTGCATTGTACGTAAGTACCACAACTTCTTTATCCATTTTTCACTTTCTGCGATATTGAACTTGTACCGTAAACGAGGTTCTTGTAAACAGAGCCGTCCCAAACTTTGGGGTGGCTGTGTCTTTTTGATTTTAATTTCCCTAAGCTATAGGACCATAAGTGGAAGTGCCCTAGGCTCTGTTGCTTTGTTTTTTAGATGTTTCAGGAAACACCATACACCTCTCCCAAGTGGCTCTTGGCAATTGACATCCCGCCCATCAGCATAACAAGGCTCCCAGTTCTCCATGGCCTGTCCTGCCTTTCTGGATTTTACACATTTTCAGATGGCCCTTTTGACCGGGGGGAAGTGAGACTTCATTGTAGTGCAGATTTCCTTTGCAAGCTTGCTTGGTTGGCCAAAAAGGGCGTATGCGTTTTTTCCTGAATATATTCAGGAAAAAACGCATACGCCCTTTTTGGCCAAGTGCATCATTGTGGACGTTCTGCCTCTTTTCCTATGCTTTAAATGCAATTCCAGTCTACCTCCTGAAATCGGTTTCCTGCAATTCTGCCCCGCTTTCAAGTCCTCTTGGCAGCCTTACTTCAGTATATTTTTGGACGATAGCTGTCATTTATAACTCTGCAAGTTTGTGAATTACAGTGCCCCTGAGCTCCTTTCTTCAACTCGCTTTCTTGTGAGCTGGCCGCAACACCGCAGGATTGCTTCAGGCCCTAATCTGTTTCCGGCACGGCACGCTGAGCCTTTGGTTAATTCCTCTTCCTGGTGGGAAATGAGAGTTAAATTTGCCCGTCCAGACACCTCCAGCTAGTCTCTCATTGGTTCTCCCTATTCCTGTTCATCTTCCGCAGAAATTGCAAACTGGGCCAAACAGGAGGTTAAAGGCACTGACTCTCCAAGTCGGGAGAGTGTTAGTAAAGCGTCTGGAATGTTGCACCCGAGTACCAGGGGACGAGAACTGAGACATATTGGAACACGTCTCCCGATCACATGGTTGATCATACTCTGGGTTCCACGTGCATGTTTTACCTGAAGGCAGAATCCCTTAAACCTGGAGAGTTGAGACCCGTGGAATGGGTACCATGCAATATGACTTCAAAGGGTCTTCATTTGCTCACCGAACGTCTCCAATCCTATCACTGCTGCGTTTATACCCCTGTACACACGCTTGATTTTCTTTCAGAGACATAGCAATCCATAGGTTTTAAGATACTTACTAGTCAGGTACATTCTTAGGCGTTTAATATGGGGTGTTGAGTCCATTTCGTTGAGCAAGGAGTAGTTCTTGTCTATTCTATATTTGGCTTAAGGAACTTTATCTGTGCTCATTTCAATCTCTGGTTTTATGCAGCACCCCAACTCACCTTTCCCCTTAAGCAAGCATAAGTTGGTTTTCTGAATTTGAGACCCTGTTCTGTTTTGTAATCCAGTTCCTGTGTAGCCAAGTTTACATTCCATGTATTAGTGATATCTTATGATGTTTCTTTTTCTGTGTGACTTATTTCAGTTAGAATCATCATACCTGAATCCACTCATTATGCTGCTACGGGCCTGATGACATAGATTTCATTGCTGAGTGATATTGCATTGTACGTAAGTACCACAACTTCTTTATCCATTTTTCACTTTCTGCGATATTGAACTTGTACCGTAAACGAGGTTCTTGTAAACAGAGCCGTCCCAAACTTTGGGGTGGCTGTGTCTTTTTGATTTTAATTTCCCTAAGCTATAGGACCATAAGTAGAAGTGTCCTAGGCTCTGTTGCTTTGTTTTTTAGATGTTTCAGGAAACACCATACACCTCTCCCGAGTGGCTGTTGGCAATTTACATCCCGCCCATCAGCATAACAAGGCTCCCAGTTCTCCATGGCCTGTCCTGCCTTTCTGGATTTTACACTTTTTTCAGATGGCCCTTTTGACCGGGGGGAAGTGAGACTTCATTGTAGTGCAGATTTCCTTTGCAAGCTTGCTTGGTTGGCCAAAAAGGGCGTATGCGTTTTTTCCTGAATATATTCAGGAAAAAACGCATACGCCCTTTTTGGCCAAGCGCATCATTGTGGACGTTCTGCCTCTTTTCCTATGCTTTAAATGCAATTCCAGTCTACCTCCTGAAATCGGTTTCCTGCAATTCTGCCCCGCTTTCAAGTCCTCTTGGCAGCCTTACTTCAGTATATTTTTGGACGATAGCTGTCATTTATAACTCTGCAGGTTTGTGAATTACAGTGCCCCTGAGCTCCTTTCTTCAACTCGCTTTCTTGTGAGCTGGCCGCAACACCGCAGGATTGCTTCAGGCCCTAATCTGGTTCCGGCACGGCACGCTGAGCCTTTGGTTAATTCCTCTTCCTGGTGGGAAATGAGAGTTAAATTTGCCCGTCCAGACACCTCCAGCTAGTCTCTCATTGGTTCTCCCTATTCCTGTTCACCTTCCTCAGAAATTGCAAATGGGCCAAACAGGAGGTTAAAGGCACTGACTCTCCAAGTCGGGAGAGTGTTAGTAAAGTGTGTGGAATGTTGCACCCGAGTACCAGGGGACGAGAACTGAGACATATTGGAACACGTCTCCCGATCACACGGTTGATCATACTCTGGGTTCCACGTGCATGTTTTACCTGAAGGCAGAATCCCTTAAACCTGGAGAGTTGAGACCCGTGGAATGGGTACCATGCAATATGACTTCAAAGGGTCTTCATTTGCTCACCGAACCTCTCCAATCCTATCACTGCTGCGTTTATGCCCCTGTACACACGCTTGATTTTCTTTCAGAGACATAGCAATCCATAGGTTTTAAGATACTTACTAGTCAGGTACATTCTTAGGCGTTTAATATGGGGTGTTGAGTCCATTTCGTTGAGCAAGGAGTAGTTCTTGTCTATTCCATATTTGGCTTAAGGAACTTTATCTGTGCTCATTTCAATCTCTGGTTTGATGCAGCACCCCAACTCACCTTTCCCCTTAAGCAAGCATAAGTTGGTTTTCTAAATTTGAGACCCTGTTCTGTTTTGTAATCCAGTTCCTGTGTAGCCAAGTTTACATTCCGTGTATTAGTGATATCTTATGATGTTTCTTTTTCTGTGTGACTTATTTCAGTTAGAATCATCATACCTGAATCCACTCATTATGCTGCTACGGGCCTGATGACATAGATTTCATTGCTGAGTGATATTGCATTGTACGTAAGTACCACAACTTCTTTATCCATTTTTCACTTTCTGCGATATTGAACTTGTACCGTAAACAAGGTTCTTGTAAACAGAGCTGTCCCAAACTTTGGGGTGGCTGTGTCCTTTTGATTTTAATTTCCCTAAGCTATAGGACCATAAGTGGAAGTGCCCTAGGCTCTGTTGCTTTGTTTTTTAGATGTTTCAGGAAACACCATACACCTCTCCCGAGTGGCTGTTGGCAATTTACATCCCGCCCATCAGCATAACAAGGCTCCCAGTTCTCCATGGCCTGTCCTGCCTTTCTGGATTTTACACTTTTTTCAGATGTCCCTTTTGACCGGGGGGAAGTGAGACTTCATTGTAGTGCAGATTTCCTTTGCAAGCTTGCTTGGTTGGCCAAAAAGGGCGTATGCGTTTTTTCCTGAATATATTCAGGAAAAAACGCATACGCCCTTTTTGGCCAAGTGCATCATTGTGGACGTTCTGCCTCTTTTCCTATGCTTTAAATGCAATTCCAGTCTACCTCCTGAAATCGGTTTCCTGCAATTCTGCCCCGCTTTCAAGTCCTCTTGGCAGCCTTACTTCAGTATATTTTTGGACGATAGCTGTCATTTATAACTCTGCAGGTTTGTGAATTACAGTGCCCCTGAGCTCCTTTCTTCAACTCGCTTTCTTGTGAGCTGGCCGCAAAACCGCAGGATTGCTTCAGGCCCTAATCTGGTTCCGGCACGGCACGCTGAGCCTTTGGTTAATTCCTCTTCCTGGTGGGAAATGAGAGTTAAATTTGCCCGTCCAGACACCTCCACCTAGTCTCTCATTGGTTCTCCCTATTCCTGTTCACCTTCCTCAGAAATTGCAAATGGGCCAAACAGGAGGTTAACGGCACTGACTCTCCAAGTCGGGAGAGTGTTAGTAAAGTGTGTGGAATGTTGCACCCGAGTACCAGGGGACGAGAACTGAGACATATTGGAACACGTCTCCCGATCACACGGTTGATCATACTCTGGGTTCCACGTGCATGTTTTACCTGAAGGCAGAATCCCTTAAACCTGGAGAGTTGAGACCCGTGGAATGGGTACCATGCAATATGACTTCAAAGGGTCTTCATTTGCTCACCGAACGTCTCCAATCCTATCACTGCTGCGTTTATGCCCCTGTACACACGCTTGATTTTCTTTCAGAGACATAGCAATCCATAGGTTTTAAGATACTTACTAGTCAGGTACATTCTTAGGCGTTTAATATGGGGTGTTGAGTCCATTTCGTTGAGCAAGGAGTAGTTCTTGTCTATTCCATATTTGGCTTAAGGAACTTTATCTGTGCTCATTTCAATCTCTGGTTTGATGCAGCACCCCAACTCACCTTTCCCCTTAAGCAAGCATAAGTTGGTTTTCTAAATTTGAGACCCTGTTCTGTTTTGTAATCCAGTTCCTGTGTAGCCAAGTTTACATTCCGTGTATTAGTGATATCTTATGATGTTTCTTTTTCTGTGTGACTTATTTCAGTTAGAATCATCATACCTGAATCCAGTCATTATGCTGCTACGGGCCTGATGACATAGATTTCATTGCTGAGTGATATTGCATTGTACGTAAGTACCACAACTTCTTTATCCATTTTTCACTTTCTGCGATATTGAACTTGTACCGTAAACGAGGTTCTTGTAAACAGAGCCGTCCCAAACTTTGGGGTGGCTGTGTCTTTCTGATTTTAATTTCCCTAAGCTATAGGACCATAAGTAGAAGTGTCCTAGGCTCTATTGCTTTGTTTTTTAGATGTTTCAGGAAACACCATACACCTCTCCCGAGTGGCTGTTGGCAATTTACATCCCGCCCATCAGCATAACAAGGCTCCCAGTTCTCCATGGCCTGTCCTGCCTTTCTGGATTTTACACTTTTTTCAGATGTCCCTTTTGACCGGGGGGAAGTGAGACTTCATTGTAGTGCAGATTTCCTTTGCAAGCTTGCTTGGTTGGCCAAAAAGGGCGTATGCGTTTTTTCCTGAATATATTCAGGAAAAAACGCATACGCCCTTTTTGGCCAAGTGCATCATTGTGGATGTTCTGCCTCTTTTCCTATGCTTTAAATGCAATTCCAGTCTACCTCCTGAAATCGGTTTCCTGCAATTCTGCCCCGCTTTCAAGTCCTCTTGGCAGCCTTACTTCAGTATATTTTTGGACGATAGCTGTCATTTATAACTCTGCAGGTTTGTGAATTACAGTGCCCCTGAGCTCCTTTCTTCAACTCGCTTTCTTGTGAGCTGGCCACAACACCGCAGGATTGCTTCAGGCCCTAATCTGGTTCCGGCACGGCACGCTGAGCCTTTGGTTAATTCCTCTTCCTGGTGGGAAATGAGAGTTAAATTTGCCCGTCCAGACACCTCCACCTAGTCTCTCATTGGTTCTCCCTATTCCTGTTCACCTTCCTCAGAAATTGCAAATGGGCCAAACAGGAGGTTAAAGGCACTGACTCTCCAAGTCGGGAGAGTGTTAGTAAAGTGTGTGGAATGTTGCACCCGAGTACCAGGGGACGAGAACTGAGACATATTGGAACACGTCTCCCGATCACACGGTTGATCATACTCTGGGTTCCACGTGCATGTTTTACCTGAAGGCAGAATCCCTTAAACCTGGAGAGTTGAGACCCGTGGAATGGGTACCATGCAATATGACTTCAAAGGGTCTTCATTTGCTCACCGAACGTCTCCAATCCTATCACTGCTGCATTTATGCCCCTGTACACACGCTTGATTTTCTTTCAGAGACATAGCAATCCATAGGTTTTAAGATACTTACTAGTCAGGTACATTCTTAGGCGTTTAATATGGGGTGTTGAGTCCATTTCGTTGAGCAAGGAGTAGTTCTTGTCTATTCCATATTTGGCTTAAGGAACTTTATCTGTGCTCATTTCAATCTCTGGTTTGATGCAGCACCCCAACTCACCTTTCCCCTTAAGCAAGCATAAGTTGGTTTTCTAAATTTGAGACCCTGTTCTGTTTTGTAATCCAGTTCCTGTGTAGCCAAGTTTACATTCCGTGTATTAGTGATATCTTATGATGTTTCTTTTTCTGTGTGACTTATTTCAGTTAGAATCATCATACCTGAATCCACTAATTATGCTGCTACGGGCCTGATGACATAGATTTCATTGCTGAGTGATATTGCATTGTACGTAAGTACCACAACTTCTTTATCCATTTTTCACTTTCTGCGATATTGAACTTGTACCGTAAACGAGGTTCTTGTAAACAGAGCTGTCCCAAACTTTGGGGTGGCTGTGTCTTTTTGATTTTAATTTCCCTAAGCTATAGGACCATAAGTGGAAGTGCCCTAGGCTCTGTTGCTTTGTTTTTTAGATGTTTCAGGAAACACCATACACCTCTCCCGAGTGGCTGTTGGCAATTTACATCCCGCCCATCAGCATAACAAGGCTCCCAGTTCTCCATGGCCTGTCCTGCCTTTCTGGATTTTACACTTTTTTCAGATGGCCCTTTTGACCGGGGGGAAGTGAGACTTCATTGTAGTGCAGATTTCCTTTGCAAGCTTGCTTGGTTGGCCAAAAAGGGCGTATGCGTTTTTTCCTGAATATATTCAGGAAAAAACGCATACGCCCTTTTTGGCCAAGTGCATCATTGTGGACGTTCTGCCTCTTTTCCTATGCTTTAAATGCAATTCCAGTCTACCTCCTGAAATCGGTTTCCTGCAATTCTGCCCCGCTTTCAAGTCCTCTTGGCAGCCTTACTTCAGTATATTTTTGGACGATAGCTGTCATTTATAACTCTGCAAGTTTGTGAATTACAGTGCCCCTGAGCTCCTTTCTTCAACTCGCTTTCTTGTGAGCTGGCCGCAACACCGCAGGATTGCTTCAGGCCCTAATCTGGTTCCGGCACGGCACGCTGAGCCTTTGGTTAATTCCTCTTCCTGGTGGGAAATGAGAGTTAAATTTGCCCGTCCAGACACCTCCAGCTAGTCTCTCATTGGTTCTCCCTATTCCTGTTCATCTTCCGCAGAAATTGCAAACTGGGCCAAACAGGAGGTTAAAGGCACTGACTCTCCAAGTCGGGAGAGTGTTAGTAAAGCGTCTGGAATGTTGCACCCGAGTACCAGGGGACGAGAACTGAGACATATTGGAACACGTCTCCCGATCACATGGTTGATCATACTCTGGGTTCCACGTGCATGTTTTACCTGAAGGCAGAATCCCTTAAACCTGGAGAGTTGAGACCCGTGGAATGGGTACCATGCAATATGACTTCAAAGGGTCTTCATTTGCTCACCGAACGTCTCCAATCCTATCACTGCTGCGTTTATGCCCCTGTACACACGCTTGATTTTCTTTCAGAGACATAGCAATCCATAGGTTTTAAGATACTTACTAGTCAGGTACATTCTTAGGCGTTTAATATGGGGTGTTGAGTCCATTTCGTTGAGCAAGGAGTAGTTCTTGTCTATTCTATATTTGGCTTAAGGAACTTTATCTGTGCTCATTTCAATCTCTGGTTTTATGCAGCACCCCAACTCACCTTTCCCCTTAAGCAAGCATAAGTTGGTTTTCTGAATTTGAGACCCTGTTCTGTTTTGTAATCCAGTTCCTGTGTAGCCAAGTTTACATTCCGTGTATTAGTGATATCTTATGATGTTTCTTTTTCTGTGTGACTTATTTCAGTTAGAATCATCATACCTGAATCCACTCATTATGCTGCTACGGGCCTGATGACATAGATTTCATTGCTGAGTGATATTGCATTGTACGTAAGTACCACAACTTCTTTATCCATTTTTCACTTTCTGCGATATTGAACTTGTACCGTAAACGAGGTTCTTGTAAACAGAGCCGTCCCAAACTTTGGGGTGGCTGTGTCTTTTTGATTTTAATTTCCCTAAGCTATAGGACCATAAGTGGAAGTATCCTAGGCTCTGTTGCTTTGTTTTTTAGATGTTTCAGGAAACACCATACACCTCTCCCGAGTGGCTGTTGGCAATTTACATCCCGCCCATCAGCATAACAAGGCTCCCAGTTCTCCATGGCCTGTCCTGCCTTTCTGGATTTTACACTTTTTTCAGATGGCCCTTTTGACCGGGGGGAAGTGAGACTTCATTGTAGTGCAGATTTCCTTTGCAAGCTTGCTTGGTTGGCCAAAAAGGGCGTATGCGTTTTTTCCTGAATATATTCAGGAAAAAACGCATACGCCCTTTTTGGCCAAGCGCATCATTGTGGACGTTCTGCCTCTTTTCCTATGCTTTAAATGCAATTCCAGTCTACCTCCTGAAATCGGTTTCCTGCAATTCTGCCCCGCTTTCAAGTCCTCTTGGCAGCCTTACTTCAGTATATTTTTGGACGATAGCTGTCATTTATAACTCTGCAGGTTTGTGAATTACAGTGCCCCTGGGCTCCTTTCTTCAACTCGCTTTCTTGTGAGCTGGCCGCAACACCGCAGGATTGCTTCAGGCCCTAATCTGGTTCCGGCACGGCACGCTGAGCCTTTGGTTAATTCCTCTTCCTGGTGGGAAATGAGAGTTAAATTTGCCCGTCCAGACACCTCCAGCTAGTCTCTCATTGGTTCTCCCTATTCCTGTTCACCTTCCTCAGAAATTGCAAATGGGCCAAACAGGAGGTTAAAGGCACTGACTCTCCAAGTCGGGAGAGTGTTAGTAAAGTGTGTGGAATGTTGCACCCGAGTACCAGGGGACGAGAACTGAGACATATTGGAACACGTCTCCCGATCACACGGTTGATCATACTCTGGGTTCCACGTGCCTGTTTTACCTGAAGGCAGAATCCCTTAAACCTGGAGAGTTGAGACCCGTGGAATGGGTACCATGCAATATGACTTCAAAGGGTCTTCATTTGCTCACCGAACGTCTCCAATCCTATCACTGCTGCGTTTATGCCCCTGTACACACGCTTGATTTTCGTTCAGAGACATAGCAATCCATAGGTTTTAAGATACTTACTAGTCAGGTACATTCTTAGGCGTTTAATATGGGGTGTTGAGTCCATTTCGTTGAGCAAGGAGTAGTTCTTTTCTATTCCATATTTGGCTTAAGGAACTTTATCTGTGCTCATTTCAATCTCTGGTTTGATGCAGCACCCCAACTCACCTTTCCCCTTAAGCAAGCATAAGTTGGTTTTCTAAATTTGAGACCCTGTTCTGTTTTGTAATCCAGTTCCTGTGTAGCCAAGTTTACATTCCGTGTATTAGTGATATCTTATGATGTTTCTTTTTCTGTGTGACTTATTTCAGTTAGAATCATCATACCTGAATCCACTCATTATGCTGCTATGGGCCTGATGACATAGATTTCATTGCTGAGTGATATTGCATTGTACGTAAGTACCACAACTTCTTTATCCATTTTTCACTTTCTGCGATATTGAACTTGTACCGTAAACAAGGTTCTTGTAAACAGAGCTGTTCCAAACTTTGGGGTGGCTGTGTCTTTTTGATTTTAATTTCCCTAAGCTATAGGACCATAAGTGGAAGTGCCCTAGGCTCTGTTGCTTTGTTTTTTAGATGTTTCAGGAAACACCATACACCTCTCCGGAGTGGCTGTTGGCAATTTACAGCCCGCCCATCAGCATAACAAGGCTCCCAGTTCTCCATGGCCTGTCCTGCCTTTCTGGATTTTACACTTTTTTCAGATGGCCCTTTTGACCGGGGGGAAGTGAGACTTCATTGTAGTGCAGATTTCCTTTGCAAGCTTGCTTGGTTGGCCAAAAAGGGCGTATGCGTTTTTTCCTGAATATATTCAGGAAAAAACGCATACGCCCTTTTTGGCCAAGTGCATCATTGTGGACGTTCTGCCTCTTTTCCTATGCTTTAAATGCAATTCCAGTCTACCTCCTGAAATCGGTTTCCTGCAATTCTGCCCCGCTTTCAAGTCCTCTTGGCAGCCTTACTTCAGTATATTTTTGGACGATAGCTGTCATTTATAACTCTGCAAGTTTGTGAATTACAGTGCCCCTGAGCTCCTTTCTTCAACTCGCTTTCTTGTGAGCTGGCCGCAACACCGCAGGATTGCTTCAGGCCCTAATCTGTTTCCGGCACGGCACGCTGAGCCTTTGGTTAATTCCTCTTCCTGGTGGGAAATGAGAGTTAAATTTGCCCGTCCAGACACCTCCAGCTAGTCTCTCATTGGTTCTCCCTATTCCTGTTCACCTTCCTCAGAAATTGCAAATGGGCCAAACAGGAGGTTAAAGGCACTGACTCTCCAAGTCGGGAGAGTGTTAGTAAAGTGTGTGGAATGTTGCACCCGAGTACCAGGGGACGAGAACTGAGACATATTGGAACACGTCTCCCGATCACACGGTTGATCATACTCTGGGTTCCACGTGCCTGTTTTACCTGAAGGCAGAATCCCTTAAACCTGGAGAGTTGAGACCCGTGGAATGGGTACCATGCAATATGACTTCAAAGGGTCTTCATTTGCTCACCGAACGTCTCCAATCCTATCACTGCTGCGTTTATGCCCCTGTACACACGCTTGATTTTCTTTCAGAGACATAGCAATCCATAGGTTTTAAGATACTTACTAGTCAGGTACATTCTTAGGCGTTTAATATGGGGTGTTGAGTCCATTTCGTTGAGCAAGGAGTAGTTCTTGTCTATTCCATATTTGGCTTAAGGAACTTTATCTGTGCTCATTTCAATCTCTGGTTTGATGCAGCACCCCAACTCACCTTTCCCCTTAAGCAAGCATAAGTTGGTTTTCTAAATTTGAGACCCTGTTCTGTTTTGTAATCCAGTTCCTGTGTAGCCAAGTTTACATTCCGTGTATTAGTGATATCTTATGATGTTTCTTTTTCTGTGTGACTTATTTCAGTTAGAATCATCATACCTGAATCCACTCATTATGCTGCTATGGGCCTGATGACATAGATTTCATTGCTGAGTGATATTGCATTGTACGTAAGTACCACAACTTCTTTATCCATTTTTCACTTTCTGCGATATTGAACTTGTACCGTAAACGAGGTTCTTGTAAACAGAGCCGTCCCAAACTTTGGGGTGGCTGTGTCTTTTTGATTTTAATTTCCCTAAGCTATAGGACCATAAGTGGAAGTATCCTAGGCTCTGTTGCTTTGTTTTTTAGATGTTTCAGGAAACACCATACAC
The DNA here is from genome assembly GCF_964270905.1 of Leucopleurus acutus. Lineage (NCBI taxonomy): Eukaryota > Metazoa > Chordata > Mammalia > Artiodactyla > Delphinidae > Leucopleurus > Leucopleurus acutus. The sequence goes on along the minus strand of NW_028139082.1, from coordinate 224,981 downwards.
CTCTCCCGAGTGGCTGTTGGCAATTTACATCCCGCCCATCAGCATAACAAGGCTCCCAGTTCTCCATGGCCTGTCCTGCCTTTCTGGATTTTACACTTTTTTCAGATGGCCCTTTTGACCGGGGGGAAGTGAGACTTCATTGTAGTGCAGATTTCCTTTGCAAGCTTGCTTGGTTGGCCAAAAAGGGCGTATGCGTTTTTTCCTGAATATATTCAGGAAAAAACGCATACGCCCTTTTTGGCCAAGCGCATCATTGTGGACGTTCTGCCTCTTTTCCTATGCTTTAAATGCAATTCCAGTCTACCTCCTGAAATCGGTTTCCTGCAATTCTGCCCCGCTTTCAAGTCCTCTTGGCAGCCTTACTTCAGTATATTTTTGGACGATAGCTGTCATTTATAACTCTGCAGGTTTGTGAATTACAGTGCCCCTGGGCTCCTTTCTTCAACTCGCTTTCTTGTGAGCTGGCCGCAACACCGCAGGATTGCTTCAGGCCCTAATCTGGTTCCGGCACGGCACGCTGAGCCTTTGGTTAATTCCTCTTCCTGGTGGGAAATGAGAGTTAAATTTGCCCGTCCAGACACCTCCAGCTAGTCTCTCATTGGTTCTCCCTATTCCTGTTCACCTTCCTCAGAAATTGCAAATGGGCCAAACAGGAGGTTAAAGGCACTGACTCTCCAAGTCGGGAGAGTGTTAGTAAAGTGTGTGGAATGTTGCACCCGAGTACCAGGGGACGAGAACTGAGACATATTGGAACACGTCTCCCGATCACACGGTTGATCATACTCTGGGTTCCACGTGCCTGTTTTACCTGAAGGCAGAATCCCTTAAACCTGGAGAGTTGAGACCCGTGGAATGGGTACCATGCAATATGACTTCAAAGGGTCTTCATTTGCTCACCGAACGTCTCCAATCCTATCACTGCTGCGTTTATGCCCCTGTACACACGCTTGATTTTCGTTCAGAGACATAGCAATCCATAGGTTTTAAGATACTTACTAGTCAGGTACATTCTTAGGCGTTTAATATGGGGTGTTGAGTCCATTTCGTTGAGCAAGGAGTAGTTCTTGTCTATTCCATATTTGGCTTAAGGAACTTTATCTGTGCTCATTTCAATCTCTGGTTTGATGCAGCACCCCAACTCACCTTTCCCCTTAAGCAAGCATAAGTTGGTTTTCTAAATTTGAGACCCTGTTCTGTTTTGTAATCCAGTTCCTGTGTAGCCAAGTTTACATTCCGTGTATTAGTGATATCTTATGATGTTTCTTTTTCTGTGTGACTTATTTCAGTTAGAATCATCATACCTGAATCCACTCATTATGCTGCTATGGGCCTGATGACATAGATTTCATTGCTGAGTGATATTGCATTGTACGTAAGTACCACAACTTCTTTATCCATTTTTCACTTTCTGCGATATTGAACTTGTACCGTAAACAAGGTTCTTGTAAACAGAGCTGTTCCAAACTTTGGGGTGGCTGTGTCTTTTTGATTTTAATTTCCCTAAGCTATAGGACCATAAGTGGAAGTGCCCTAGGCTCTGTTGCTTTGTTTTTTAGATGTTTCAGGAAACACCATACACCTCTCCGGAGTGGCTGTTGGCAATTTACAGCCCGCCCATCAGCATAACAAGGCTCCCAGTTCTCCATGGCCTGTCCTGCCTTTCTGGATTTTACACTTTTTTCAGATGGCCCTTTTGACCGGGGGGAAGTGAGACTTCATTGTAGTGCAGATTTCCTTTGCAAGCTTGCTTGGTTGGCCAAAAAGGGCGTATGCGTTTTTTCCTGAATATATTCAGGAAAAAACGCATACGCCCTTTTTGGCCAAGTGCATCATTGTGGACGTTCTGCCTCTTTTCCTATGCTTTAAATGCAATTCCAGTCTACCTCCTGAAATCGGTTTCCTGCAATTCTGCCCCGCTTTCAAGTCCTCTTGGCAGCCTTACTTCAGTATATTTTTGGACGATAGCTGTCATTTATAACTCTGCAAGTTTGTGAATTACAGTGCCCCTGAGCTCCTTTCTTCAACTCGCTTTCTTGTGAGCTGGCCGCAACACCGCAGGATTGCTTCAGGCCCTAATCTGTTTCCGGCACGGCACGCTGAGCCTTTGGTTAATTCCTCTTCCTGGTGGGAAATGAGAGTTAAATTTGCCCGTCCAGACACCTCCAGCTAGTCTCTCATTGGTTCTCCCTATTCCTGTTCACCTTCCTCAGAAATTGCAAATGGGCCAAACAGGAGGTTAAAGGCACTGACTCTCCAAGTCGGGAGAGTGTTAGTAAAGTGTGTGGAATGTTGCACCCGAGTACCAGGGGACGAGAACTGAGACATATTGGAACACGTCTCCCGATCACACGGTTGATCATACTCTGGGTTCCACGTGCCTGTTTTACCTGAAGGCAGAATCCCTTAAACCTGGAGAGTTGAGACCCGTGGAATGGGTACCATGCAATATGACTTCAAAGGGTCTTCATTTGCTCACCGAACGTCTCCAATCCTATCACTGCTGCGTTTATGCCCCTGTACACACGCTTGATTTTCTTTCAGAGACATAGCAATCCATAGGTTTTAAGATACTTACTAGTCAGGTACATTCTTAGGCGTTTAATATGGGGTGTTGAGTCCATTTCGTTGAGCAAGGAGTAGTTCTTGTCTATTCCATATTTGGCTTAAGGAACTTTATCTGTGCTCATTTCAATCTCTGGTTTGATGCAGCACCCCAACTCACCTTTCCCCTTAAGCAAGCATAAGTTGGTTTTCTAAATTTGAGACCCTGTTCTGTTTTGTAATCCAGTTCCTGTGTAGCCAAGTTTACATTCCGTGTATTAGTGATATCTTATGATGTTTCTTTTTCTGTGTGACTTATTTCAGTTAGAATCATCATACCTGAATCCACTCATTATGCTGCTATGGGCCTGATGACATAGATTTCATTGCTGAGTGATATTGCATTGTACGTAAGTACCACAACTTCTTTATCCATTTTTCACTTTCTGCGATATTGAACTTGTACCGTAAACAAGGTTCTTGTAAACAGAGCTGTTCCAAACTTTGGGGTGGCTGTGTCTTTTTGATTTTAATTTCCCTAAGCTATAGGACCATAAGTGGAAGTGCCCTAGGCTCTGTTGCTTTGTTTTTTAGATGTTTCAGGAAACACCATACACCTCTCCGGAGTGGCTGTTGGCAATTTACAGCCCGCCCATCAGCATAACAAGGCTCCCAGTTCTCCATGGCCTGTCCTGCCTTTCTGGATTTTACACTTTTTTCAGATGGCCCTTTTGACCGGGGGGAAGTGAGACTTCATTGTAGTGCAGATTTCCTTTGCAAGCTTGCTTGGTTGGCCAAAAAGGGCGTATGCGTTTTTTCCTGAATATATTCAGGAAAAAACGCATACGCCCTTTTTGGCCAAGCGCATCATTGTGGACGTTCTGCCTCTTTTCCTATGCTTTAAATGCAATTCCAGTCTACCTCCTGAAATCGGTTTCCTGCAATTCTGCCCCACTTTCAAGTCCTCTTGGCAGCCTTACTTCAGTATATTTTTGGACGATAGCTGTCATTTATAACTCTGCAGGTTTGTGAATTACAGTGCCCCTGAGCTCCTTTCTTCAACTCGCTTTCTTGTGAGCTGGCCGCAACACCGCAGGATTGCTTCAGGCCCTAATCTGGTTCTGGCACGGCACGCTGAGCCTTTGGTTAATTCTTCTTCCTGGTGGGAAATGAGAGTTAAATTTGCCCGTCCAGACACCTCCAGCTAGTCTCTCATTGGTTCTCCCTATTCCTGTTCATCTTCCGCAGAAATTGCAAACTGGGCCAAACAGGAGGTTAAAGGCACTGACTCTCCAAGTCGGGAGAGTGTTAGTAAAGCATCTGGAATGTTGCACCCGAGTACCAGCGGACGAGAACTGAGACATATTGGAACACGTCTCCCGATCACACGGTTGATCATACTCTGGGTTTCACGTGCATGTTTTAGCTGAAGGAAGAATCCCTTAACTTGGAGAGTTGAGACCCGTGGAATGGGTCCCATGCAATATGACTTCAAAGGGTCTTCATTTGCTCACCGAACCTCTCCAATCCTATCACTGCTGCGTTTATGCCCCTGTACACACGCTTGATTTTCTTTCAGAGACATAGCAATCCATAGGTTTTAAGATACTTACTAGTCAGGTACATTCTTAGGCGTTTAATATGGGGTGTTGAGTCCATTTCGTTGAGCAAGGAGTAGTTCTTGTCTATTCTATATTTGGCTTAAGGAACTTTATCTGTGCTCATTTCAATCTCTGGTTTGATGCAGCACCCCAACTCACCTTTCCCCTTAAGCAAGCATAAGTTGGTTTTCTAAATTTGAGACCCTGTTCTGTTTTGTAATCCAGTTCCTGTGTAGCCAAGTTTACATTCCGTGTATTAGTGATATCTTATGATGTTTCTTTTTCTGTGTGACTTATTTCAGTTAGAATCATCATACCTGAATCCACTCATTATGCTGCTACGGGCCTGATGACATAGATTTCATTGCTGAGTGATATTGCATTGTACGTAAGTACCACAACTTCTTTATCCATTTTTCACTTTCTGCGATATTGAACTTGTACCGTAAACGAGGTTCTTGTAAACAGAGCTGTCCCAAACTTTGGGGTGGCTGTGTCTTTTTGATTTTAATTTCCCTAAGCTATAGGACCATAAGTGGAAGTGCCCTAGGCTCTGTTGCTTTGTTTTTTAGATGTTTCAGGAAACACCATACACCTCTCCCGAGTGGCTGTTGGCAATTTACATCCCGCCCATCAGCATAACAAGGCTCCCAGTTCTCCATGGCCTGTCCTGCCTTTCTGGATTTTACACTTTTTTCAGATGTCCCTTTTGACCGGGGGGAAGTGAGACTTCATTGTAGTGCAGATTTCCTTTGCAAGCTTGCTTGGTTGGCCAAAAAGGGCGTATGCGTTTTTTCCTGAATATATTCAGGAAAAAACGCATACGCCCTTTTTGGCCAAGTGCATCATTGTGGATGTTCTGCCTCTTTTCCTATGCTTTAAATGCAATTCCAGTCTACCTCCTGAAATCGGTTTCCTGCAATTCTGCCCCGCTTTCAAGTCCTCTTGGCAGCCTTACTTCAGTATATTTTTGGACGATAGCTGTCATTTATAACTCTGCAGGTTTGTGAATTACAGTGCCCCTGAGCTCCTTTCTTCAACTCGCTTTCTTGTGAGCTGGCCGCAACACCGCAGGATTGCTTCAGGCCCTAATCTGTTTCCGGCTCGGCACGCTGAGCCTTTGGTTAATTCCTCTTCCTGGTGGGAAATGAGAGTTAAATTTGCCCGTCCAGACACCTCCAGCTAGTCTCTCATTGGTTCTCCCTATTCCTGTTCATCTTCCGCAGAAATTGCAAACTGGGCCAAACAGGAGGTTAAAGGCACTGACTCTCCAAGTCGGGAGAGTGTTAGTAAAGCGTCTGGAATGTTGCACCCGAGTACCAGGGGACGAGAACTGAGACATATTGGAACACGTCTCCCGATCACACGGTTGATCATACTCTGGGTTCCACGTGCATGTTTTAGCTGAAGGAAGAATCCCTTAAACCTGGAGAGTTGAGACCCGTGGAATGGGTACCATGCAATATGACTTCAAAGGGTCTTCATTTGCTCACCGAACCTCTCCAATCCTATCACTGCTGCGTTTATGCCCCTGTACACACGCTTGATTTTCTTTCAGAGACATAGCAATCCATAGGTTTTAAGATACTTACTAGTCAGGTACATTCTTAGGCGTTTAATATGGGGTGTTGAGTCCATTTCGTTGAGCAAGGAGTAGTTCTTGTCTATTCCATATTTGGCTTAAGGAACTTTATCTGTGCTCATTTCAATCTCTGGTTTGATGCAGCACCCCAACTCACCTTTCCCCTTAAGCAAGCATAAGTTGGTTTTCTAAATTTGAGACCCTGTTCTGTTTTGTAATCCAGTTCCTGTGTAGCCAAGTTTACATTCCGTGTATTAGTGATATCTTATGATGTTTCTTTTTCTGTGTGACTAATTTCACTTAGAATCATCGTACCTGAATCCACTCATTATGCTGCTACGGGCCTGATGACATAGATTTCATTGCTGAGTGATATTGCATTGTACGTAAGTACCACAATTTCTTTATCCATTTTTCACTTTCTGTGATATTGAACTTGTCCCGTAAACGAGGTTCTTGTAAACAGAGCCGTCCCAAACTTTGGGGTGGCTGTGTCTTTTTGATTTTAATTTCCCTAAGCTATAGGACCATAAGTGGAAGTGCCCTAGGCTCTGTTGCTTTGTTTTTTGGATGTTTCAAGAAACACCATACACTTCTCCAGAGTGGCTGCTGGCAATTTACATCCCGCCCATCAGCATAACTAGGCTCCCAGTTCTCCATGGCCTGTCCTGCCTTTCTGGATTTTACACTTTTTTCAGATGGCCCTTTTGACCGGGGGGCAGTGAGACTTCATTGTAGTGCAGATTTCCTTTGCAAGCTTGCTTGTTTGGCCAAAAAGGGCGTATGCGTTTTTTCTTGAATATATTCAGGAAAAAACGCATACGCCCTTTTTGGCCAAGTGCATCATTTTGGACGTTCTGCCTCTTTTCCTATGCTTTACATGCAATTCCAGTCTACCTCCTGAAATCGGTTTCCTGCAATTCTGCCCTGCTTTCAACTCCTCTTGGCATCCTAATTCAATATATTTTTGGAAGATAGCTGTCATTTATAACTCTGCAGGTTTGTGAATTACAGTGCCCCTGAGCTCCTTTCTTCAACTCGCTTTCTTGTGAGCTGGCCACAACACCACAGGATTGCTTCAGGCCCTAGTTTGGTTCCGGCACGGCATGCTGAGCCTTTGGTTAATTCCTCTTCCTGGTGGGAAATGAGAGTTAAATTGGCCCGTCCGGACACCTCCACCTAATCTCTCATTGGTTCTCCCTATTCCTGTTCATCTTCCGCAGAAATTGCTAACTGGGCCAAACAGGAGGTTAAAGGCACTGACTCTCCAAGTGGGGAGAGTGTTAGTAAAGCGTCTGGAATGTTGCACCCGAGTACCAGGCGACCAAAACTGAGACACATTTGAACACGTTTTCCGACCACATGGTGGATCATACTCTGGGTTCCACATGCATGTTTTAGCTGAAGGAAGAATCCCTTAAACCTGGAGAGTTGAGACCCATGGAATGGGTACCATGCAATATGACTTCAAAGGGTCTGCATTTGCTCACCGAACCTCAGCAATCCTATCACTGCTGCGTTTATGCCGCTGTACACACGCTTGATTCTCTTTCGGAGACATATAAATCCATAGGTTTTAAGATACTTACTAGTCAGGTATATTCTTAGGCGTTTAATATGGAGTGTTGAGTCCACTTCGTTGAGCAAGGAGTAGCTCTTGTCTATTACATATTTGGCTTATGGAACGGTATCTGTGCTCATTTCAATCTCTGGTTTTATGCAGCACCCCAACTCACCCGTCCCCTTAAGCAAGCATAAGTTGGTTTTCTACATTTGACACCCTGTTCTGTTTTGTAATTCAGTTCTTGTGTAGCCAAGTTTACATTCCGTGTATTAGTGATATCTTATGATGTTTCTTTTTCTGTGTGACTAATTTCACTTAGAATCATCGTACCTGAATCCACTCATTATGCTGCTACGGGCCTGTTGACATAGATTTCATTGCTGAGTGATATTGCATTGTACGTAAGTACCACAATTTCTTTATCCATTTTTCGCTTTCTGTGATATTGAACTTGTACCGTAAACGAGGTTCTTGTAAACAGAGCCGTCCCAAACTTTGGGGTGGCTGTGTCTTTTTGATTTTAATTTCCCTAAGCTATAGGACCATAAGTGGAAGTGCCCTAGGCTCTGTTGCTTTGTTTTTTGGATGTTTCAGGAAACACCATACACTTCTCCAGAGTGGCTGCTGGCAATTTACATCCCGCCCATCAGCATAACTAGGCTCCCAGTTCTCCATACCCTGTCCTGCCTTTCTGGATTTTACACTTTTTTCAGATGGCCCTTTTGACCGGGGGGCAGTGAGACTTCATTGTAGTGCAGATTTCCTTTGCAAGCTTGCTTGGTTGGCCAAAAAGGGCGTATGCGTTTTTTCTTGAATATATTCAGGAAAAAACGCATACGCCCTTTTTGGCCAAGTGCATCATTGTGGACGTTCTGCCTCTTTTCCTATGCTTTACATGCCATTCCAGTCTACCTCCTGAAATCGGTTTCCTGCAATTCTGCCCTGCTTTCAACTCCTCTTGGCATCCTAATTCAATATATTTTTGGAAGATAGCTGTCATTTGTAACTCTGCAGGTTTGTGAATTACAGTGCCCCTGAGCTCCTTTCTTCAACTCGCTTTCTTGTGAGCTGGCCGCAACACCGCAGGATTGCTTCAGGCCCTAGTTTGGTTCCGGCACAGCATGCTGAGCCTTTGGTTAATTCCTCTTCCTGGTGGGAAATGAGAGTTAAATTGGCCCGTCCGGACACCTCCACCTAATCTCTCATTGGTTCTCCCTATTCCTGTTCATCTTCCGCAGAAATTGCTAACTGGGCCAAACAGGAGGTTAAAGGCACTGACTCTCCAAGTGGGGAGAGTGTTAGTAAAGCGTCTGGAATGTTGCACCCGAGTACCAGGAAACGAAAATTGAGACACATTTGAACACGTTTTCCGATCACACGGTGGATCATACTCTGGGTTCCACATGCATGTTTTAGCTGAAGGAAAAATCCCTTAAACAGGGAGAGTTGAGACCCATGGAATGGGTACCATGCAATATGACTTCAAAGGGTCTGCATTTGCTCACCGAACCTCAGCAATACTATCACTGCTGCGTTTATGCCACTGTACACACGCTTGATTCTCTTTCGGAGACATATAAATCCATAGGTTTTAAGATTCTTACTAGTCAGGTATATTCTTAGGCATTTAATATGGAGTGTTGAGTCCACTTCGTTGAGCAAGGAGTAGCTCTTGTCTATTACATATTTGGCTTATGGAACGGTATCTGTGCTAATTTCAATCTCTGGTTTTATGCAGCACCCCAACTCACCCGTCCCCTTAAGCAAGCATAAGTTGGTTTTCTACATTTGACACCCTGTTCTGTTTTGTAATTCAGTTCTTGTGTAGCCAAGTTTACATTCCGTGTATTAGTGATATCTTATGATGTTTCTTTTTCTGTGTGACTAATTTCACTTAGAATCATCGTACCTGAATCCACTCATTATGCTGCTACGGGCCTGATGACATAGATTTCATTGCTGAGTGATATTGCATTGTACGTAAGTACCACAATTTCTTTATCCATTTTTCGCTTTCTGTGATATTGAACTTGTCCCGTAAACGAGGTTCTTGTAAACAGAGCCGTCCCAAACTTTGGGGTGGCTGTGTCTTTTTGATTTTAATTTCCCTAAGCTATAGGACCATAAGTGGAAGTGCCCTAGGCTCTGTTGCTTTGTTTTCTGGATGTTTCAGGAAACACCATACACTTCTCCAGAGTGGCTGCTGGCAATTTACATCCCGCCCATCAGCATAACTAGGCTCCCAGTTCTCCATGGCCTGTCCTGCCTTTCTGGATTTTACACTTTTTTCAGATGGCCCTTTTGACTGGGGGGCAGTGAGACTTCATTGTAGTGCAGATTTCCTTTGCAAGCTTGCTTGGTTGGCCAAAAAGGGCGTATGCGTTTTTTCCTGAATATATTCAGGAAAAAACGCATACGCCCTTTTTGGCCAAGTGCATCATTGTGGACGTTCTGCCTCTTTTCCTATGCTTTACATGCAATTCCAGTCTACCTCCTGAAATCGGTTTCCTGCAATTCTGCCCTGCTTTCAACTCCTCTTGGCATCCTAATTCAATATATTTTTGGAAGATAGCTGTCATTTATAACTCTGCAGGTTTGTGAATTACAGTGCCCCTGAGCTCCTTTCTTCAACTCGCTTTCTTGTGAGCTGGCCGCAACACCGCAGGATTGCTTCAGGCCCTAGTTTGGTTCCGGCACAGCATGCTGAGCCTTTGGTTAATTCCTCTTCCTGGTGGGAAATGAGAGTTAAATTGGCCCGTCCGGACACCTCCACCTAATCTCTCATTGGTTCTCCCTATTCCTGTTCATCTTCCGCAGAAATTGCTAACTGGGCCAAACAGGAGGTTAAAGGCACTGACTCTCCAAGTGGGGAGAGTGTTAGTAAAGCGTCTGGAATGTTGCACCCGAGTACCAGGCGACCAAAACTGAGACACATTTGAACACGTTTTCCGACCACATGGTGGATCATACTCTGGGTTCCACATGCATGTTTTAGCTGAAGGAAGAATCCCTTAAACCTGGAGAGTTGAGACCCATGGAATGGGTACCATGCAATATGACTTCAAAGGGTCTGCATTTGCTCACCGAACCTCAGCAATCCTATCACTGCTGCGTTTATGCCGCTGTAAACACGCTTGATTCTCTTTCGGAGACATATAAATCCATAGGTTTTAAGATACTTACTAGTCAGGTATATTCTTAGGCGTTTAGTATGGAGTGTTGAGTCCACTTCGTTGAGCAAGGAGTAGCTCTTGTCTATTACATATTTGGCTTATGGAACGGTATCTGTGCTCATTTCAATCTCTGGTTTTATGCAGCACCCCAACTCACCCGTCCCCTTAAGCAAGCATAAGTTGGTTTTCTACATTTGACACCCTGTTCTGTTTTGTAATTCAGTTCTTGTGTAGCCAAGTTTACATTCCGTGTATTAGTGATATCTTATGATGTTTCTTTTTCTGTGTGACTAATTTCACTTAGAATCATCGTACCTGAATCCACTCATTATGCTGCTACGGGCCTGTTGACATAGATTTCATTGCTGAGTGATATTGCATTGTACGTAAGTACCACAATTTCTTTATCCATTTTTCGCTTTCTGTGATATTGAACTTGTACCGTAAACGAGGTTCTTGTAAACAGAGCCGTCCCAAACTTTGGGGTGGCTGTGTCTTTTTGATTTTAATTTCCCTAAGCTATAGGACCATAAGTGGAAGTGCCCTAGGCTCTGTTGCTTTGTTTTTTGGATGTTTCAGGAAACACCATACACTTCTCCAGAGTGGCTGCTGGCAATTTACATCCCGCCCATCAGCATAACTAGGCTCCCAGTTCTCCATACCCTGTCCTGCCTTTCTGGATTTTACACTTTTTTCAGATGGCCCTTTTGACCGGGGGGCAGTGAGACTTCATTGTAGTGCAGATTTCCTTTGCAAGCTTGCTTGGTTGGCCAAAAAGGGCGTATGCGTTTTTTCTTGAATATATTCAGGAAAAAACGCATACGCCCTTTTTGGCCAAGTGCATCATTGTGGACGTTCTGCCTCTTTTCCTATGCTTTACATGCAATTCCAGTCTACCTCCTGAAATCGGTTTCCTGCAATTCTGCCCTGCTTTCAACTCCTCTTGGCATCCTAATTCAATATATTTTTGGAAGATAGCTGTCATTTGTAACTCTGCAGGTTTGTGAATTACAGTGCCCCTGAGCTCCTTTCTTCAACTCGCTTTCTTGTGAGCTGGCCGCAACACCGCAGGATTGCTTCAGGCCCTAGTTTGGTTCCGGCACAGCATGCTGAGCCTTTGGTTAATTCCTCTTCCTGGTGGGAAATGAGAGTTAAATTGGCCCGTCCGGACACCTCCACCTAATCTCTCATTGGTTCTCCCTATTCCTGTTCATCTTCCGCAGAAATTGCTAACTGGGCCAAACAGGAGGTTAAAGGCACTGACTCTCCAAGTGGGGAGAGTGTTAGTAAAGCGTCTGGAATGTTGCACCCGAGTACCAGGAAACGAAAATTGAGACACATTTGAACACGTTTTCCGATCACACGGTGGATCATACTCTGGGTTCCACATGCATGTTTTAGCTGAAGGAAAAATCCCTTAAACAGGGAGAGTTGAGACCCATGGAATGGGTACCATGCAATATGACTTCAAAGGGTCTGCATTTGCTCACCGAACCTCAGCAATACTATCACTGCTGCGTTTATGCCACTGTACACACGCTTGATTCTCTTTCGGAGACATATAAATCCATAGGTTTTAAGATTCTTACTAGTCAGGTATATTCTTAGGCATTTAATATGGAGTGTTGAGTCCACTTCGTTGAGCAAGGAGTAGCTCTTGTCTATTACATATTTGGCTTATGGAACGGTATCTGTGCTAATTTCAATCTCTGGTTTTATGCAGCACCCCAACTCACCCGTCCCCTTAAGCAAGCATAAGTTGGTTTTCTACATTTGACACCCTGTTCTGTTTTGTAATTCAGTTCTTGTGTAGCCAAGTTTACATTCCGTGTATTAGTGATATCTTATGATGTTTCTTTTTCTGTGTGACTAATTTCACTTAGAATCATCGTACCTGAATCCACTCATTATGCTGCTACGGGCCTGATGACATAGATTTCATTGCTGAGTGATATTGCATTGTACGTAAGTACCACAATTTCTTTATCCATTTTTCGCTTTCTGTGATATTGAACTTGTCCCGTAAACGAGGTTCTTGTAAACAGAGCCGTCCCAAACTTTGGGGTGGCTGTGTCTTTTTGATTTTAATTTCCCTAAGCTATAGGACCATAAGTGGAAGTGCCCTAGGCTCTGTTGCTTTGTTTTCTGGATGTTTCAGGAAACACCATACACTTCTCCAGAGTGGCTGCTGGCAATTTACATCCCGCCCATCAGCATAACTAGGCTCCCAGTTCTCCATGGCCTGTCCTGCCTTTCTGGATTTTACACTTTTTTCAGATGGCCCTTTTGACTGGGGGGCAGTGAGACTTCATTGTAGTGCAGATTTCCTTTGCAAGCTTGCTTGGTTGGCCAAAAAGGGCGTATGCGTTTTTTCCTGAATATATTCAGGAAAAAACGCATACGCCCTTTTTGGCCAAGTGCATCATTGTGGACGTTCTGCCTCTTTTCCTATGCTTTACATGCAATTCCAGTCTACCTCCTGAAATCGGTTTCCTGCAATTCTGCCCTGCTTTCAACTCCTCTTGGCATCCTAATTCAATATATTTTTGGAAGATAGCTGTCATTTATAACTCTGCAGGTTTGTGAATTACAGTGCCCCTGAGCTCCTTTCTTCAACTCGCTTTCTTGTGAGCTGGCCGCAACACCGCAGGATTGCTTCAGGCCCTAGTTTGGTTCCGGCACAGCATGCTGAGCCTTTGGTTAATTCCTCTTCCTGGTGGGAAATGAGAGTTAAATTGGCCCGTCCGGACACCTCCACCTAATCTCTCATTGGTTCTCCCTATTCCTGTTCATCTTCCGCAGAAATTGCTAACTGGGCCAAACAGGAGGTTAAAGGCACTGACTCTCCAAGTGGGGAGAGTGTTAGTAAAGCGTCTGGAATGTTGCACCCGAGTACCAGGAAACGAAAATTGAGACACATTTGAACACGTTTTCCGATCACACGGTGGATCATACTCTGGGTTCCACATGCATGTTTTAGCTGAAGGAAAAATCCCTTAAACAGGGAGAGTTGAGACCCATGGAATGGGTACCATGCAATATGACTTCAAAGGGTCTGCATTTGCTCACCGAACCTCAGCAATACTATCACTGCTGCGTTTATGCCACTGTACACACGCTTGATTCTCTTTCGGAGACATATAAATCCATAGGTTTTAAGATTCTTACTAGTCAGGTATATTCTTAGGCGTTTCATATATTCAGGAAAAAACGCATATGCCCTTTTTGGCCAAGTGCATCATTGTGGACGTTCTGCCTCTTTTCCTATGCTTTACATGCAATTCCAGTCTACCTCCTGAAATCGGTTTCCTGCAATTCTGCCCCCCTTTCAACTCCTCTTGGCAGCCTTACTTCAATATATTTTTGGAAGATAGCTGTCATTTGTAACTCTGCAGGTTTGTGAATTACAGTGCCCCTGAGCTCCTTTCTTCAACTCGCTTTCTTGTGAGCTGGCCGCAACACCGCAGGATTGCTTCTGGTCCTAGTGTGGTTCCGGCATGGCACGCTGAGCCTTTGGTTAATTCCTCTTCCTGGTGGGAAATGAGAGTTAAATTTGCCCGTCCGGACACCTCCACCTAGTCTCTCATTGGTTCTCCCTATTCCTGTTCATTTTCCACAGTAATTGCAAACTGGGCCAAACAGGAGGTTAAAGGCACTGACTCTCCAAGTGGGGAGAGTGTTAGTAAAGCGTCTGGAATGTTGCACCCGAGTACCAGGGGACGAAAACTGAGACACATTTGAACACGTTTCCCGATCACACGGTGGATCATACTCTGGGTTCCACATGCATGTTTTAGATGAAGGAAGAATCCCTTAAACCTGGAGAGTTGAGACCCATGGAATGGGTACCATGCAATATGACTTCAAAGGGTCTGGATTTGCTCACCGAACCTCAGCAATCCTATCACTGCTGCGTTTATGCCGCTGTACACACGCTTGATTCTCTTTCGGAGACATATAAATCCATAGGTTTTAAGATTCTTACTAGTCAGGTAGATTCTTACTAGTCAGGTATATTCTTAGGTGTTTAATATGGGGTGTTGAGTCCACTTCGTTGAGCAAGGAGTAGCTCTTGTCTATTACATATTTGGCTTATGGAACGGTATCTGTGCTCATTTCAATCTCTGGTTTTATGCAGCACCCCAACTCACCCGTCCCCTTAAGCAAGCATAAGTTGGTTTTCTACATTTGACACCCTGTTCTGTTTTGTAATTCAGTTCTTGTGTAGCCAAGTTTACATTCCGTGTATTAGTGATATCTTATGATGTTTCTTTTTCTGTGTGACTAATTTCACTTAGAATCATCGTACCTGAATCCACTCATTATGCTGATACGGGCCTGATGACATAGATTTCATTGCTGAGTGATATTGCATTGTACGTAAGTACCACAATTTCTTTATCCATTTTTCGCTTTCTGTGATATTGAACTTGTCCCGTAAACGAGGTTCTTGTAAACAGAGCCGTCCCAAACTTTGGGGTGGCTGTGTCTTTTTGATTTTAATTTCCCTAAGCTATAGGACCATAAGTGGAAGTGCCCTAGGCTCTGTTGCTTTCTTTTTTGGATGTTTCAGGAAACACCATACACTTCTCCAGAGTGGCTGCTGGCAATTTACATCCCGCCCATCAGCATAACTAGGCTCCCAGTTCTCCATGGCCTGTCCTGCCTATCTGGATTTTACACTTTTTTCAGATGGCCCTTTTGACCGGGGGGCAGTGAGACTTCATTGTAGTGCAGATTTCCTTTGCAAGCTTGCTTGTTTGGCCAAAAAGGGCGTATGCGTTTTTTCTTGAATATATTCAGGAAAAAACGCATACGCCCTTTTTGGCCAAGTGCATCATTGTGGACGTTCTGCCTCTTTTCCTATGCTTTACATGCAATTCCAGTCTACCTCCTGAAATCGGTTTCCTGCAATTCTGCCCTGCTTTCAACTCCTCTTGGCATCCTAATTCAATATATTTTTGGAAGATAGCTGTCATTTATAACTCTGCAGGTTTGTGAATTACAGTGCCCCTGAGCTCCTTTCTTCAACTCGCTTTCTTGTGAGCTGGCCGCAACACCGCAGGATTGCTTCAGGCCCTAGTTTGGTTCCGGCACAGCATGCTGAGCCTTTGGTTAATTCCTCTTCCTGGTGGGAAATGAGAGTTAAATTGGCCCGTCCGGACACCTCCACCTAATCTCTCATTGGTTCTCCCTATTCCTGTTCATCTTCCGCAGAAATTGCTAACTGGGCCAAACAGGAGGTTAAAGGCACTGACTCTCCAAGTCGGGAGAGTGTTAGTAAAGCGTCTGGAATGTTGCACCCGAGTACCAGGAAACGAAAATTGAGACACATTTGAACACGTTTTCCGATCACACGGTGGATCATACTCTGGGTTCCACATGCATGTTTTAGCTGAAGGAAAAATCCCTTAAACAGGGAGAGTTGAGACCCATGGAATGGGTACCATGCAATATGACTTCAAAGGGTCTGCATTTGCTCACCGAACCTCAGCAATACTATCACTGCTGCGTTTATGCCACTGTACACACGCTTGATTCTCTTTCGGAGACATATAAATCCATAGGTTTTAAGATTCTTACTAGTCAGGTATATTCTTAGGCGTTTAATATATTCAGGAAAAAACGCATATGCCCTTTTTGGCCAAGTGCATCATTGTGGACGTTCTGCCTCTTTTCCTATGCTTTACATGCAATTCCAGTCTACCTCCTGAAATCGGTTTCCTGCAATTCTGCCCCCCTTTCAACTCCTCTTGGCAGCCTTACTTCAATATATTTTTGGAAGATAGCTGTCATTTGTAACTCTGCAGGTTTGTGAATTACAGTGCCCCTGAGCTCCTTTCTTCAACTCGCTTTCTTGTGAGCTGGCCGCAACACCGCAGGATTGCTTCTGGTCCTAGTGTGGTTCCGGCATGGCACGCTGAGCCTTTGGTTAATTCCTCTTCCTGGTGGGAAATGAGAGTTAAATTTGCCCGTCCGGACACCTCCACCTAGTCTCTCATTGGTTCTCCCTATTCCTGTTCATTTTCCACAGTAATTGCAAACTGGGCCAAACAGGAGGTTAAAGGCACTGACTCTCCAAGTGGGGAGAGTGTTAGTAAAGCGTCTGGAATGTTGCACCCGAGTACCAGGGGACGAAAACTGAGACACATTTGAACACGTTTCCCGATCACACGGTGGATCATACTCTGGGTTCCACATGCATGTTTTAGATGAAGGAAGAATCCCTTAAACCTGGAGAGTTGAGACCCATGGAATGGGTACCATGCAATATGACTTCAAAGGGTCTGGATTTGCTCACCGAACCTCAGCAATCCTATCACTGCTGCGTTTATGCCGCTGTACACACGCTTGATTCTCTTTCGGAGACATATAAATCCATAGGTTTTAAGATTCTTACTAGTCAGGTAGATTCTTACTAGTCAGGTATATTCTTAGGTGTTTAATATGGGGTGTTGAGTCCACTTCGTTGAGCAAGGAGTAGCTCTTGTCTATTACATATTTGGCTTATGGAACGGTATCTGTGCTCATTTCAATCTCTGGTTTTATGCAGCACCCCAACTCACCCGTCCCCTTAAGCAAGCATAAGTTGGTTTTCTACATTTGACACCCTGTTCTGTTTTGTAATTCAGTTCTTGTGTAGCCAAGTTTACATTCCGTGTATTAGTGATATCTTATGATGTTTCTTTTTCTGTGTGACTAATTTCACTTAGAATCATCGTACCTGAATCCACTCATTATGCTGATACGGGCCTGATGACATAGATTTCATTGCTGAGTGATATTACATTGTACGTAAGTACCACAATTTCTTTATCCATTTTTCGCTTTCTGTGATATTGAACTTGTCCCGTAAACGAGGTTCTTGTAAACAGAGCCGTCCCAAACTTTGGGGTGGCTGTGTCTTTTTGATTTTAATTTCCCTAAGCTATAGGACCATAAGTGGAAGTGCCCTAGGCTCTGTTGCTTTCTTTTTTGGATGTTTCAGGAAACACCATACACTTCTCCAGAGTGGCTGCTGGCAATTTACATCCCGCCCATCAGCATAACTAGGCTCCCAGTTCTCCATGGCCTGTCCTGCCTTTCTGGATTTTACACTTTTTTCAGATGGCCCTTTTGACCGGGGGGCAGTGAGACTTCATTGTAGTGCAGATTTCCTTTGCAAGCTTGCTTGTTTGGCCAAAAAGGGCGTATGCGTTTTTTCTTGAATATATTCAGGAAAAAACGCATACGCCCTTTTTGGCCAAGTGCATCATTTTGGACGTTCTGCCTCTTTTCCTATGCTTTACATGCAATTCCAGTCTACCTCCTGAAATCGGTTTCCTGCAATTCTGCCCTGCTTTCAACTCCTCTTGGCATCCTAATTCAATATATTTTTGGAAGATAGCTGTCATTTATAACTCTGCAGGTTTGTGAATTACAGTGCCCCTGAGCTCCTTTCTTCAACTCGCTTTCTTGTGAGCTGGCCACAACACCGCAGGATTGCTTCAGGCCCTAGTTTGGTTCCGGCACGGCATGCTGAGACTTTGGTTAATTCCTCTTCCTGGTGGGAAATGAGAGTTAAATTGGCCCGTCCGGACACCTCCACCTAATCTCTCATTGGTTCTCCCTATTCCTGTTCATCTTCCGCAGAAATTGCTAACTGGGCCAAACAGGAGGTTAAAGGCACTGACTCTCCAAGTGGGGAGAGTGTTAGTAAAGCGTCTGGAATGTTGCACCCGAGTACCAGGGGACCAAAACTGAGACACATTTGAACACGTTTTCCGACCACATGGTGGATCATACTCTGGGTTCCACATGCATGTTTTAGCTGAAGGAAGAATCCCTTAAACATGGAGAGTTGAGACCCATGGAATGGGTACCATGCAATATGACTTCAAAGGGTCTGCATTTGCTCACCGAACCTCAGCAATCCTATCACTGCTGCGTTTATGCCGCTGTACACACGCTTGATTCTCTTTCGGAGACATATAAATCCATAGGTTTTAAGATACTTACTAGTCAGGTATATTCTTAGGCGTTTAATATGGAGTGTTGAGTCCACTTCGTTGAGCAAGGAGTAGCTCTTGTCTATTACATATTTGGCTTATGGAACGGTATCTGTGCTCATTTCAATCTCTGGTTTTATGCAGCACCCCAACTCACCCGTCCCCTTAAGCAAGCATAAGTTGGTTTTCTACATTTGACACCCTGTTCTGTTTTGTAATTCAGTTCTTGTGTAGCCAAGTTTACATTCCGTGTATTAGTGATATCTTATGATGTTTCTTTTTCTGTGTGACTAATTTCACTTAGAATCATCGTACCTGAATCCACTCATTATGCTGCTACGGGCCTGTTGACATAGATTTCATTGCTGAGTGATATTGCATTGTACGTAAGTACCACAATTTCTTTATCCATTTTTCGCTTTCTGTGATATTGAACTTGTACCGTAAACGAGGTTCTTGTAAACAGAGCCGTCCCAAACTTTGGGGTGGCTGTGTCTTTTTGATTTTAATTTCCCTAAGCTATAGGACAATAAGTGGAAGTGCCCTAGGCTCTGTTGCTTTGTTTTTTGGATGTTTCAGGAAACACCATACACTTCTCCAGAGTGGCTGCTGGCAATTTACATCCCGCCCATCAGCATAACTAGGCTCCCAGTTCTCCATGGCCTGTCCTGCCTTTCTGGATTTTACACTTTTTTCAGATGGCCCTTTTGACCGGGGGGCAGTGAGACTTCATTGTAGTGCAGATTTCCTTTGCAAGCTTGCTTGGTTGGCCAAAAAGGACGTATGCGTTTTTTCCTGAATATATTCAGGAAAAAACGCATACGCCCTTTTTGGCCAAGTGCATCATTGTGGACGTTCTGCCTCTTTTCCTATGCTTTACATGCAATTCCAGTCTACCTCCTGAAATCGGTTTCCTGCAATTCTGCCCTGCTTTCAACTCCTCTTGGCATCCTAATTCAATATATTTTTGGAAGATAGCTGTCATTTATAACTCTGCAGGTTTGTGAATTACAGTGCCCCTGAGCTCCTTTCTTCAACTCGCTTTCTTGTGAGCTGGCCGCAACACCGCAGGATTGCTTCAGGCCCTAGTTTGGTTCCGGCACAGCATGCTGAGCCTTTGGTTAATTCCTCTTCCTGGTGGGAAATGAGAGTTAAATTGGCCCGTCCGGACACCTCCACCTAATCTCTCATTGGTTCTCCCTATTCCTGTTCATCTTCCGCAGAAATTGCTAACTGGGCCAAACAGGAGGTTAAAGGCACTGACTCTCCAAGTGGGGAGAGTGTTAGTAAAGCGTCTGGAATGTTGCACCCGAGTACCAGGAAACGAAAATTGAGACACATTTGAACACGTTTTCGGATCACACGGTGGATCATACTCTGGGTTCCACATGCATGTTTTAGCTGAAGGAAAAATCCCTTAAACAGGGAGAGTTGAGACCCATGGAATGGGTACCATGCAATATGACTTCAAAGGGTCTGCATTTGCTCACCGAACCTCAGCAATACTATCACTGCTGCGTTTATGCCACTGTACACACGCTTGATTCTCTTTCGGAGACATATAAATCCATAGGTTTTAAGATTCTTACTAGTCAGGTAGATTCTTACTAGTCAGGTATATTCTTAGGCGTTTAATATGGGGTGTTGAGTCCACTTCGTTGAGCAAGGAGTAGCTCTTGTCTATTACATATTTGGCTTATGGAACGGTATCTGTGCTCATTTCAATCTCTGGTTTTATGCAGCACCCCAACTCACCCGTCCCCTTAAGCAAGCATAAGTTGGTTTTCTACATTTGACACCCTGTTCTGTTTTGTAATTCAGTTCTTGTGTAGCCAAGTTTACATTCCGTGTATTAGTGATATCTTATGATGTTTCTTTTTCTGTGTGACTAATTTCACTTAGAATCATCGTACCTGAATCCACTCATTATGCTGCTACGGGCCTGATGACATAGATTTCATTGCTGAGTGATATTGCATTGTACGTAAGTACCACAGTTTCTTTATCCATTTTTCGCTTTCTGTGATATTGAACTTGTACCGTAAACGAGGTTCTTGTAAACAGAGCCGTCCCAAACTTTGGGGTGGCTGTGTCTTTTTGATTTTAATTTCCCTAAGCTATAGGACCATAAGTGGAAGTGCCCTAGGCTCTGTTGCTTTGTTTTTTGGATGTTTCAGGAAACACCATACACTTCTCCAGAGTGGCTGCTGGCAATTTACATCCCGCCCATCAGCATAACTAGGCTCCCAGTTCTCCATGGCCTGTCCTGCCTTTCTGGATTTTACACTTTTTTCAGATGGCCCTTTTGACCGGGGGGCAGTGAGACTTCATTGTAGTGCAGATTTCCTTTGCAAGCTTGCTTGTTTGGCCAAAAAGGGCGTATGCGTTTTTTCTTGAATATATTCAGGAAAAAACGCATACGCCCTTTTTGGCCAAGTGCATCATTTTGGACGTTCTGCCTCTTTTCCTATGCTTTACATGCAATTCCAGTCTACCTCCTGAAATCGGTTTCCTGCAATTCTGCCCTGCTTTCAACTCCTCTTGGCATCCTAATTCAATATATTTTTGGAAGATAGCTGTCATTTATAACTCTGCAGGTTTGTGAATTACAGTGCCCCTGAGCTCCTTTCTTCAACTCGCTTTCTTGTGAGCTGGCCACAACACCGCAGGATTGCTTCAGGCCCTAGTTTGGTTCCGGCACGGCATGCTGAGCCTTTGGTTAATTCCTCTTCCTGGTGGGAAATGAGAGTTAAATTGGCCCGTCCGGACACCTCCACCTAATCTCTCATTGGTTCTCCCTATTCCTGTTCATCTTCCGCAGAAATTGCTAACTGGGCCAAACAGGAGGTTAAAGGCACTGACTCTCCAAGTGGGGAGAGTGTTAGTAAAGCGTCTGGAATGTTGCACCCGAGTACCAGGGGACCAAAACTGAGACACATTTGAACACGTTTTCCGACCACATGGTGGATCATACTCTGGGTTCCACATGCATGTTTTAGCTGAAGGAAGAATCCCTTAAACATGGAGAGTTGAGACCCATGGAATGGGTACCATGCAATATGACTTCAAAGGGTCTGCATTTGCTCACCGAACCTCAGCAATCCTATCACTGCTGCGTTTATGCCGCTGTACACACGCTTGATTCTCTTTCGGAGACATATAAATCCATAGGTTTTAAGATACTTACTAGTCAGGTATATTCTTAGGCGTTTAATATGGAGTGTTGAGTCCACTTCGTTGAGCAAGGAGTAGCTCTTGTCTATTACATATTTGGCTTATGGAACGGTATCTGTGCTCATTTCAATCTCTGGTTTTATGCAGCACCCCAACTCACCCGTCCCCTTAAGCAAGCATAAGTTGGTTTTCTACATTTGACACCCTGTTCTGTTTTGTAATTCAGTTCTTGTGTAGCCAAGTTTACATTCCGTGTATTAGTGATATCTTATGATGTTTCTTTTTCTGTGTGACTAATTTCACTTAGAATCATCGTACCTGAATCCACTCATTATGCTGCTACGGGCCTGTTGACATAGATTTCATTGCTGAGTGATATTGCATTGTACGTAAGTACCACAATTTCTTTATCCATTTTTCGCTTTCTGTGATATTGAACTGGTACCGTAAACGAGGTTCTTGTAAACAGAGCCGTCCCAAACTTTGGGGTGGCTGTGTCTTTTTGATTTTAATTTCCCTAAGCTATAGGACAATAAGTGGAAGTGCCCTAGGCTCTGTTGCTTTGTTTTTTGGATGTTTCAGGAAACACCATACACTTCTCCAGAGTGGCTGCTGGCAATTTACATCCCGCCCATCAGCATAACTAGGCTCCCAGTTCTCCATGGCCTGTCCTGCCTTTCTGGATTTTACACTTTTTTCAGATGGCCCTTTTGACCGGGGGGCAGTGAGACTTCATTGTAGTGCAGATTTCCTTTGCAAGCTTGCTTGGTTGGCCAAAAAGGGCGTATGCGTTTTTTCCTGAATATATTCAGGAAAAAACGCATACGCCCTTTTTGGCCAAGTGCATCATTGTGGACGTTCTGCCTCTTTTCCTATGCTTTACATGCAATTCCAGTCTACCTCCTGAAATCGGTTTCCTGCAATTCTGCCCTGCTTTCAACTCCTCTTGGCATCCTAATTCAATATATTTTTGGAAGATAGCTGTCATTTATAACTCTGCAGGTTTGTGAATTACAGTGCCCCTGAGCTCCTTTCTTCAACTCGCTTTCTTGTGAGCTGGCCGCAACACCGCAGGATTGCTTCAGGCCCTAGTTTGGTTCCGGCACAGCATGCTGAGCCTTTGGTTAATTCCTCTTCCTGGTGGGAAATGAGAGTTAAATTGGCCCGTCCGGACACCTCCACCTAATCTCTCATTGGTTCTCCCTATTCCTGTTCATCTTCCGCAGAAATTGCTAACTGGGCCAAACAGGAGGTTAAAGGCACTGACTCTCCAAGTGGGGAGAGTGTTAGTAAAGCGTCTGGAATGTTGCACCCGAGTACCAGGAAACGAAAATTGAGACACATTTGAACACGTTTTCGGATCACACGGTGGATCATACTCTGGGTTCCACATGCATGTTTTAGCTGAAGGAAAAATCCCTTAAACAGGGAGAGTTGAGACCCATGGAATGGGTACCATGCAATATGACTTCAAAGGGTCTGCATTTGCTCACCGAACCTCAGCAATACTATCACTGCTGCGTTTATGCCACTGTACACACGCTTGATTCTCTTTCGGAGACATATAAATCCATAGGTTTTAAGATTCTTACTAGTCAGGTAGATTCTTACTAGTCAGGTATATTCTTAGGCGTTTAATATGGGGTGTTGAGTCCACTTCGTTGAGCAAGGAGTAGCTCTTGTCTATTACATATTTGGCTTATGGAACGGTATCTGTGCTCATTTCAATCTCTGGTTTTATGCAGCACCCCAACTCACCCGTCCCCTTAAGCAAGCATAAGTTGGTTTTCTACATTTGACACCCTGTTCTGTTTTGTAATTCAGTTCTTGTGTAGCCAAGTTTACATTCCGTGTATTAGTGATATCTTATGATGTTTCTTTTTCTGTGTGACTAATTTCACTTAGAATCATCGTACCTGAATCCACTCATTATGCTGCTACGGGCCTGATGACATAGATTTCATTGCTGAGTGATATTGCATTGTACGTAAGTACCACAGTTTCTTTATCCATTTTTCGCTTTCTGTGATATTGAACTTGTACCGTAAACGAGGTTCTTGTAAACAGAGCCGTCCCAAACTTTGGGGTGGCTGTGTCTTTTTGATTTTAATTTCCCTAAGCTATAGGACCATAAGTGGAAGTGCCCTAGGCTCTGTTGCTTTGTTTTTTGGATGTTTCAGGAAACACCATACACTTCTCCAGAGTGGCTGCTGGCAATTTACATCCCGCCCATCAGCATAACTAGGCTCCCAGTTCTCCATGGCCTGTCCTGCCTTTCTGGATTTTACACTTTTTTCAGATGGCCCTTTTGACCGGGGGGCAGTGAGACTTCATTGTAGTGCAGATTTCCTTTGCAAGCTTGCTTGTTTGGCCAAAAAGGGCGTATGCGTTTTTTCTTGAATATATTCAGGAAAAAACGCATACGCCCTTTTTGGCCAAGTGCATCATTTTGGACGTTCTGCCTCTTTTCCTATGCTTTACATGCAATTCCAGTCTACCTCCTGAAATCGGTTTCCTGCAATTCTGCCCTGCTTTCAACTCCTCTTGGCATCCTAATTCAATATATTTTTGGAAGATAGCTGTCATTTATAACTCTGCAGGTTTGTGAATTACAGTGCCCCTGAGCTCCTTTCTTCAACTCGCTTTCTTGTGAGCTGGCCACAACACCGCAGGATTGCTTCAGGCCCTAGTTTGGTTCCGGCACGGCATGCTGAGCCTTTGGTTAATTCCTCTTCCTGGTGGGAAATGAGAGTTAAATTGGCCCGTCCAGACACCTCCACCTAATCTCTCATTGGTTCTCCCTATTCCTGTTCATCTTCCGCAGAAATTGCTAACTGGGCCAAACAGGAGGTTAAAGGCACTGACTCTCCAAGTGGGGAGAGTGTTAGTAAAGCGTCTGGAATGTTGCACCCGAGTACCAGGGGACCAAAACTGAGACACATTTGAACACGTTTTCCGACCACATGGTGGATCATACTCTGGGTTCCACATGCATGTTTTAGCTGAAGGAAGAATCCCTTAAACATGGAGAGTTGAGACCCATGGAATGGGTACCATGCAATATGACTTCAAAGGGTCTGCATTTGCTCACCGAACCTCACCAATCCTATCACTGCTGCGTTTATGCCGCTGTACACACGCTTGATTCTCTTTCGGAGACATATAAATCCATAGGTTTTAAGATTCTTACTAGTCAGGTAGATTCTTACTAGTCAGGTATATTCTTAGGCGTTTAATATGGAGTGTTGAGTCCACTTCGTTGAGCAAGGAGTAGCTCTTGTCTATTACATATTTGGCTTATGGAACGGTATCTGTGCTCATTTCAATCTCTGGTTTTATGCAGCACCCCAACTCACCCGTCCCCTTAAGCAAGCATAAGTTGGTTTTCTACATTTGACACACTGTTCTGTTTTGTAATTCAGTTCTTGTGTAGCCAAGTTTACATTCCGTGTATTAGTGATATCTTATGATGTTTCTTTTTCTGTGTGACTAATTTCACTTAGAATCATCGTACCTGAATCCACTCATTATGCTGCTACGGGCCTGTTGACATAGATTTCATTGCTGAGTGATATTGCATTGTACGTAAGTACCACAATTTCTTTATCCATTTTTCGCTTTCTGTGATATTGAACTGGTACCGTAAACGAGGTTCTTGTAAACAGAGCCGTCCCAAACTTTGGGGTGGCTGTGTCTTTTTGATTTTAATTTCCCTAAGCTATAGGACAATAAGTGGAAGTGCCCTAGGCTCTGTTGCTTTGTTTTTTGGATGTTTCAGGAAACACCATACACTTCTCCAGAGTGGCTGCTGGCAATTTACATCCCGCCCATCAGCATAACTAGGCTCCCAGTTCTCCATGGCCTGTCCTGCCTTTCTGGATTTTACACTTTTTTCAGATGGCCCTTTTGACCGGGGGGCAGTGAGACTTCATTGTAGTGCAGATTTCCTTTGCAAGCTTGCTTGGTTGGCCAAAAAGGGCGTATGCGTTTTTTCCTGAATATATTCAGGAAAAAACGCATACGCCCTTTTTGGCCAAGTGCATCATTGTGGACGTTCTGCCTCTTTTCCTATGCTTTACATGCAATTCCAGTCTACCTCCTGAAATCGGTTTCCTGCAATTCTGCCCTGCTTTCAACTCCTCTTGGCATCCTAATTCAATATATTTTTGGAAGATAGCTGTCATTTATAACTCTGCAGGTTTGTGAATTACAGTGCCCCTGAGCTCCTTTCTTCAACTCGCTTTCTTGTGAGCTGGCCGCAACACCGCAGGATTGCTTCAGGCCCTAGTTTGGTTCCGGCACAGCATGCTGAGCCTTTGGTTAATTCCTCTTCCTGGTGGGAAATGAGAGTTAAATTGGCCCGTCCGGACACCTCCACCTAATCTCTCATTGGTTCTCCCTATTCCTGTTCATCTTCCGCAGAAATTGCTAACTGGGCCAAACAGGAGGTTAAAGGCACTGACTCTCCAAGTGGGGAGAGTGTTAGTAAAGCGTCTGGAATGTTGCACCCGAGTACCAGGAAACGAAAATTGAGACACATTTGAACACGTTTTCCGATCACACGGTGGATCATACTCTGGGTTCCACATGCATGTTTTAGCTGAAGGAAAAATCCCTTAAACAGGGAGAGTTGAGACCCATGGAATGGGTACCATGCAATATGACTTCAAAGGGTCTGCATTTGCTCACCGAACCTCAGCAATACTATCACTGCTGCGTTTATGCCACTGTACACACGCTTGATTCTCTTTCGGAGACATATAAATCCATAGGTTTTAAGATTCTTACTAGTCAGGTAGATTCTTACTAGTCAGGTATATTCTTAGGCGTTTAATATGGGGTGTTGAGTCCACTTCGTTGAGCAAGGAGTAGCTCTTGTCTATTACATATTTGGCTTATGGAACGGTATCTGTGCTCATTTCAATCTCTGGTTTTATGCAGCACCCCAACTCACCCGTCCCCTTAAGCAAGCATAAGTTGGTTTTCTACATTTGACACCCTGTTCTGTTTTGTAATTCAGTTCTTGTGTAGCCAAGTTTACATTCCGTGTATTAGTGATATCTTATGATGTTTCTTTTTCTGTGTGACTAATTTCACTTAGAATCATCGTACCTGAATCCACTCATTATGCTGCTACGGGCCTGATGACATAGATTTCATTGCTGAGTGATATTGCATTGTACGTAAGTACCACAGTTTCTTTATCCATTTTTCGCTTTCTGTGATATTGAACTTGTACCGTAAACGAGGTTCTTGTAAACAGAGCCGTCCCAAAATTTGGGGTGGCTGTGTCTTTTTGATTTTAATTTCCCTAAGCTATAGGACCATAAGTGGAAGTGCCCTAGGCTCTGTTGCTTTGTTTTTTGGATGTTTCAGGAAACACCATACACTTCTCCAGAGTGGCTGCTGGCAATTTACATCCCGCCCATCAGCATAACTAGGCTCCCAGTTCTCCATGGCCTGTCCTGCCTTTCTGGATTTTACACTTTTTTCAGATGGCCCTTTTGACCGGGGGGCAGTGAGACTTCATTGTAGTGCAGATTTCCTTTGCAAGCTTGCTTGTTTGGCCAAAAAGGGCGTATGCGTTTTTTCCTGAATATATTCAGGAAAAAACGCATACGCCCTTTTTGGCCAAGTGCATCATTGTGGACGTTCTGCCTCTTTTCCTATGCTTTACATGCAATTCCAGTCTACCTCCTGAAATCGGTTTCCTGCAATTCTGCCCTGCTTTCAACTCCTCTTGGCATCCTAATTCAATATATTTTTGGAAGATAGCTGTCATTTATAACTCTGCAGGTTTGTGAATTACAGTGCCCCTGAGCTCCTTTCTTCAACTCGCTTTCTTGTGAGCTGGCCGCAACACCGCAGGATTGCTTCAGGCCCTAGTTTGGTTCCGGCACGGCATGCTGAGCCTTTGGTTAATTCCTCTTCCTGGTGGGAAATGAGAGTTAAATTGGCCCGTCCCCACACCTCCACCTAATCTCTCATTGGTTCTCCCTATTCCTGTTCATCTTCCGCAGAAATTGCTAACTGGGCCAAACAGGAGGTTAAAGGCACTGACTCTCCAAGTGGGGAGAGTGTTAGTAAAGCGTCTGGAATGTTGCACCCGAGTACCAGGGGACGAAAACTGAGACACATTTGAACACGTTTTCCGACCACATGGTGGATCATACTCTGGGTTCCACATGCATGTTTTAGCTGAAGGAAGAATCCCTTAAACATGGAGAGTTGAGACCCATGGAATGGGTACCATGCAATATGTCTTCAAAGGGTCTGCATTTGCTCACCGAACCTCACCAATCCTATCACTGCTGCGTTTATGCCGCTGTACACACACTTGATTCTCTTTCGGAGACATATAAATCCATAGGTTTTAAGATTCTTACTAGTCAGGTAGATTCTTACTAGTCAGGTATATTCTTAGGCGTTTAATATGGGGTGTTGAGTCCACTTCGTTGAGCAAGGAGTAGCTCTTGTCTATTACATATTTGGCTTATGGAACGGTATCTGTGCTCATTTCAATCTCTGGTTTTATGCAGCACCCCAACTCACCCGTCCCCTTAAGCAAGCATAAGTTGGTTTTCTACATTTTTGACCCTGTTCTGTTTTGTAATTCAGTTCCTGTGTAGCCAAGTTTACATTCCGTGTAGTAGTGATATCTTATGATGTTTCTTTTTCTGTGTGACTAATTTCACTTAGAATCATCGTACCTGAATCCACTCATTATGCTGCTACGGGCCTGATGACATAGATTTCATTGCTGAGTGATATTGCATTGTACGTAAGTACCACAACTTCTTTATCCATTTTTCGCTTTTTGCGATATTTACCTTGTACCGTAAACGAGGTTCTTGTAAACAGAGCCATCCCAAACTTTGGGGTGGCTGTGTCTTTTTGATTTTAATTTCCCTAAGCTATAGGACCATAAGTGGAAGTGCCCTAGGCTCTGTTGCTTAGTTTTTTGGATGTTTCAGGAAACACCATACACTTCTCCAGAGTGGCTGTTGGCCATTTACATCTCGCCCATCAGCATAACAAGGCTCCCAGTTCTCCATGGCCTTTCCTGCCTTTCTGGATTTTACACTTTTTTCAGAAGGCCCTTTGACCGGGGGCCAGTGAGACTTCATTGTAGTGCAGATTTCCTTTGCGAGCTTGCTTGGTTGGCCAGAAAGGGCGTATGCGTTTCTTCCTGAATATATTCAGGAAAGAACGCATACGCCCTTTTTGGCCAAGTGCATCATTGTCGACGTTCTGAGTCTTTTCATATGTTTTCAGTGCAATTCCAGTCTACCTCCTGAATTCGGTTTCCTGCAGTTCTGCCTTGCTCTCAGTTCCTCTTCATAGCCTTACCTCAATATACGTTTGGAAAATAGTTGGCCTTTATAACTCTGCAGGTTTTTCAATTGCAGTGGCCCTTAGCTCCATTTTTCAGCTCTTATTTTTGGGATCTTGCCTCATATCCACAGGATTTCTTCAGGCCCTATTCTTCTTCTGGGGCGCCTTGCTCTGCCTTTGGTTAATTCTTCTTCCTGATGTGAAATTAGAGTGACATGTGCCCATTGAAACCACTACAGCTATTTTCTCACTGGTTCCCCCTATTCCCATTCATCCTCCGCACTAACTGCAGACTGTGCGATACCGGAACTTAAAGGCATTGACTCTCCATGTGGAGATGTTGTTAGTAAAGTGGCTGGAATGTTGATCCGGAGCCCCAGGAGAGGAAAATGAGGTGCATTTTAGAAACCTTTCCCGATCATATGGTATACCATCTGCTGGATTTCCCATGCATGGTTTAGCTGTAGGAAGATTCCCTTCAACTTGGAGTGTTGGGACCCTTGGAATAAGTAGCATGAAGTATTGCATTAAACTTTCGGCAGTTGCTCACCAAAGCTCTCCAATCCTTTCAGCCCCAAGTGTCCAGCCTTATGTCTTATCCAGCTGTGGGTTTATATGTGGTCATTCCAGGTTGCATCACAGCCCCTGAGCGAATTTTGTAAGAATTTTTCTCTCTTTCATTGTTTCTGCGTTTTGGTTTTAAAATTTATTTCTATAATGGGGTTTAGCTCATTTTCACTGCTGTGTTTGTGCCGCTCTGCGCACACTTGATTCCCTTATGGAGATATATCAATAAATGGGTTTTAAGATTCTTATTACTCAGATATATTTCTCTGTGGTGTATAGGGTGTGTTGAGGCCAGTTCATTGAGCAAGGTGTAGATCTTGTCTGATACCTATTTGGTTTATTGAACGGTATCTGTGCTAATTTCAAACTCTGGTTTTATGCATCACCCCACCTCTCCTTTCCCCTTAAGCTGACATAAGTGTGTTTTCTAAATGTGAGACACTGTTCTGTTTTGTCATTCATTTTTTGTGCAGCCATATTTATCCTCCCTCTATAAGTGATATCTTATGATATGTTTCTTTTTCTGTTTGACTTATTTCAAGTAGTATTATCGGACCTCAATCCACTCTTTATCCTTCTACTAGCCTTATTACATTGATTTCATGGTGAAGAGATATTCCATTGTACATAAGTACCACATTTTCTTTATCCATTGTTCTCTTTCCTGGGATATTTAAGGTGTACTGAAGTTGAGGTTCTTGTAAACAGAGTAGCCCTAAACTGTGGTGTGCTTGTGTCTTGTTGATTTTTAGACTTCCCTAGATATACTCCCGTGATTAGAAGTGCCCTATGCTCTGTCGCTCTGTTTTTTAGATGATTTAGGAACCACCATACACTTCTCCAGAGTGGCTCTCGGCAGTTCACACACTGTCCATCAGCGTATAAAGGCTCCCTGTTCTCCATGGCCTGTCCTGCATTTCTGGTTTTTACAATTTTTTCGGATGGCCCTTTTGACCGGTGGGAAATGAGACTTCTTTGTTGTGCACATTTGCATTGCTTGCTTGCTTGGTTGCCCATAAAGTGCGTATGCGTTTTTTCCTGGATATATTCAGGAAATAACACATACTCCCTTTTGGGCCAACTGCATCATTGTCGAAATTCTGCCGCTTTTCATGTGCTTTAAAGGCGAGTCCAATCTATCTCTTGAAATCTGTTTCTTGCAATTCTGTCTTGCATTCAGATCCTCTTCTTTGCCTTACCTCAACATATTTTTGGACGTTAGTTTTCATTTATAACTCTGCAGGTTTGTGAATTGCAGTGACCCTGAGCTCCATTTTTTAAGTTGCTCTTTTGTGAGCTGGCCTCAAAACTGCAGGATTGCTTCAGGCCCTATTTTGGCTCCGGTGAGGCGGGCTGAGCCTTTTTTTAATTCTTATTCTTAATGGGAAATTAGAGTGACATGTGCCCGTCCAAACCCCTACAACTATTCTCTCATTGTTTCCCCCTGTTCCCGTTCATCCTCCTCACAATTTGCAAAATGTGTGAAACAGAAGTTTAAATGTGCTGATTCTCTAAGTGGGGAGATTCTAAGTAACGTGGCTGGAATGATGAACAGGAGCACCAGGAGAGGATAAATGAGGTGCATTTTAGACACATCTCCCGATCACATGGTGTACAGTCCTCTGGGTTTTCCATGCATGTTTTAGCTGTAGGAAGATTCCTTGAACCTGCAGATTTGGGACCCATTGAATGGGTACCAGGTAGTATTACTTTAAAGGGTGTGCATTTCCTCACCCAACCCCACATTTCTCTTAGCGCGAACAGTTTCCAGCCTTATGTCTCATCCTGCTGTGGGTCTAGATGTGTTCAATCCATGTTGCATCACCGTCCCTGAGGAAAAGTTGTAAGAGGTTTTCTCTGTCTCTCTGTCGTTTATTTTTTTCAATTTATTACTATGTTGTTTACAGCTGATTTTCAAAGCTCTGTTTCTTGCTGCTGTACATCCACTTGATTCACGTACAGAGAGACATCAATAATTTCTTTTTCAGATTCTTACCAGTCATAGATATTCTTTTCCGGTGACTTGAGTGTGCTGAGTGCAGTTCTTTTAGTTACCGTGTAGGCCTTGTTGATTATCAGTTTGGTATTTGGAATGGTATCTTTGCTAATTTCAACCTCCTGGATGATGCCTCACCCCTCCCCACCTTTCCCGTTTAGCAGCCTTACGCGTGTTTTCTACATATTTATGTCACTTAGAATGATCATACGTAACTCCTCCGGAGTTGTTACAACTGGCCATATTTCATTGATTTCCAGGCTGAGTAATATTCCACTCTACATAAGTACCACATCTCTATCCATTTTTTCCCTCCAGAGACATTTAAGTTATATCCTAGTCGAGGATCTTTTAAACAGAGAGGCAGTAAACATTGGGGTGCCTGTGTCCTCTCGATTTTTGTTTTTCCCAAGATATACGCCCATGAGTGCAAGTGCCCTATGCTCTGTAGCTCATTTTTTAGATGCTTTAGTAAACACAATACACTTCTCCAGAATGGCCGTTGGCAATATACATTTCCACTATAAGCCTCACAGGGCTCCCTCCTCTCCTTGCCCTGTCCTGCATTTCTGGCGTTTACACTTTATGAGGATGGCTCTTCTGACTGATGCGAAGTGATATCTTTTGTAGTATTGATTTCCAGTGCCCACCTGTTTGGTTGGCTAAAAAAGTGTATGCCCTTTTCTTGAATATATACAGAAAAAAACGCATACAGCCTTTTTGGCCAACTGCAATGTCGGCAATGTTCAGCCCCTTTTCTTGTGCTTAATGGCGAGTCCTTTCTACCTCCTCAAATCCCTTTCCTGCCATTCTCCCTTGCTTGCCAATCCTTTTCTCTGACTTTCCTCAAGACATTTTTCAGTGATAGATATTTTCAACTCTGCAGTTTCGTGAATTTTACTGCCCCTGAGTTCCATTGTTCAACTTGTGTTTATGGGAACTGGCCACAAAGCAGTGGGATTTCCTCAAGCCCTATACTGTTTCCATGGGCAACCCTAGCCTTTGGTCAATTCATCTTCCTGATTGGAAATTAGAGTGACATGTGCCTGTCTGAACACCTAGGACTTGTCTCTCATTGTTCCTCATCCTTCCGCTTCATCCTCTGGACAAATTCCAAACTGTACGCAACAGGATGTTGACAGTGTTGACATCTCCAAGTGGGGAGACTGTTAGTAAAGACGCTGGAGGGGTGAACCCGAGCACCAGGAGATGAGGAGATGAGATGCCTTTTCCAAACTCTTCCCGATCAGACGGTATACCATCCTCTGGATGTGACAGACATGTTTTAGCAGTAGGAAGAGTCCCATTCATGTAAGGAGAACACCAGGGCTTTTTCAAAATCAGTGTCTCCCCGAAACCCAAACTGGGGAGTTTTTTAAGCTACGGCTACACATATGTTCATTAAGGGCCTTGGGAAGTAGGCAGAGTCCAAACTTTAGATGACTGAAGTCTTCAGGGTCAGAAGCACTCACCACCGGCTTCCCTTAGGTTACACTTTAACTGTCATTGATAGATGATGTCAATAAAAATATCTATTCTTTTTCCGATTATTTCCCCTTATAGGTTATTGCACAATATTGAGTGTAGTTCCCTGTGCTATACAGTAGTTCCTTGTTGATGATCTATTTTATACATAGCAGTGTGTATGTGTTAATTCCAAACTGTTAATTTATCCCTCCTCCCACCTTTCCCCTTTGGTAATAATAAATTATAAGATTTTATACTTCTCAGAAATGGGGGAGCTGAAAGAGAGGTATCATTTTCAATGGAAAAGCATTTAAAACAAGATTGAAGCTTTAACCAAGATTATTAGATGTACATCCTTGGAAAGAAATCACTTCATTTCTCTAATATTGACCTGACAAATAGGACAAACCTTCTCACTGAACTTGCTTATAATAAAGTGATGGAAATATCAAATGGAAGTGTTAGAAACATCTTATTTTACCCGAGCCTTATAAACTGTTCTATGTTAACTACAGTTTGGCTCACACATCTGTTCATTGAAGTTACAATAGTCTCAATTTCTGTTACTGATCCTCCAGAGTGGACCCCAACAAGGGTCCCCCTGCCCAGTGTCATTGGGGCCAACAGATCGAGACTGAGTTTGGTTCCCAAGCAAAGGAAACTTTATATTTTCATCAGAGAATGGAGAGGTGAGAGCATGCACTACCCCGTGGGCTGTGGGCTGGGCTGCTGTGTAGAGATCCTGTCAGAGTCAGTGGGAGGGAGGGGGCGGAGCTCTCAAGGGCCGGGTTGGCTGCAGCTCAGGCTCTATATCTCGGAGTCTGCACTGGGCCCCAGGAGCTGAGGTGTCGACCCAGCCATTCTGCACCAGGAAATCTGGTCTGAAGTGCCGGGTGTGGAACCTCTGCATGCGGGACCCTAGGAGCACGTGAAATTAGACAAAGCACAAAGGATAAAAAAGGTCAGACTTGACTTTATTGCCCAGATTCTATTTTTATCTCCCAGGGATTTTTAATGGGCTTTGCTGGGGACAAACCCCTCCTCTGCCTTTTGTCCCGTTCCTCACTCTTGGAGTGCTGAGGGTGCAGACCCTTCTTCTGTAACTGCTGAGTGCTGAGTTGGGAGCCCTCATACCAGGGGACGAGGGTCAGAACTTCTCCCCAGCAGCCTCCAGGTGACGTTGATTGGCCCCAGGACCCCTGCCTCCCTGCTCGTCCGCCTGAGCACCAGCATTGGAAGTGTTATAGATTCTAATGACCTTTAAGGGTCCAGGAAAGAGATGTGCAGAGACGCTGTGGGGGCCGGTTTCACCCCGCCCCACATTTGTTCGGCCACCTTAGGCTGACCGTTTCTGCCAGCCTAGATGCTCTGACCAGTAGTCTGCTCTTTCTTCAATTAGGCCCCTGAATTAACATAAAAACAGCACCAGGTGTCAGAGCCCTGCCCGCTCAACTCCCAGACAGTCCAGGGTCAGT
Organism: Leucopleurus acutus; assembly: GCF_964270905.1. Taxonomy (NCBI): domain Eukaryota; kingdom Metazoa; phylum Chordata; class Mammalia; order Artiodactyla; family Delphinidae; genus Leucopleurus; species Leucopleurus acutus. Next base: position 190,518 of record NW_028139082.1, on the reverse strand, counting down.
GGTGATCAAGGACCATGATGGCCACTGAGTCAACAGCCTTTTGAAGTAAACAGGAGTCCAGCCGGTCTTATTGGCCACCATCATCACGGTGTCTGTAGGCTTTTCTATGGTGACAGTGTGATATACGGTTCCCCCGCCAAGATTATTAGCTCCCCTCCGGGTGCAGGAAGTCCTGCAAGCAGTAGTCTACTCCTTCGGGACACACTATTGTTGTTTTATGAGAGAAACTCCAGGTCAAGTGATGTTCACATGAGTCGTCATGGTGCCCTGTTGCCTCCGGTTATCTCTCTGGATGTTGGAGTTGGAGGGCCTCCTCACTCGAGGTCGGTGTGCCCACGGAGCAAACCCTGCAACTTCAGGGCATGGTTGGTGATTAGGATCACCACGTGGGGTCCTTTTCCCTTAGGAGGGAGGTGGCCTTTTGGGCTGCTGATTTCCAGGTTTTTAGATACCGCCAGTATCTTGGCCAGATGTGGCAGTGGGCCAAGCCCCTTGGTGACTGTAGTTTATCCTACCTGGATGGCATTCTTGCGTTGTTCCATTTCAAGTGGTCCCAGTTTTTGCACTAATTCTCCAATGGCGATTCACCTTTCACCGGGAATGGAAAGGTCAAAGGGTTTAGCTCAATTAGGGAGTTCCAGGGCAAGGGTCTGAATTGACTGCTCTTTCCATTCTTGAAAGGCCACTTCTGGATTCTGTTCAAAAGGATCATCATCTTTTCCTTTCAGTGTTTCATATAGAGGCCCAGCTAGTAGACTGTAGTTAGGGATCCAGAAGCAGCAAACCCTGGCCTCCCCAGGAACCCCTAAGCTGTCTTCTAGTTTTAGAAAGGGGTAAGGCTGCAAATGGTTTCTTCCCTTTCCTGGGATGGGCTTCTCTGACCTTGTGTGAGAATGAAGCCCAGGCAGGTCACCACAGTCTGTGATATTTGAGCTTTTTCTTGGACAACTTCTATCCTTTATTGGCTTGGTAGTTCAGAGGCCTCCTTAGTAGGGCTGGCGATCAGAATGTCGTCTGCATATTGAAGGAGGGTTTCCTTTTCCAGAGGTAGAACTTTTCGGTCGTTAGCTAAGCTTTCCCCAAAATGGTGTGGGAATTTTTGAACCCTTGGGGCAAGACGGCCCGGAAGTATTGTTTTAGTTGTATGTTGAGTCCTGCCACTCACAAGCCAAAATTTCTTGTGACTCTGGGACTAATGGAATACAAAAGAAGGCATCATTGAAGACTAATACAGAATACCATGTCCTGGTGGTTGGTAGAATGACCAGCAGGGTGTAGGAATCAGGAGCAACTGGAGGTATATCCTCGGTGGCTTCACTGACTGTCCTGACATCCTTTACCAGGTCCCCAGCAGCCCATGGGGCTCTCGTGGTCAGGCCAATCCCAGGATATGGAGCTCTCCTGGGCAGGTACCCCACCCCCAACCCAGCCCACGGGGCTCTCATGGTCAGGCCCCTCCCAGGATACAGAGCCACCCTTGCAGGTACCGTGGCAGGGCTGGGCACACAGGAACCGTGCACATAGCCCTCATTGAAGAGCACCCCCAGCTCACCTGTCGCTCAGAGCTGACACAGAGCACCTCAGAGCAGGACTTGAACTAACAAACAGCAGCTCCGACAGGTCTGTGACCCTGGGCATCACTCTGTGTGGCCTCCCTCCACCTGGTCTTCCAGAGACTTCCACTGCACCCAGGGCACCAGGCCTCTGTCTCCAACCACCACCCACCCCTCCTCTCCCTGACTCCTGGGTTCCTCTCATTAGGAGAGGGTTTTCTTGAAGTTGTCTCCCACTCATGGGCCAGATAAAATGATTAGAAAACAAGCCAAAGCTGCAGCCCCTTGTCTATCCTGACTCTCAGGAGCCCACACCTGTTCCTTGGACCTGGCCGGTTCAGCAAGTTCCATTTTCTGCAACTGTGAGCCCCTGAGGGGTGATGATTGGCTACCTGGGCAGCCTTACCATGCTGGCCAGCCCTCCCCAGGTGTGCCTGGGTTGAGATCAATATAAATACCACTCCAGGCAGCAAAAGCCCCTGCAGCTGTGCCTGACGCCATTTTCTCTGCCCTGTCAGCAGTCTCGGGGCTGGGCTGGTGGGAGGGAGTGAGAGGCCACGGCTTTGTGGGTGGCCCAGTGTGAGTGGGGCTCTGCTGGACTTTCTGCAGCAGATGCCAGGCTGCCACCTGCTAAAGAAGAGGATGTGTCACCCATACCTGCTGCTGGAATTTCTCCCTGGGCAGAGGTGAGGAAGGAAAAAAGCAGTGGGGGCAGGGACAGGACGGGTATCTCAGGCAGGGAAATGGAAATCTTCCAGAAGAGCACCCAGGGCCAGGACCATCCTGGCTGGCCTGCAGGCACCAAGTCAGCTGGCATGCTGTCACTCGTGTGGCTCCATGGCCCTTCCTCTAGGCTTTCAAGTCCTTGTATATATTCAGGTGTTTTACCTGGGAAGGGTGGGAACAGTTCAGCAGCAAGTGGCCTGGGGCTCAGCTCACGTTTACTCACAGATGCCTCGGCACGGTGCCCCAGCTTTGCAATGAGGACGCTTGTTGTGTGGGGGCTGCTGGCTGAATGGGAGACGATTCCCCACCACTGACCAACTTCAGAATTGTTTACAACTGGAGCAAGTGCCCTGATACGGTTTTCCTCTGAGTAACTGGTGGGTTCTGTTTTTTTTTTTCTCTTTTTCGTTTTTGGTTCAAGGTAGATTTTATTCCTCTTTTTTGTATTTACAGATATAAGCATGGAAATAATTTATTCATATAAATACATGTATGTGAAGGGAATAATTGTTTTTTCTGTTTTATTTTTTAAATTTTATTTCTTTTTAATTTTGAATTTTATTTTATATTTTTATACAGCAGGTTCTCATTGGTTATCTACTTTATACATATAAATGTTTACATGCCAATCCCAATCTCTCAACTCCTCCCACCACCACCCCTCCAAGAGCTTTCCCCCCTTGTTGTCCATACGATTGTTGTCTACATCTGTTGCTCTATTTATGCCTTGCAAAATGGTTAATCTGTACAGTTTTTCTAGGTTCCACATATATGCATGAATATACAAGATTTGTTTTTCTCTTTCTGACTTACTTCACTCTGTAGGACAGTCTCTAGATCCATCGACGTCTCTACAAATGACCCAATTTCATTCCTTTCATGGCTTAGTAATATTCCATTTTATATATGTACCACAGCTTTATGCATTCGTCTGTCTGTGGGCATTTAGGTTGCTTCCATTACCTCGATATTGTAAATAGTGATGCAATGAACATTGCGGTGAATGTCTCTTTTTGATTTATGGTTTTGTCTGAGTATATGTCCAGTCCTGGGATTGCTGTATCATATGGTAATTCTATTATTAGTTTCTTAAGAAACTCCATATTGTTCTCCATAGTGACTGTATCAATTTATATTCCCAACAATAGTGGAAGAGTGTTCCTTTTCTCCACACCCTTTCCAGCATTTGTTGTTTGTAGATTTTCAGATGATGCCCATTCTAACAGGTGTGAGGTGATACCTCATTGTTGAGTCCATTTCGTTGAGCAACGGGTAGGTCTTGTCTATTACATATTTGGCTTATGGAACGGTATCTGTGCTAATTTCAAACTCTGGTTTTATGCAGCACCCCAACTCACCTTTCCCCTTAAGCAAGCATAAGTTGGTTTTCTAAACTTGAGACCCTGTTCTGTTTTGTAATTCAGTTCATGTGTAGCCAAGTTTACATTCCGTGCATTAGTGATACCTTATGATGTTTCTTTTTCTGTGTGACTTATTTCACTTAGAATCATCATGCCTCAATCCACTCATTATGCTGGTACAGGCCTGGTGACACAGATTTCATTGCTGAGTGGTATTCTGTTGTACATAAGTACCGCAACTTCTTTATCAATTATTTGTTCTCTGGGATATTTAACTTGTACTGTAGAAGAGGCTCCTGTAAACAGAGCCGTTGTAAATTTTGGGGTGGCTGTGTCTTTTTGATTTTAATTTCCCTAAGCTATAGGACCATAAGTGGAAATGCCCTAGATTCTGTTGCTTTGTTTTTCAGATGTATCAGGAAACACCATACACTTCTCCAGAGTGGCTGTTGGCAATGTACATCCCGCCCATAAGCATAACAAGGCTCCTTTTTCCCCATGGCCTGTCTTGCCTTTCTGGATTTTACACTTTTCTCAGTGGCCCTTTAGACCGGGGGGAAGTGACACTTCATAGTAGTTCGGATTTCCATTGCAAGCTTGCTTGGTTTGCCAAAAAGGGCGTATGTGTTTTTTCCTGAATATATTCAGGAACAAACTCATACGCCCTTTGTTGCCAAGTGCATCATTGTCGATGTTCTGCCTCTTTTCCTATGCTTTAAATGCAAATCCAGTCTACCTCCTGAAATCGGTTTCCTGCAATTCTGCCCCGCTTTCAAGTCCTCTTCGCAGCCTTACTTCAATATATTTTTGGACGTTATCTGTCATTTATAACTCTGCAGGTTTGTGAATTACAGGGCCCCTGAGCTCCTTTCTTCAACTCGCTTTCTTGTGAGCTGGCCGCAAACCCGCAAGACTGCTTCAGGCCCTAATCTGCTTCTGGCAGGGCACGCTGAGCCTTTGGTTAATTCCTCTTCCTGGTGGGAAATGAGTGTTAAATATGCCCGTCCAGACACCTACCTCACTCTCAACCCCTTGGTGATGTGGGTCCTCTGGTTTGTGGCCACTTTTGCTGGGTTCCTCACCTTTCAATGATGTGGCCCCACTAGTGTGAGGACACTCCTGCTTGGTTCTCATCCACGTGGTTATGTGGACCCCCTGGTGAGAGTCTGTTCCTGGCTTTGTTCCTCACCCACCTGTGAGGGAGACCCTCTGCTGATAGGTCACTCCTGCATGGCTGGCACACATTGCCTTGGTGAAGTCAGCCGTGTGGTGGCAGTTGGAGCGTGCTGGGAATCTCTTCCCCCGGTGATGAGGGCCCTCTTGCGTCAGGCCCTAACTGCTGGGCTCACCAACTTTTCTTAGGGAGCCCAGTGATGCTTTGGCACTCCTCTTAGGATCCCATCTCCATGGGGATGTGGGCCTTCTGCTCTGAGGTCCCAACGGCTGGGTTGTTCACATTTTCATGATGTGGGCTCTCTGGTGTTAGTTCACAGAAGCCTGGATCCCATAGCCTCTGTGCTCTTGGCTGCCTGCTGGGAGGTTCCAACTGCTGGATTCCTCACTTTTTTAATTTTTTGGGCCCTCTGTTGTGAGGATCCTCCTGCCTGCCTCACTCCCAGCCCCTTCGTGATGTGTGTCGTCTGGTTTGAGGCCACATGTGCTGGGTTCCTCACCTTTCGATGATGTGGGACCAATGGTCTTAGGAGACTCCTGCCTGGTTCACATCCCCTTGGTGATGTGGGCCCTCTGTTGAGAGTCTGATCCCGGCTGGGTTCCTCACCCATCTGTGAGGTAGGCCGTCTGATGTGAGGTCACTCTTGCCTGGCTTGCTCACCTCGCCTTGTGGACATGAGCCCTCTGGTGGCACTTGGAGCCTGCTGGGAGCCTCCTCTCCTCGGTGATGAGGGCCCTCTGGCATCAGGCCCTAACTGCTGGGCTCCCTACATTTTGTGATGTGCGCCCAGTGGTGCGAGGACACTCCAGCCAGGTTCACATCCCCATTGGGGTGTGGGCCTTCTGCTCTGAGGTCCCAAAGCCTGGGTTGCTCACAGTTTCATGATGTGGGCTCTCTGCTGTTAGTTCACTCCTGCCTGCATCCCATAGCTTCTGTGCTCTGGGCCGCCTGCTGGGAGGTTCCAACTGCTGGATTCCTCACCTTTCTTATTCTTTGGGCCCTCTGTTTTTAGGCTACTCCTGCCTGCCTCACTCCCATTCCCTTTGTGATATGTGTCCTCTGATTTGAGGCCACATGTGCTGGGTTCCGCACCTTTCGATGATGTGACCCCACTGGAGGGAAGACAGTCCTGACTGGTTCCCATCCCCTTGCTGATGTGGGCCCTCAGGTGAGAGTCTGATCCTGGCTGGGTTCCTCACCCTTCTGTGAGGTGGGCCCTCTGCTGTGAGGTCAATCATGCCTGTCTGGCACACGTCACCTTGGCGACGTGGGCCCTCTGGTGGCAGTTGGAGTGTGCTGGGATCCTCCTCCCCTCGGTGATGAGGGCCCTCTTGCCTTAGGCCATAACTGCTGGGCTCCCCACATTTTCTGATGTGCGCCAAGTGAGTGAGGAGACTCTTGCCAGGTTCCCATCCCCATGGCGATATGGGCCTTCTGCTCTGAGGTCAAAACGGCTGGCTTGCTCACAGTACCATGATGTGGGCCCTCTGCTGTGAGTTCACTCCGGCAAGGATCCCTTATCATCGGTGCTCTGAGCCGCCTGCTGGGAGGTTCCAACTGCTGGATTCCTCAACTTTTTTATTCTATGTGCCCTCTGTTGTGAGGCTCCTCCTGCCTGCCTCACTGCCAGCCCCTTGGTGATGACTGTCCTATGGCTTGAGGCCACATGTGCTGCGTTCCTCACCTTTCGATGATGTGACCCCACTCGTGTGAGGACACTCCTGCCTGGTTCCCATCCCCTTGGTGAGGTGGGCCCTCTGGCGAGAGTCTAATCCTGGCTGGGTTCCTCAACGTTCTGTGAGGTAGGCCCTCTGCTGTGAGGTCACTCCTGCCTGGCTGGCACACGTCACCTTGGAGACGTGAGCCCTCTGGTGGCAGTTGGAGCGTGCAGGGCGCCTCCTCCTCTCGGTGATGACGGCCCTCTGGCGTCAGGCCCTAAATGGTGGGCTCCCCACATTTTCTGATGTGCGCCCAGTGGTGCGAGGACACTCCAGCCAGGTTCCCATTCCCATGGGGATGTGGTCCTTCTGCGCTGAGGTCTCAACTCCTGGGTTGCTCACAGTTTTGTGATGTGGGCCCTCTGCTGTGAGTTCACTGTGGCCTGGATCCCATAGCCTCGGTGTTCTGGGCCGCCTGCTGGAAGGTCTAAATGCTGGAATCCTCACGTTTTTTATATTATGTGCCCTGTGTTGTGAGGCTACTCCTGCCTGCCTCACTCCAAGGCCCTTGGTGATGTGGGTCCTCTGGTTTGAGGACACATGTGCTGGGTTCCTCACCTTAAGATGATGAGGCCCCACTGGTGTGAGGATAATCCTGACTGGGTCCCATCCCCTTTGTGATGTGGGCCCTCTGGTGAGAGTCTGATCCTGGCTGGGTTCCTCACCCATCTGTGAGGTGGGCCCTCTACTATCAGGTAACTCTTGCCTGGGTTGCTCACCTCGCCTTGTTGACATGAGCCCTCTGGTGGCAATTGGACCCTGCTGGGAGCCTCCTCAGCTCTGTGATGAGGGCCCTCTGACGTCAGGCCCTAACTGCTGGGCTCCCCAACTTTTCTTAGTGAGCCCAGTGTTGCTCAAGCACTCCTCTTAGGTTCCCATCCCCATGGGGATGTGGGCCTTCTGCTCTGAGGTTCCAACGGCTGGGTTGATCACAATTTCATGATGTGGGCTCTCTGGTGTTAGTTCACTGTGGCCTGGATCCCATAGCCTCTGTGGTCTTGGCTGCCTGCTGGGAGGTTCCAACTGCTCGATTCCTCAACTTTTGTATTCTATGGGTCCTGTGTTGTGATGCTCCTCCTGCCTGCCTCACTCGCAACCCCTTCGTGATGTGGGTCTTCTGGTTTGAGGCCACATGTGCTGGGTTAGGCAACTTTCAATGATGTGGCCCCACTGGTGTGAGGACACTCCTGCCTGGTTCCCATCCCCTTGGTGATGTGGGCCTTCTGGTGACAGTCTTATCCTGGCTGAGTTCCTCACTCTTCTGTGAGGTAGGCCCTCTGCTGTGAGGTCAATCCTGCCTGACTTGCACACATCACCTTGGCGACGTGGGCCCTCTGTTGGCACATGGAACCTGCTGGGAGCCTCCTGCCCTCGGTGATGATGGCCCTCTAGCATCAGGCTCTAACTGCTGGGCTCCCCACGTTTTCTGATGTGAGCCCAGTGATGCCAGGACACTCCTGTCAGGTTCCCATCCCCATGGGGATGTGGGCTTTCTGCTCTGAGGTCCCAATGCCTGGGTTGCTCACAGTTTCATGATGTGGGCTCTCTGGTGTTAGTTAACTCCTGCCTGCATCCCATAGCTTCTGTGCTCTCGGCCGCCTGCTGGGAGGTTCCAAATGCTGGATTCCTCACTTTTTTTATTCTTTGGGCCCTCTGTTTTTAGGCTACTCCTACCTGCCTCACTCCCATCCCCTTTGTGATGTATGTCCTCTGATATGAGGCCACATGTGCTGGGTTCCTCACCTTTCGATGATGTGGTCCCACTGGTGGGAGGACAGTCCTGACTGGTTCCCATCCCCTTGGTGTTGTGGGCCCTCTGGTGAGAGTCTCATCCTGCCTCGGTTCCTCACCCTTCTGTGAGATAGGCCCTCTGCTGTGAGGTCACTACTGCCTGGCTGGTGCATGCCACCTTGTAGACGTGGGCCCTCTGTTGGCAGTTGGAACCTGCTGGGAGTCTCCTCCCCTCAGTTATGAGGGCCCCCTGGCATCAGGCCCTAACTGCTGGGCTCCTAACATTTTCTGATATGTGCTAAGTGGTGCAAAGCCACTCCTGCCAGGTTCCCATCCCAATGGGGATGTGGGCCTTCTGTTCTGAGGTCCCAACAGCTGGGCTGCTCACAGGTTCATGATGTGGGCCCTCTGCTGTGAGTTCACTGCGGCCTGGATCCCATAGCCTCGGTGCTCTGGGCCACTTGCTGGGAGGTTCCAACTGCTGGATTCCTCAACTTTTATATTCTATGGACCCTGTGTTGTGAGGCCAGTCCTGCCAGCCTCATTCCGAACCCCTTGGTGATGTGGTTCCTCTGGTTTGAGGACACATGTGCTGGGATCCTCACCTTTCGATGATGTTGTCCCACTGGTGTGGGGACACTCCTGCCTGGTTCCCATCCCCTTGGTGATGTGGGCCCTCTGGTGAGAGTCTGATCCTGGCTGTGTTCCTCACCCTTCTGTGAGGTGGGCCCTCTGCTGTGAGGTCACTCCTGCCAGGCTGGCACACATCGCCTTGGCGACGTTGGCCCTCTGGTGGCAGCTGGAGCCTGCTGGGAGCCTCCTCCTCTCGGTGATGAGTGCCCTCTAGCGTCAGGCCCTAACTTCTGAGCACCCCACGTTTTCTGATGTGAGCCCAGTGATGCCAGGACACTCCTGTCATGTTCCCATCACCATGGGGATGTGGGCCTTCTGCTCTGAGGTCCCAATGTCTGGGTTGCTCACAGTTTCATGATGTGGGCTGTCTGGTGTTAGTTCACTCTGGCCTGGTTCCTCTAGCCTCTGTGCTCTGGGCCGCCTGCTGGGAGGTTCCAACTGCTGGATTCCTCACCTTTCTTATTTTTGGGCCCTCTGTTATGAGGCTCCTCCTGCCTGCCTCACTCCCAGCCCCTTGGTGATGGGTGTCCTATGGTTTGAAGCCACATGTTCTGGGTTCCTCACCTTTAGATGATGTGGCCCTACTCATGTGAGGACACTCCTGCCTGGTTCCAATCCATTTGGTGATGTGGGCCCTCTGGTGCGAGTCTGATCCTGACTGGGTTCGTCACACTTCTCTGAGGTGGACCCTCTGCTGTGAGGTCATTCGTGCCTGGTTGGCACACATCGCCTTGGCGACGTCAGCCCTCTGGTGGCAGTTGGAGCCTGCTGGGAGCCTCCTTCCCTTGGTGATGAGGGTCCTCTGGCGCCAGGCCCTAACTGCTGGTCACCCAAAATTTTCTGATACGTTCTCAGTGGTGCGAGGACACTCCTACCAGAATTCCATCCCCATGGGGATGTGGGCCTCCTGCTCTGAGGTCCCAATGGCTGGGTTGCTCAGTTTCATGACATGGGCCCTCTTCTGTGAGTTCACTGTGGCCTGGATCCCATAGCCTCGGTGCTCTGGGCCGCCTGCTGGGAGGTTCCAACTGCTGGATTCCTCACTTTTTTATTCTATGTGCCCAGTGTTGTGAGGCTACTCCTGCCTGCCTCACTCCGAGGTCCTTGGTGATGTGGGTCCTCTGGTTTGAGGACACATGTGCTGAGTACCTCAGCTTTCGATGATGTGGCCCCACTGATGTGAAGACACTCCTGCCTGGTTCCCATCCCCTTGGTGATGTGGGCCCTCTGGTGAGAGTCTGATGTTGGCTGGGTTTCTCACCCTTCTGTGAGGTGGGACCTCTGCTGTGAGGTAACTCCTGCCTGGCATGCTAACGTTGCCTTGGCAATGTGAGCCCTCAGGTGGCAGTTGGAGCCTGCTGGGAATCTCCTCCCCTCAGTTATGAGAGCTCTGGATAAAACACATATGCCCTTTTTTGCCAAGTGCATTATTTTCCAAGTTCTGTCTCTTTTCCTATGCTTTAAGAGCTACTCCCGTGTACGTTTTGAAATCAATTTCCAGCAATTCTGCCCTGCATTCAAGTCCTCTTCGCAGCCTTACTTCAGCATAATTTTGGATGATAGCTGTCATTTATAACTCCGCAGGTTTCTGAATTACAGTGTCCCTGAGCTCCTTTCTTCAACTCGCTTTCTTGTGAGCTGGCCGCAACACCGCAGGATCTCCTCAGGCCCTAATTTAGTTCCAGCATGGCACGCGGAGCCTTTGGTTAATTCCTCTTCCTGGTGGGAAATGAGAGTTAAATTTGCCCGTCCGGACACCTCCACCTAGTCTCTCATTGGTTCTCCCTATTCCTGTTCATTTTCCACAGAAATTGCAAACTGGGCCAAACAGGAGGTTAAAGGCACTGACTCTCCAAGTGGGGAGAGTGTTAGTAAAGCGTCTGGAATGTTGCACCTGAGTACCAGGGGACGAAAACTGAGACACATTTGAACACGTTTTCCGATCACACGGTGGATCATACTCTGGGTTCCACAGGCATGTTTTAGCTGAAGGAAGAATCCCTTAAACAGGGAGAGTTGAGACCCATGGAATGGGTACCATGCAATATGACTTCAAAGGGTCTGCATTTGCTCACCGAACCTCACCAATCCTATCACTGCTGCGTTTATGCCGCTGTACACACGCTTGATTCTCTTTCGGAGACATATAAATCCATAGGTTTTAAGATTCTTACTAGTCAGGTAGATTCTTACTAGTCAGGAATATTCTTAGGCGTTTAATATGGGGTGTTGAGTCCACTTCGTTGAGCAAGGAGTAGCTCTTGTCTATTACATATTTGGCTTATGGAACGGTATCTGTGCTAATTTCAATCTCTGGTTTCATGCAGCACCCCAACTCACCCGTCCCCTTAAGCAAGCATAAGTTGGTTTTCTACATTTGACACCCTGTTCTGTTTTGTAATTCAGTTCTTGTGTAGCCAAGTTTACATTCCGTGTATTAGTGATATCTTATGATGTTTCTTTTTCTGTGTGACTAATTTCACTTAGAATCATCGTACCTGAATCCACTCATTATGCTGCTACGGGCCTGATGACATAGATTTCATTGCTGAGTGATATTGCATTGTACATAAGTACCACAACTTCTTTATCCATTTTTCGCTTTCTGTGATATTGAACTTGTTCGGTAAACGAGGTTCTTGTAAACAGAGCCGTCCCAAACTTTGGGGTGGCTGTGTCTTTTTGATTTTAATTTCCCTAAGCTATAGGACCATAAGTGGAAGTGCCCTAGGCTCTGTTGCTTTGTTTTTTGGATGTTTCAGGAAACACCATACACTTCTCCAGAGTGGCTGCTGGCAATTTACATCCCGCCCATCAGCATAACTAGGCTCCCTGTTCTCCATGGCCTGTCCTGCCTTTCTGGATTTTACACTTTTTTCAGATGGCCCTTTTGACCGGGGGGCAGTGAGACTTCATTGTAGTGCAGATTTCCTTTGCAAGCTTGCTTGGTTGGCCAAAAAGGGCGTATGCGTTTTTTCCTGAATATATTCAGGGAAAAACGCATACGCCCTTTTTGGCCAAGTGCATCATTGTGGACGTTCTGCTCTTTTCCTATGCTTTACATGCAATTCCAGTGTACCTCCAGAAATCGGTTTCCTGCAATTCTGCCCTGCTTTCAACTCCTCTTGGCAGCCTTACTTCAATATATTTTTGGAAGATAGCTGTCATTTATAACTCTGCAGGTTTGTGAATTACAGTGCCCCTGAGCTCCTTTCTTCAACTCGCTTTCTTGTGAGCTGGCCGCAACACCGTAGGATTGCTTCTGGCCCTAGTGTGGTTCCGGCACGGCACGCTGAGCCTTTGGTTAATTCCTCTTCCTGGTGGGAAATGAGAGTTAAATTTGCCCATCCGGACACCTCCACCTAGTCTCTCATTGGTTCTCCCTATTCCTGTTCATTTTCCACAGAAATTGCAAACTGGGCCAAACAGGAGGTTAAAGGCACTGACTCTCCAAGTGGGGAGAGTGTTAGTAAAGCGTCTGGAATGTTGCACCCGAGTACCAGGGGACGAAAACTGAGACACATTTGAACAAGTTTCCCGATCACACGGTGGATCATACTCTGGGTTCCACAGGCATGTTTTAGCTGAAGGAAGAATCCCTTAAACATGGAGAGTTGAGACCCATGGAATGGGTACCATGCAGTATGAATTCAAAGGGTCTGCATTTGCTCACCGAACCTCACCAGTCCTATCACTGCTGCATTTATGCCGCTGTACACACGCTTGATTCTCTTTCAGAGACATATAAATCCATAGGTTTTAAGATTCTTACTAGTCAGGTATATTGTTAGGCGTTTAATATGGGGTGTTGAGTCCACTTCGTTGAGCAAGGAGTAGCTCTTGTCTATTACATATTTGGCTGATGGAAAGGTATCTGTGCTTATTTCAATCTCTGGTTTTATGCAGCACCCCAACTCACCTTTCCCCTTAAGCAAGCATAAGTTGGTTTTCTACATTTGACACCCTGTTCTGTTTTGTAATTCAGTTCTTGTGTAGCCAAGTTTACATTCCATGTATTAGTGATATCTTATGATGTTTCATTTTCTGTGTGACTAATTTCACTTAGAATCATCGTACCTGAATCCACTCATTATGCTGCTACGGGCCTGATGACATAGATTTCATTGCTGAGTGATATTGCATTGTACGTAAGTACCACAATTTCTTTATCCATTTTTCGCTTTCTGTGATATGGAACTTGTACCGTAAACGAGGTTCTTGTAAACAGAGCCGTCCCAAACTTTTGGGTGCTGTGTCTTTTTTATTTTAATTTCCCTAAGCTATAGGACCATAAGTGGAAGTGCCCTAGGCTCTGTTGCTTTGTTTTTTGGATGTTTCAGGAAACACCATACACTTCTCCAGAGTGGCTGCTGGCAATTTACATCCCGCCCATCAGCATAACAAGGTTCCCAGTTCTCAATGGCCTGTCCTGCCTTTCTGGATTTTACACTTTTTTCAGATGGCCCTTTTGACCGGGGGGCAGTGAGACTTCATTGTAGTGCAGATTTCCTTTGCAAGCTTGCTTGGTTGGCCAAAAAGGGCGTATGCGTTTTTCCCTGAATATATTCAGGAAAAAACGCATACGCCCTTTTTGGCCAAGTGCATCATTGTGGACGTTCTGCCTCTTTTCCTATGCTTTACATGCAATTCCAGTCTACCTCCTGAAATCGGTTTCCTGCAATTCTGCCCCGCTTTCAACTCCTCTTGGCAGCCTTACTTCAATATATTTTTGGAAGATAGCTGTCATTTATAACTCTGCAAGTTTGTGAATTACAGTGCCCCTGAGCTCCTTTCTTCAACTCGCTTTCTTGTGAGCTGGCCGCAACACCGCAGGATTGCTTCAGGCCCTAGTTTGGTTCCGGCACGGCATGCTGAGCCTTTGGTTAATTCCTCTTCCTGGTGGGAAATGAGAGTTAAATTTGCCCGTCCGGACACCTCCACCTAGTCTCTCATTGGTTCTCCCTATTCCTGTTCATTTTCCACAGAAATTGCAAACTGGGCCAAACAGGAGGTTAACGGCACTGACTCTCCAAGTGGGGAGAGTGTTAGTAAAGCGTCTGGAATGTTGCACCCGAGTACCAGGGGACGAAAACTGAGACACATTTGAACACGTTTCCCGATCACACGGTGGATCATACTCTGGGTTCCACATGCATGTTTTAGCGGAAGGAAGAATCCATTAAACCTGGAGAGTTGAGACCCATGGAATGGGTACCATGCAATATGACTTCAAAGGGTCTGCATTTGCTCACCGAACCTCAGCAATCCTATCACTGCTGCGTTTATGCCGCTGTACACACGCTTGATTCTCTTTCGGAGACATATAAATACATAGGTTTTAAGATTCTTACTAGTCAGGTATATTCTTAGGCGTTTAATATGGAGTGTTGAGTCCACTTCGTTGAGCAAGGAGTAGCTCTTGTCTATTACATATTTGGCTTATGGAACGGTATCTGTGCTAATTTCAATCTCTGGTTTTATGCAGCACCCCAACTCACCTTTCCCCTTAAGCAAGCATAAGTTGGTTTTCTACATTTGACACCCTGTTCTGTTTTGTAATTCAGTTCTTGTGTAGCCAAGTTTACATTCCGTGTATTAGTGATATCTTATGATGTTTCTTTTTCTGTGTGACTAATTTCACTTAGAATCATCGTACCTGAATCCACTCATTATGCTGCTACGGGCCTGATGACATAGATTTCATTGCTGAGTGATATTGCATTGTACGTAAGTACCACAATTTCTTTATCCATTTTTCGCTTTCTGTGATATTGAACTTGTACTGTAAACGAGGTTCTTGTAAACAGAGCCGTCCCAAACTTTGGGGTGGCTGTGTCTTTTTGATTTTAATTTCCCTAAGCTATAGGACCATAAGTGGAAGTGCCCTAGGCTCTGTTGCTTTGTTTTTTGGATGTTTCAGGAAACACCATACACTTCTCCAGAGTGGCTGCTGGCAATTTACATCCCGCCCATCAGCATAACTAGGCTCCCAGTTCTCCATGGCCTGTCCTGCCTTTCTGGATTTTACACTTTTTTCAGATGGCCCTTTTGACCGGGGGGCAGTGAGACTTCATTGTAGTGCAGATTTCCTTTGCAAGCTTGCTTGGTTGGCCAAAAAGGGCGTATGCGTTTTTTCTTGAATATATTCAGGAAAAAACGCATACGCCCTTTTTGGCCAAGTGCATCATTGTGGACGTTCTGCCTCTTTTCCTATGCTTTACATGCAATTCCAGTCTACCTCCTGAAATCGGTTTCCTGCAATTCTGCCCTGCTTTCAACTCCTCTTGGCATCCTAATTCAATATATTTTTGGAAGATAGCTGTCATTTATAACTCTGCAGGTTTGTGAATTACAGTGCCCCTGAGCTCCTTTCTTCAACTCGCTTTCTTGTGAGCTGGCCGCAACACCGCAGGATTGCTTCAGGCCCTAGTTTGGTTCCGGCACGGCATGCTGAGCCTTTGGTTAATTCCTCTTCCTGGTGGGAAATGAGAGTTAAATTGGCCCGTCCGGACACCTCCACCTAATCTCTCATTGGTTCTCCCTATTCCTGTTCATCTTCCGCAGAAATTGCTAACTGGGCCAAACAGGAGGTTAAAGGCACTGACTCTCCAAGTGGGGAGAGTGTTAGTAAAGCGTCTGGAATGTTGCACCCGAGTACCAGGGGACCAAAACTGAGACACATTTGAACACGTTTTCCGACCACATGGTGGATCATACTCTGGGTTCCACATGCATGTTTTAGCTGAAGGAAGAATCCCTTAAACATGGAGAGTTGAGACCCATGGAATGGGTACCATGCAATATGACTTCAAAGGGTCTGCATTTGCTCACCGAACCTCACCAATCCTATCACTGCTGCGTTTATGCCGCTGTACACACGCTTGATTCTCTTTCGGAGACATATAAATCCATAGGTTTTAAGATTCTTACTAGTCAGGTAGATTCTTACTAGTCAGGTATATTCTTAGGCGTTTAATATGGGGTGTTGAGTCCACTTCGTTGAGCAAGGAGTAGCTCTTGTCTATTACATATTTGGCTTATGGAACGGTATCTGTGCTCATTTCAATCTCTGGTTTTATGCAGCACCCCAACTCACCCGTCCCCTTAAGCAAGCATAAGTTGGTTTTCTACATTTGACACCCTGTTCTGTTTTGTAATTCAGTTCTTGTGTAGCCAAGTTTACATTCCGTGTATTAGTGATATCTTATGATGTTTCATTTTCTGTGTGACTAATTTCACTTAGAATCATCGTACCTGAATCCACTCATTATGCTGCTACGGGCCTGATGACATAGATTTCATTGCTGAGTGATATTGCATTGTACGTAAGTACCACAATTTCTTTATCCATTTTTCGCTTTCTGTGATATTTAACTTGTACCGTAAACGAGGTTCTTGTAAACAGAGCCGTCCCAAACTTTGGGGTGGCTGTGTCTTTTTGATTTTAATTTCCCTAAGCTATAGGACCATAAGTAGAAGTGCCCTAGGCTCTGTTGCTTTGTTTTTTGGATGTTTCAGGAAACACCATACACTTCTCCAGAGTGGCTGCTGGCAATTTACATCCCGCCCATCAGCATAACAAGGCTCCCAGTTCTCAATGGCCTGTCCTGCCTTTCTGGATTTTACACTTTTTTCAGATGGCCCTTTTGACCGGGGGGCAGTGAGACTTCATTGTAGTGCAGATTTCCTTTGCAAGCTTGCTTGGTTGGCCAAAAAGGGCGTATGCGTTTTTCCCTGAATATATTCAGGAAAAAACGCATACGCCCTTTTTGGCCAAGTGTATCATTGTGGACGTTCTGCCTCTTTTCCTATGCTTTACATGCAATTCCAGTCTACCTCCTGAAATCGGTTTCCTGCAATTCTGCCCCGCTTTCAACTCCTCTTGGCAGCCTTACTTCAATATATTTTTGGAAGATAGCTGTCATTTATAACTCTGCAGGTTTGTGAATTACAGTGCCCCTGAGCTCCTTTCTTCAACTCGCTTTCTTGTGAGCTGGCCGCAACACCGCAGGATTGCTTCAGGCCCTAGTTTGGTTCCGGCACGGCATGCTGAGCCTTTGGTTAATTCCTCTTCCTGGTGGGAAATGAGAGTTAAATTTGCCCGTCCGGACACCTCCACCTAGTTTCTCATTGGTTCTCCCTATTCCTGTTCATTTTCCACAGAAATTGCAAACTGGGCCAAACAGGAGGTTAAAGGCACTGACTCTCCAAGTGGGGAGAGTGTTAGTAAAGCGTCTGGAATGTTGCACCCGAGTACCAGGGGACGAAAACTGAGACACATTTGAACACGTTTCCCGATCACACGGTGGATCATACTCTGGGTTCCACATGCATGTTTTAGCTGAAGGAAGAATCCATTAAACCTGGAGAGTTGAGACCCATGGAATGGGTCCCATGCAATATGACTTCAAAGGGTCTGCATTTGCTCACCGAACCTCAGCAATCCTATCACTGCTGCGTTTATGCCGCTGTACACACGCTTGATTCTCTTTCGGAGACATATAAATCCATAGGTTTTAAGATTCTTACTAGTCAGGTAGATTCTTAGGCGTTTAATATGGAGTGTTGAGTCCACTTCGTTGAGCAAGGAGTAGCTCTTGTCTATTACATATTTGGCTTATGGAATGGTATCTGTGCTAATTTCAATCTCTGGTTTTATGCAGCACCCCAACTCACCCGTCCCCTTAAGCAAGCATAAGTTGGTTTTCTACATTTGACACCCTGTTCTGTTTTGTAATTCAGTTCTTGTGTAGCCAAGTTTACATTCCGTGTATTAGTGATATCTTATGATGTTTCTTTTTCTGTGTGACTAATTTCACTTAGAATCATCGTACCTGAATCCACTCATTATGCTGCTACGGGCCTGTTGACATAGATTTCATTGCTGAGTGATATTGCATTGTACGTAAGTACCACAATTTCTTTATCTATTTTTCGCTTTCTGTGATATTGAACTTGTACCGTAAACGAGGTTCTTGTAAACAGAGCCGTCCCAAACTTTGGGGTGGCTGTGTCTTTTTGATTTTAATTTCCCTAAGCTATAGGACCATAAGTGGAAGTGCCCTAGGCTCTGTTGCTTTGTTTTTTGGATGTTTCAGGAAACACCATACACTTCTCCAGAGTGGCTGCTGGCAATTTACATCCCGCCCATCAGCATAACTAGGCTCCCAGTTCTCCATGGCCTGTCCTGCCTTTCTGGATTTTACACTTTTTTCAGATGGCCTTTTTGACCGGGGGGCAGTGAGACTTCATTGTAGTGCAGATTTCCTTTGCAAGCTTGCTTGGTTGGCCAAAAAGGGCGTATGCGTTTTTTCCTGAATATATTCAGGAAAAAACGCATACGCCCTTTTTGGCCAAGTGCATCATTGTGGACGTTCTGCCTCTTTTCCTATGCTTTACATGCAATTCCAGTCTACCTCCTGAAATCGGTTTCCTGCAATTCTGCCCTGCTTTCAACTCCTCTTGGCATCCTAATTCAATATATTTTTGGAAGATAGCTGTCATTTATAACTCTGCAGGTTTGTGAATTACAGTGCCCCTGAGCTCCTTTCTTCAACTCGCTTTCTTGTGAGCTGGCCGCAACACCGCAGGATTGCTTCAGGCCCTAGTTTGGTTCCGGCACGGCATGCTGAGCCTTTGGTTAATTCCTCTTCCTGGTGGGAAATGAGAGTTAAATTGGCCCGTCCGGACACCTCCATCTAATCTCTCATTGGTTCTCCCTATTCCTGTTCATCTTCCGCAGAAATTGCTAACTGGGCCAAACAGGAGGTTAAAGGCACTGACTCTCCAAGTGGGGAGAGTGTTAGTAAAGCGTCTGGAATGTTGCACCCGAGTACCAGGGGACCAAAACTGAGACACATTTGAACACGTTTTCCGACCACATGGTGGATCATACTCTGGGTTCCACATGCATGTTTTAGCTGAAGGAAGAATCCCTTAAACATGGAGAGTTGAGACCCATGGAATGGGTACCATGCAATATGACTTCAAAGGGTCTGCATTTGCTCACCGAACCTCAGCAATCCTATCACTGCTGCGTTTATGCCGCTGTACACACGCTTGATTCTCTTTCGGAGACATATAAATCCATAGGTTTTAAGATTCTTACTAGTCAGGTAGATTCTAACTAGTCAGGTATATTCTTAGGCGTTTAATATGGGGTGTTGAGTCCACTTCGTTGAGCAAGGAGTAGCTCTTGTCTATTACATATTTGGCTTATGGAACTGTATCTGTGCTCATTTCAATCTCTGGTTTTATGCAGCACCCCAACTCACCCGTCCCCTTAAGCAAGCATAAGTTGGTTTTCTACATTTGACACCCTGTTCTGTTTTGTAATTCAGTTCTTGTGTAGCCAAGTTTACATTCCATGTATTAGTGATATCTTATGATGTTTCTTTTTCTGTGTGACTAATTTTACTTAGAATCATCGTACCTGAATCCACTCATTATGCTGCTACGGGCCTGATGACATAGATTTCATTGCTGAGTGATATTGCATTGTACGTAAGTACCACAATTTCTTTATCCATTTTTCGCTCTCTGTGATATTGAACTTGTACCATAAACGAGGTTCTTGTAAACAGAGCTGTCCCAAACTTTGGGGTGGCTGTGTCTTTTTGATTTTAATTTCCCTAAGCTATAGGACCATAAGTGGAAGTGCCCTAGGCTCTGTTGCTTTGTTTTTTGGATGTTTCAGGAAACACCATACACTTCTCCAGAGTGGCTGCTGGCAATTTACATCCCGCCCATCAGCATAACAAGGCTCCCAGTTCTCAATGGCCTGTCCTGCCTTTCTGGATTTTACACTTTTTTCAGATGGCCCTTTTGACCGGGGGGCAGTGAGACTTCATTGTAGTGCAGATTTCCTTTGCAAGCTTGCTTGGTTGGCCAAAAAGGGCGTATGCGTTTTTCCCTGAATATATTCAGGAAAAAACGCATACGCCCTTTTTGGCCAAGTGTATCATTGTGGACGTTCTGCCTCTTTTCCTATGCTTTACATGCAATTCCAGTCTACCTCCTGAAATCGGTTTCCTGCAATTCTGCCCCGCTTTCAACTCCTCTTGGCTGCCTTACTTCAATATATTTTTGGAAGATAGCTGTCATTTATAACTCTGCAGGTTTGTGAATTACAGTGCCCCTGAGCTCCTTTCTTCAACTCGCTTTCTTGTGAGCTGGCCGCAACACCGCAGGTTTGCTTCAGGCCCTAGTTTGGTTCCGGCATGGCATGTTGAGCCTTTGGTTAATTCCTCTTCCTGGTGGGAAATGAGAGTTAAATTTGCCCGTTCAGACACCTCCACCTAGTCTCTCATTGGTTCTCCCTATTCCTGTTCATTTTCCACAGAAATTGCAAACTGGGCCAAACAGGAGGTTAAAGGCACTGACTCTCCAAGTGGGGAGAGTGTTAGTAAAGCGTCTGGAATGTTGCACCCGAGTACCAGGGGACGAAAACTGAGACACATTTGAACACGTTTCCCGATCACACGGTGGATCATACTCTGGGTTCCACATGCATGTTTTAGCTGAAGGAAGAATCCCTTAAACATGGAGAGTTGAGACCCATGGAATGGGTACCATGCAATATGACTTCAAAGGGTCTGCATTTGCTCACCGAACCTCAGCAATCCTATCACTGCTGCGTTTATGCCGCTGTACACACGCTTGTTTCTCTTTCGGAGACATATAAATCCATAGGTTTTAAGATTCTTACTAGTCAGGTATATTCTTAGGCGTTTAATATGGGGTGTTGAGTCCACTTCGTTGAGCAAGGAGTAGCTCTTTTCTATTACATATTTGGCTTATGGAACGGTATCTGTGCTCATTTCAATCTCTGGTTTTATGCAGCACCCCAACATACCTTTCCCCTTAAGCAAGCATAAGTTGGTTTTCTACATTTGACACCCTGTTCTGTTTTGTAATTCAGTTCCTGTGTAGCCAAGTTTACATTCCGTGTATTAGTGATATCTTATGATGTTTCTTTTTCTGTGTGACTTATTTCACTTAGAATCATCGTAACTGAATCCACTCATTATGCTGCTACGGGCCTGATGACATAGATTTCATTGCTGAGTGATATTGCATTGTACGTAAGTACCACAAATTCTTTATCCATTTTTCGCTTTCTGTGATATTGAACTTGTACCGTAAACGAGGTTCTTGTAAACAGAGCCGTCCCAAACTTTGGGGTGGCTGTGTCTTTTTGATTTTAATTTCCCTAAGCTATAGGACCATAAGTGGAAGTGCCCTAGGCTCTGTTGCTTTCTTTTTTGGATGTTTCAGGAAACACCATACACTTCTCCAGAGTGGCTGCTGGCAATTTACATCCCGCCCATCAGCATAACAAGGCTCCCAGTTCTCCATGGCCTGTCCTGCCTTTCTGGATTTTACACTTTTTTCAGATGGCCCTTTTGACCGGGGGGCAGTGAGACTTCATTGTAGTGCAGATTTCCTTTGCAAGCTTGCTTGGTTGGCCAAAAAGGGCGTATGCGTTTTTTCCTTAATATATTCAGGAAAAAACGCATACGCCCTTTTTGGCCAAGTGCATCATTGTGGACGTTCTGCCTCTTTTCCTATGCTTTACATGCAATTCCAGTCTACCTCCTGAAATCGGTTTCCTGCAATTCTGCCCCCCTTTCAACTCCTCTTGGCAGCCTTACTTCAATATATTTTTGGAAGATAGCTGTCATTTGTAACTCTGCAGGTTTGTGAATTACAGTGCCCCTGAGCTCCTTTCTTCAACTCGCTTTCTTGTGAGCTGGCCGCAACACCGCAGGATTGCTTCTGGTCCTAGTGTGGTTCCGACATGGCACGCTGAGCCTTTGGTTAATTCCTCTTCCTGGTGGGAAATGAGAGTTAAATTTGCCCGTCCGGACACCTCCACCTAGTCTCTCATTGGTTCTCCCTATTCGTGTTCATTTTCCACAGAAATTGCAAACTGGGCCAAACAGGAGGTTAAAGGCACTGACTCTCCAAGTGGGGAGAGTGTTAGTAAAGCTTCTGGAATGTTGCACCCGAGTACCAGGAAACGAAAATTGAGACACATTTGAACACGTTTTCCGATCACACGGTGGATCATACTCTGGGTTCCACATGCATGTTTTAGCTGAAGGAAGAATCCCTTAAACAGGGAGAGTTGAGACCCATGGAATGGGTACCATGCAATATGACTTCAAAGGGTCTGCATTTGCTCACCGAACCTCAGCAATCCTATCACTGCTGCGTTTATGCCGCTGTACACACGCATGATTCTCTTTCGGAGACATATAAATCCATAGGTTTTAAGATTTTTACTAGTCAGGTAGATTCTTACTAGTCAGGTATATTCTTAGGCGTTTAATATGGGGTGTTGAGTCCACTTCGTTGAGCAAGGAGTAGCTCTTGTCTATTACATATTTGGCTTATGGAACGGTATCTGTGCTCATTTCAATCTCTGGTTTTATGCAGCACCCCAACTCACCCGTCCCCTTAAGCAAGCATAAGTTGGTTTTCTACATTTGACACCCTGTTCTGTTTTGTAATTCATGATGTTTCTTTTTCTGTGTGACTTATTTCACTTAGAATCATCGTAACTGAATCCACTCATTATGCTGCTACGGGCCTGATGACATAGATTTCATTGCTGAGTGATATTGCATTGTACGTAAGTACCACAACTTCTTTATCCGTTTTTCGCTTTCTGTGATATTGAACTTGTACCTTAAACGAGGTTCTTGTAAACAGAGCCCTCCCAAACTTTGGGGTGGCTGTGTCTTTTTGATTTTAATTTCCCTAATCTATAGGACCATAAGTGGAAGTGCCCTAGGCTCTGTTGCTTTGTTTTTTGGATGTTTCAGGAAACACCATACACTTCTCCAGAGTGGCTGCTGGCAATTTACATCCCGCCCATCAGCATAACAAGGCTCCCAGTTCTCCATGGCCTGTCCTGCCTTTCTGGATTTTACACTTTTTTCAGATGGCCCTTTTGACCGGGGGGCAGTGAGACTTCATTGTAGTGCAGATTTCCTTTGCAAGCTTGCTTGGTTGGCCAAAAAGGGCGTATGCGTTTTTTCCTGAATATATTCAGGAAAAAACGTATACGCCCTTTTTGGCCAAGTGCATCATTGTGGACGTTCTGTCTCTTTTCCTATGCTTTACATGCAATTCCAGTCTACCTCCTGAAATCGGTTTCCTGCAATTCTGCCCCCCTTTCAACTCCTCTTGGCAGCCTTACTTCAATATATTTTTGGAAGATAGCTGTCATTTGTAACTCTGCAGGTTTGTGAATTACAGTGCCCCTGAGCTCCTTTCTTCAACTCGCTTTCTTGTGAGCTGGCCGCAACACCGCAGGATTGCTTCAGGCCCTAGTTTGGTTCCGGGACGGCATGCTGAGCCTTTGGTTAATTCCTCTTCCTGGTGGGAAATGAGAGTTAAATTGGCCCGTCCGGACACCTCCACCTAATCTCTCATTGGTTCTCCCTATTCCTGTTCATCTTCCGCAGAAATTGCTAACTGGGCCAAACAGGAGGTTAAAGGCACTGACTCTCCAAGTGGGGAGAGTGTTAGTAAAGCGTCTGGAATGTTGCACCCGAGTACCAGGGGACAAAAACTGAGACACATTTGAACACGTTTTCTGACCACATGGTGGATCATACTCTGGGTTCCACATGCATGTTTTAGCTGAAGGAAGAATCCCTTAAACAGGGAGAGTTGAGACCCATGGAATGGGTACCATGCAATATGACTTCAAAGGGTCTGCATTTGCTCACCGAACCTCACCAATCCTATCACTGCTGCGTTTATGCCGCTGTACACACACTTGATTCTCTTTCGGAGACATATAAATCCATAGGTTTTAAGATTCTTACTAGTCAGGTAGATTCTTACTAGTCAGGTATATTTTTAGGCGTTTAATATGGGGTGTTGAGTCCACTTCGTTGAGCAAGGAGTAGCTCTTGTCTATTACATATTTGGCTTATGGAACGGTATCTGTGCTCATTTCAATCTCTGGTTTTATGCAGCACCCCAACTCACCCGTCCCCTTAAGCAAGCATAAGTTGGTTTTGTACATTTGACACCCTGTTCTGTTTTGTAATTCAGTTCTTGTGTAGCCAAGTTTACATTCCGTGTATTAGTGATATCTTATGATGTTTCTTTTTCTGTGTGACTAATTTCACTTAGAATCATCGTACCTGAATCCACTCATTATGCTGCTACGGGCCTGATGACATAGATTTCATTGCTGAGTGATATTGCATTGTACGTAAGTACCACAATTTCTTTATCCATTTTTCGCTTTCTGTGATATTGAACTTGTACCGTAAACGAGGTTCTTGTAAACAGAGCCGTCCCAAACTTTGGGGTGGCTGTGTCTTTTTGATTTTAATTTCCCTAAGCTATAGGACCATAAGTGGAAGTGCCCTAGGCTCTGTTGCTTTGTTTTTTGGATGTTTCAGGAAACACCATACACTTCTCCAGAGTGGCTGCTGGCAATTTACATCCCGCCCATCAGCATAACTAGGCTCCCAGTTCTCCATGGCCTGTCCTGCCTTTCTGGATTTTACACTTTTTTCAGATGGCCCTTTTGACCGGGGGGCAGTGAGACTTCATTGTAGTGCAGATTTCCTTTGCAAGCTTGCTTGTTTGGCCTAACAGGGCGTATGCGTTTTTTCTTGAATTTATTCAGGAAAAAACGCATACGCCCTTTTTGGCCAAGTGCATCATTGTGGACGTTCTGCCTCTTTTCCTATGCTTTACATGCAATTCCAGTCTACCTCCTGAAATCGGTTTCCTGCAATTCTGCCCTGCTTTCAACTCCTCTTGGCATCCTAATTCAATATATTTTTGGAAGATAGCTGTCATTTATAACTCTGCAGGTTTGTGAATTACAGTGCCCCTGAGCTCCTTTCTTCAACTCGCTTTCTTGTGAGCTGGCCGCAACACCGCAGGATTGCTTCAGGCCCTAGTTTGGTTCCGGCACGGCATGCTGAGCCTTTGGTTAATTCCTCTTCCTGGTGGGAAATGAGAGTTAAATTGGCCCGTCCGGACACCTCCACCTAATCTCTCATTGGTTCTCCCTATTCCTGTTCATCTTCCGCAGAAATTGCTAACTGGGCCAAACAGGAGGTTAAAGGCACTGACTCTCCAAGTGGGGAGAGTGTTAGTAAAGCGTCTGGAATGTTGCACCCGAGTACCAGGGGACAAAAACTGAGACACATTTGAACACGTTTTCTGACCACATGGTGGATCATACTCTGGGTTCCACATGCATGTTTTAGCTGAAGGAAGAATCCCTTAAACAGGGAGAGTTGAGACCCATGGAATGGGTACCATGCAATATGACTTCAAAGGGTCTGCATTTGCTCACCGAACCTCACCAATCCTATCACTGCTGCGTTTATGCCGCTGTACACACACTTGATTCTCTTTCGGAGACATATAAATCCATAGGTTTTAAGATTCTTACTAGTCAGGTAGATTCTTACTAGTCAGGTATATTTTTAGGCGTTTAATATGGGGTGTTGAGTCCACTTCGTTGAGCAAGGAGTAGCTCTTGTCTATTACATATTTGGCTTATGGAACGGTATCTGTGCTCATTTCAATCTCTGGTTTTATGCAGCACCCCAACTCACCCGTCCCCTTAAGCAAGCATAAGTTGGTTTTGTACATTTGACACCCTGTTCTGTTTTGTAATTCAGTTCTTGTGTAGCCAAGTTTACATTCCGTGTATTAGTGATATCTTATGATGTTTCTTTTTCTGTGTGACTAATTTCACTTAGAATCATCGTACCTGAATCCACTCATTATGCTGCTACGGGCCTGATGACATAGATTTCATTGCTGAGTGATATTGCATTGTACGTAAGTACCACAATTTCTTTATCCATTTTTCGCTTTCTGTGATATTGAACTTGTACCGTAAACGAGGTTCTTGTAAACAGAGCCGTCCCAAACTTTGGGGTGGCTGTGTCTTTTTGATTTTAATTTCCCTAAGCTATAGGACCATAAGTGGAAGTGCCCTAGGCTCTGTTGCTTTGTTTTTTGGATGTTTCAGGAAACACCATACACTTCTCCAGAGTGGCTGCTGGCAATTTACATCCCGCCCATCAGCATAACTAGGCTCCCAGTTCTCCATGGCCTGTCCTGCCTTTCTGGATTTTACACTTTTTTCAGATGGCCCTTTTGACCGGGGGGCAGTGAGACTTCATTGTAGTGCAGATTTCCTTTGCAAGCTTGCTTGGTTGGCCAAAAAGGGCGTATGCGTTTTTCCCTGAATATATTCAGAAAAAAACGCATACGCCCTTTATGGCCAAGTGTATCATTGTGGACGTTCTGCCTCTTTTCCTATGCTTTACATGCAATTCCAGTCTACCTCCTGAAATCGGTTTCCTGCAATTCTGCCCCGCTTTCAACTCCTCTTGGCAGCCTTACTTCAATATATTTTTGGAAGATAGCTGTCATTTATAACTCTGCAGGTTTGTGAATTACAGTGCCCCTGAGCTCCTTTCTTCAATTCGCTTTCTTGTGAGCTGGCCGCAACACCGCAGGATTGCTTCAGGCCCTAGTTTGGTTCCGGCACGGCATGCTGAGCCTTTGGTTAATTCCTCTTCCTGGTGGGAAATGAGAGTTAAATTTGCCCGTCCGGACACCTCCACCTAGTCTCTCATTGGTTCTCCCTATTCCTGTTCATTTTCCACAGAAATTGCAAACTGGGCCAAACAGGAGGTTAAAGGCACTGACTCTCCAAGTGGGGAGAGTGTTAGTAAAGCGTCTGGAATGTTGCACCCGAGTACCAGGGGACGAAAACTGAGACACATTTGAACACGTTTCCCGATCACACGGTGGATCATACTCTGGGTTCCACATGCATGTTTTAGCTGAAGGAAGAATCCATTAAACCTGGAGAGTTGAGACCCATGGAATGGGTACCATGCAATATGACTTCAAAGGGTCTGCATTTGCTCACCGAACCTCAGCAATCCTATCACTGCTGCGTTTATGCCGCTGTACACACGCTTGATTCTCTTTCGGAGACATATAAATCCATAGGTTTTAAGATTCTTACTAGTCAGATATATTCTTAGGCGTTTAATATGGAGTGTTGAGTCCACTTCGTTGAGCAAGGAGTAGCTCTTGTCTATTACATATTTGGCTTATGGAACGGTATCTGTGCTCATTTCAATCTCTGGTTTTATGCAGCACCCCAACTCACCCATCCCCTTAAGCAAGCATAAGTTGGTTTTCTACATTTGACACCCTGTTCTGTTTTGTAATTCAGGTCTTGTGTAGCCAAGTTTACATTCCGTGTATTAGTGATATCTTATGATGTTTCTTTTTCTGTGTGACTAATTTCACTTAGAATCATCGTACCTGAATCCACTCATTATGCTGCTACGGGCCTGATGACATAGATTTCATTGCTGAGTGATATTGCATTGTACGTAAGTACCACAATTTCTTTATCCATTTTTTGCTTTCTGTGATATTGAACTTGTACCGTAAACGAGGTTCTTGTAAACAGAGCCGTCCCAAACTTTGGGGTGGCTGTGTCTTTTTGATTTTAATTTCCCTAAGCTATAGGACCATAAGTGGAAGTGCCCTAGGCTCTGTTGCTTTGTTTTTTGGATGTTTCAGGAAACACCATACACTTCTCCAGAGTGGCTGCTGGCAATTTACATCCCGCCCATCAGCATAACTAGGCTCCCAGTTCTCCATGGCCTGTCCTGCCTTTCTGGATTTTACACTTTTTTCAGATGGCCCTTTTGACCGGGGGGCAGTGAGACTTCATTGTAGTGCAGATTTCCTTTGCAAGCTTGCTTGGTTGGCCAAAAAGGGCGTATGCGTTTTTCCCTGAATATATTCAGAAAAAAACGCATACGCCCTTTATGGCCAAGTGTATCATTGTGGACGTTCTGCCTCTTTTCCTATGCTTTACATGCAATTCCAGTCTACCTCCTGAAATCGGTTTCCTGCAATTCTGCCCCGCTTTCAACTCCTCTTGGCAGCCTTACTTCAATATATTTTTGGAAGATAGCTGTCATTTATAACTCTGCAGGTTTGTGAATTACAGTGCCCCTGAGCTCCTTTCTTCAATTCGCTTTCTTGTGAGCTGGCCGCAACACCGCAGGATTGCTTCAGGCCCTAGTTTGGTTCCGGCACGGCATGCTGAGCCTTTGGTTAATTCCTCTTCCTGGTGGGAAATGAGAGTTAAATTTGCCCGTCCGGACACCTCCACCTAGTCTCTCATTGGTTCTCCCTATTCCTGTTCATTTTCCACAGAAATTGCAAACTGGGCCAAACAGGAGGTTAAAGGCACTGACTCTCCAAGTGGGGAGAGTGTTAGTAAAGCGTCTGGAATGTTGCACCCGAGTACCAGGGGACGAAAACTGAGACACATTTGAACACGTTTCCCGATCACACGGTGGATCATACTCTGGGTTCCACATGCATGTTTTAGCTGAAGGAAGAATCCATTAAACCTGGAGAGTTGAGACCCATGGAATGGGTACCATGCAATATGACTTCAAAGGGTCTGCATTTGCTCACCGAACCTCAGCAATCCTATCACTGCTGCGTTTATGCCGCTGTACACACGCTTGATTCTCTTTCGGAGACATATAAATCCATAGGTTTTAAGATTCTTACTAGTCAGATATATTCTTAGGCGTTTAATATGGAGTGTTGAGTCCACTTCGTTGAGCAAGGAGTAGCTCTTGTCTATTACATATTTGGCTTATGGAACGGTATCTGTGCTCATTTCAATCTCTGGTTTTATGCAGCACCCCAACTCACCCATCCCCTTAAGCAAGCATAAGTTGGTTTTCTACATTTGACACCCTGTTCTGTTTTGTAATTCAGGTCTTGTGTAGCCAAGTTTACATTCCGTGTATTAGTGATATCTTATGATGTTTCTTTTTCTGTGTGACTAATTTCACTTAGAATCATCGTACCTGAATCCACTCATTATGCTGCTACGGGCCTGATGACATAGATTTCATTGCTGAGTGATATTGCATTGTACGTAAGTACCACAATTTCTTTATCCATTTTTTGCTTTCTGTGATATTGAACTTGTACCGTAAACGAGGTTCTTGTAAACAGAGCCGTCCCAAACTTTGGGGTGGCTGTGTCTTTTTGATTTTAATTTCCCTAAGCTATAGGACCATAAGTGGAAGTGCCCTAGGCTCTGTTGCTTTGTTTTTTGGATGTTTCAGGAAACACCATACACTTCTCCAGAGTGGCTGCTGGCAATTTACATCCCGCCCATCAGCATAACTAGGCTCCCAGTTCTCCATGGCCTGTCCTGCCTTTCTGGATTTTACACTTTTTTCAGATGGCCCTTTTGACCGGGGGGCAGTGAGACTTCATTGTAGTGCAGATTTCCTTTGCAAGCTTGCTTGGTTGGCCAAAAAGGGCGTATGCGTTTTTTCCTGAGGAAAAAACGCATACGCCCTTTTTGGCCAAGTGCATCATTGTGGACGTTCTGCCTCTTTTCCTATGCTTTACATGCAATTCCAGTCTACCTCCTGAAATCGGTTTCCTGCAATTCTGCCCTGCTTTCAACTCCTCTTGGCATCCTAATTCAATATATTTTTGGAAGATAGCTGTCCTTTATAACTCTGCAGGTTTGTGAATTACAGTGCCCCTGAGCTCCTTTTTTCAACTCGCTTTCTTGTGAGCTGGCCGCAACACCGCAGGATTGCTTCAGGCCCTAATCTGGTTCCGGCACGGCACGCTGAGCCTTTGGTTAATTCCTCTTCCTGGTGGGAAATGAGAGTTAAATTTGCCCGTCCAGACACCTCCACCTAGTCTCTCATTGGTTCTCCCTATTCCTGTTCACCTTCCTCAGAAATTGCAAATGGGCCAAACAGGAGGTTAAAGGCACTGACTCTCCAAGTCGGGAGAGTGTTACTAAAGTGTGTGGAATGTTGCACCCGAGTACCAGGAAACGAAAATTGAGACACATTTGAACACGTTTTCCGATCACACGGTGGATCATACTCTGGGTTCCACATGCATGTTTTAGCTGAAGGAAGAATCCCTTAAACAGGGAGAGTTGAGACCCATGGAATGGGTACCATGCTATATGACTTCAAAGGGTCTGCATTTGCTCACCGAACCTCACCAATCCTATCACTGCTGCGTTTATGCCGCTGTACACACGCTTGATTCTCTTTCGGAGACATATAAATCCATAGGTTTTAAGATTCTTACTAGTCAGGTAGATTCTTACTAGTCAGGTATATTCTTAGGCGTTTAATATGGGGTGTTGAGTCCACTTCGTTGAGCAAGGAGTAGCTCTTGTCTATTACATATTTGGCTTATGGAACGGTATCTGTGCTCATTTCAATCTCTGGTTTTATGCAGCACCCCAACTCACCAGTCCCCTTAAGCAAGCATAAGTTGGTTTTCTACATTTGACACCCTGTTCTGTTTTGTAATTCAGTTCTTGTGTAGCCAAGTTTACATTCCGTGTATTAGTGATATCTTATGATGTTTCTTTTTCTGTGTGACTAATTTCACTTAGAATCATCGTACCTGAATCCACTCATTATGCTGCTACGGGCCTGATGACATAGATTTCATTGCTGAGTGATATTGCATTGTACGTAAGTACCACAGTTTCTTTATCCATTTTTCGCTTTCTGTGATATTGAACTTGTACCGTAAACGAGGTTCTTGTAAACAGAGCCGTCCCAAACTTTGGGGTGGCTGTGTCTTTTTGATTTTAATTTCCCTAAGCTATAGGACCATAAGTGGAAGTGCCCTAGGCTCTGTTGCTTTGTTTTTTGGATGTTTCAGGAAACACCATACACTTCTCCAGAGTGGCTGCTGGCAATTTACATCCCGCCCATCAGCATAACTAGTCTCCCAGTTCTCCATGGCCTGTCCTGCCTTTCTGGATTTTACACTTTTTTCAGATGGCCCTTTTGACCGGGGGGCAGTGAGACTTCATTGTAGTGCAGATTTCCTTTGCAAGCTTGCTTGGTTGGCCAAAAAGGGCGTATGCGTTTTTTCCTGAATATATTCAGGAAAAAACGCATACGCCCTTTTTGGCCAAGTGCATCATTGTGGACGTTATGCCTCTTTTCCTATGCTTTACATGCAATTCCAGTCTACCTCCTGAAATCGGTTTCCTGCAATTCTGCCCTGCTTTCAACTCCTCTTGGCATCCTAATTCAATATATTTTTGGAAGATAGCTGTCATTTATAACTCTGCAGGTTTGTGAATTACAGTGCCCCTGAGCTCCTTTCTTCAACTCGCTTTCTTGTGAGCTGGCCGCAACACCGCAGGATTGCTTCAGGCCCTAGTTTGGTTCCGGCACGGCATGCTGAGCCTTTGGTTAATTCCTCTTCCTGGTGGGAAATGAGAGTTAAATTGGCCCGTCCGGACACCTCCACCTAATCTCTCATTGGTTCTCCCTATTCCTGTTCATCTTCCGCAGAAATTGCTAACTGGGCCAAACAGGAGGTTAAAGGCACTGACTCTCCAAGTGGGGAGAGTGTTAGTAAAGCGTCTGGAATGTTGCACCCGAGTACCAGGGGACGAAAACTGAGACACATTTGAACACGTTTTCCGACCACATGGAGGATCATACTCTGGGTTCCACATGCATGTTTTAGCTGAAGGAAGAATCCCTTAAACATGGAGAGTTGAGACCCATGGAATGGGTACCATGCAATATGACTTCAAAGGGTCTGCATTTGCTCACCGAACCTCAGCAATCCTATCACTGCTGCGTTTATGCCGCTGTACACACGCTTGATTCTCTTTCGGAGACATATAAATCCATAGGTTTTAAGATTCTTACTAGTCAGGTATATTCTTAGGCGTTTAATATGGAGTGTTGAGTCCACTTCGTTGAGCAAGGAGTAGCTCTTGTCTATTACATATTTGGCTTATGGAACGGTATCTGTGCTAATTTCAATCTCTGGTTTTATGCAGCACCCCAACTCACCCGTCCCCTTAAGCAAGCATAAGTTGGTTTTCTACATTTGACACCCTGTTCTGTTTTGTAATTCAGTTCTTGTGTAGCCAAGTTTACATTCCGTGTATTAGTGATATCTTATGATGTTTCTTTTTCTGTGTGACTAATTTCACTTAGAATCATCGTACCTGAATCCACTCATTATGCTGCTACGGGCCTGATGACATAGATTTCATTGCTGAGTGATATTGCATTGTACGTAAGTACCACAATTTCTTTATCCATTTTTCGCTTTCTGTGATATTGAACTTGTCCCGTAAACGAGGTTCTTGTAAACAGAGCCGTCCCAAACTTTGGGGTGGCTGTGTCTTTTTGATTTTAATTTCCCTAAGCTATAGGACCATAAGTGGAAGTGCCCTAGGCTCTGTTGCTTTGTTTTTTGGATGTTTCAGGAAACACCATACACTTCTCCAGAGTGGCTGCTGGCAATTTACATCCCGCCCATCAGCATAACTAGGCTCCCAGTTCTCCATGGCCTGTCCTGCCTTTCTGGATTTTACACTTTTTTCAGATGGCCCTTTTGACCGGGGGGCAGTGAGACTTCATTGTAGTGCAGATTTCCTTTGCAAGCTTGCTTGGTTGGCCAAAAAGGGCGTATGCGTTTTTTCTTGAATATATTCAGGAAAAAACGCATACGCCCTTTTTGGCCAAGTGCATCATTGTGGACGTTCTGCCTCTTTTCCTATGCTTTACATGCAATTCCAGTCTACCTCCTGAAATCGGTTTCCTGCAATTCTGCCCTGCTTTCAACTCCTCTTGGCATCCTAATTCAATATATTTTTGGAAGATAGCTGTCATTTATAACTCTGCAGGTTTGTGAATTACAGTGCCCCTGAGCTCCTTTCTTCAACTCGCTTTCTTGTGAGCTGGCCGCAACACCGCAGGATTGCTTCAGGCCCTAGTTTGGTTCCGGCACGGCATGCTGAGCCTTTGGTTAATTCCTCTTCCTGGTGGGAAATGAGAGTTAAATTTGCCCGTCCGGACACCTCCACCTAATCTCTCATTGGTTCTCCCTATTCCTGTTCATCTTCCGCAGAAATTGCTAACTGGGCCAAACAGGAGGTTAAAGGCACTGACTCTCCAAGTGGGGAGAGTGTTAGTAAAGCGTCTGGAATGTTGCACCCGAGTACCAGGCGACCAAAACTGAGACACATTTGAACACGTTTTCCGACCACATGGTGGATCATACTCTGGGTTCCACATGCATGTTTTAGCTGAAGGAAGAATCCCTTAAACATGGAGAGTTGAGACCCATGGAATGGGTACCATGCAATATGACTTCAAAGGGTCTGCATTTGCTCACCGAACCTCAGCAATCCTATCACTGCTGCGTTTATGCCGCTGTACACACGCTTGATTCTCTTTCGGAGACATATAAATCCATAGGTTTTAAGATTCTTACTAGTCAGGTATATTCTTAGGCGTTTAATATGGAGTGTTGAGTCCACTTCGTTGAGCAAGGAGTAGCTCTTGTCTATTACATATTTGGCTTATGGAACGGTATCTGTGCTAATTTCAATCTCTGGTTTTATGCAGCACCCCAACTCACCCGTCCCCTTAAGCAAGCATAAGTTGGTTTTCTACATTTGACACCCTGTTCTGTTTTGTAATTCAGTTCTTGTGTAGCCAAGTTTACATTCCGTGTATTAGTGATATCTTATGATGTTTCTTTTTCTGTGTGACTAATTTCACTTAGAATCATCGTACCTGAATCCACTCATTATGCTGCTACGGGCCTGTTGACATAGATTTCATTGCTGAGTGATATTGCATTGTACGTAAGTACCACAATTTCTTTATCCATTTTTCGCTTTCTGTGATATTGAACTTGTACCGTAAACGAGGTTCTTGTAAACAGAGCCGTCCCAAACTTTGGGGTGGCTGTGTCTTTTTGATTTTAATTTCCCTAAGCTATAGGACAATAAGTGGAAGTGCCCTAGGCTCTGTTGCTTTGTTTTTTGGATGTTTCAGGAAACACCATACACTTCTCCAGAGTGGCTGCTGGCAATTTACATCCCGCCCATCAGCATAACTAGGCTCCCAGTTCTCCATGGCCTGTCCTGCCTTTCTGGATTTTACACTTTTTTCAGATGGCCCTTTTGACCGGGGGGCAGTGAGACTTCATTGTAGTGCAGATTTCCTTTGCAAGCTTGCTTGGTTGGCCAAAAAGGGCGTATGCGTTTTTTCCTGAATATATTCACGAAAAAACGCATACGCCCTTTTTGGCCAAGTGCATCATTGTGGACGTTCTGCCTCTTTTCCTATGCTTTACATGCAATTCCAGTCTACCTCCTGAAATCGGTTTCCTGCAATTCTGCCCCCCTTTCAACTCCTCTTGGCAGCCTTACTTCAATATATTTTTGGAAGATAGCTGTCCTTTATAACTCTGCAGGTTTGTGAATTACAGTGCCCCTGAGCTCCTTTCTTCAACTCTCTTTCTTGTGAGCTGGCCGCAACACCGCAGGATTGCTTCAGGCCCTAGTTTGGTTCCGGCACGGCATGCTGAGACTTTGGTTAATTCCTCTTCCTGGTGGGAAATGAGAGTTAAATTGGCCCGTCCGGACACCTCCACCTAATCTCTCATTGGTTCTCCCTATTCCTGTTCATCTTCCGCAGAAATTGCTAACTGGGCCAAACAGGAGGTTAAAGACACTGACTCTCCAAGTGGGGAGAGTGTTAGTAAAGCGTCTGGAATGTTGCACCCGAGTACCAGGGGACAAAAACTGAGACACATTTGAACACGTTTTCCGACCACATGGTGGATCATACTCTGGGTTCCACGTGCATGTTTTAGCTGAAGGAAGAATCCCTTAAACATGGAGAGTTGAGACCCATGGAATGGGTACCATGCAATATGACTTCAAAGGGTCTGCATTTGCTCACCGAACCTCACCAATCCTATCACTGCTGCGTTTATGCCGCTGTACACACGCTTGATTCTCTTTCGGAGACATATAAATCCATAGGTTTTAAGATTCTTACTAGTCAGGTAGATTCTTACTAGTCAGGTATATTCTTAGGCGTTTAATATGGGGTGTTGATTCCACTTCGTTGAGCAAGTAGTAGCTCTTGTCTATTACATATTTGGCTTATGGAACGGTATCTGTGCTCATTTCAATCTCTGGTTTTATGCAGCACCCCAACTCACCCGTCCCCTTAAGCAAGCATAAGTTGGTTTTCTACATTTGACACCCTGTTCTGTTTTGTAATTCAGTTCTTGTGTAGCCAAGTTTACATTCCATGTATTAGTGATATCTTATGATGTTTCATTTTCTGTGTGACTAATTTCACTTAGAATCATCGTACCTGAATCCACTCATTATGCTGCTACGGGCCTGATGACATAGATTTCATTGCTGAGTGATATTGCATTGTACGTAAGTACCACAATTTCTTTATCCATTTTTCGCTCTCTGTGATATTGAACTTGTACCATAAACGAGGTTCTTGTAAACAGAGCCGTCCCAAACTTTGGGGTGGCTGTGTCTTTTTGATTTTAATTTCCCTAAGCTATAGGACCATAAGTGGAAGTGCCCTAGGCTCTGTTGCTTTGTTTTTTGGATGTTTCAGGAAACACCATACACTACTCCAGAGTGGCTGCTGGCAATTTACATCCCGCCAATCAGCATAACAAGGCTCCCAGTTCTCCATGGCCTGTCCTGCCTTTCTGGATTTTACACTTTTTTCAGATGGCCCTTTTGACCGGGGGGCAGTGAGACTTCATTGTAGTGCAGATTTCCTTTGCAAGCTTGCTTGGTTGGCCAAAAAGGGCGTATGCGTTTTTTCCTGAATATATTCAGGAAAAAACGCATACGCCCTTTTTGGCCAAGTGCATCATTGTGGACGTTCTGCCTCTTTTCCTATGCTTTACATGCAATTCCAGTCTACCTCCTGAAATCGGTTTCCTGCAATTCTGCCCTGCTTTCAACTCCTCTTGGCATCCTAATTCAATATATTTTTGGAAGATAGCTGTCATTTATAACTCTGCAGGTTTGTGAATTACAGTGCCCCTGAGCTCCTTTCTTCAACTCGCTTTCTTGTGAGCTGGCCACAACACCGCAGGATTGCTTCAGGCCCTAGTTTGGTTCCAGCACGGCATGCTGAGCCTTTGGTTAATTCCTCTTCCTGGTGGGAAATGAGAGTTAAATTGGCCCGTCCGGACACCTCCACCTAATCTCTCATTGGTTCTCCCTATTCCTGTTCATTTTCCGCAGAAATTGCTAACTGGGCCAAACAGGAGGTTAAAGGCACTGACTCTCCAAGTGGGGAGAGTGTTAGTAAAGCGTCTGGAATGTTGCACCCGAGTACCAGGGGACGAGAACTGAGACATATTGGAACACGTTTTCCGACCACATGGTGGATCATACTCTGGGTTCCACATGCATGTTTTAGCTGAAGGAAGAATCCCTTAAACCTGGAGAGTTGAGACCCGTGGAATGGGTACCATGCAATATGACTTCAAAGGGTCTTCATTTGCTCACCGAACCTCTCCAATCCTATCACTGCTGCGTTTATGCCCCTGTACACACGCTTGATTTTCTTTCAGACACATAGCAATCCATAGGTTTTAAGATACTTACTAGTCAGGTACATTCTTAGGCGTTTAATATGGGGTGTTGAGTCCATTTCGTTGAGCAAGGAGTAGTTCTTGTCTATTCCATATTTGGCTTAAGGAACTTTATCTGTGCTCATTTCAATCTCTGGTTTGATGCAGCACCCCAACTCACCTTTCCCCTTAAGCAAGCATAAGTTGGTTTTCTAAATTTGAGACCCTGTTCTGTTTTGTAATCCAGTTCCTGTGTAGCCAAGTTTACATCCCGTGTATTAGTGATATCTTATGATGTTTCTTTTTCTGTGTGACTTATTTCAGTTAGAATCATCATACCTGAATCCACTCATTATGCTGCTACGGGCCTGATGACATAGATTTCATTGCTGAGTGATATTGCATTGTACGTAAGTACCACAACTTCTTTATCCATTTTTCACTTTCTGCGATATTGAACTTGTACCGTAAACGAGGTTCTTGTAAACAGAGCCGTCCCAAACTTTGGGGTGGCTGTGTCTTTTTGATTTTAATTTCCCTAAGCTATAGGACCATAAGTGGAAGTGCCCTAGGCTCTGTTGCTTTGTTTTTTAGATGTTTCAGGAAACACCATACACCTCTCCCGAGTGGCTGTTGGCAATTTACATCCCGCCCATCAGCATAACAAGGCTCCCAGTTCTCCATGGCCTGTCCTGCCTTTCTGGATTTTACACTTTTTTCAGATGGCCCTTTTGACCGGGGGGGAAGTGAGACTTCATTGTAGTGCAGATTTCCTTTGCAAGCTTGCTTGGTTGGCCAAAAAGGGCGTATGCGTTTTTTCCTGAATATATTCAGGAAAAAACGCATACGCCCTTTTTGGCCAAGTGCATCATTGT
Source organism: Leucopleurus acutus (assembly GCF_964270905.1). Classification (NCBI taxonomy): domain Eukaryota; kingdom Metazoa; phylum Chordata; class Mammalia; order Artiodactyla; family Delphinidae; genus Leucopleurus; species Leucopleurus acutus. The sequence goes on along the minus strand of NW_028139082.1, from coordinate 153,240 downwards.
GGACGTTCTGCCTCTTTTCCTATGCTTTAAATGCAATTCCAGTCTACCTCCTGAAATCGGTTTCCTGCAATTCTGCCCCGCTTTCAAGTCCTCTTGGCAGCCTTACTTCAGTATATTTTTGGACGATAGCTGTCATTTATAACTCTGCAGGTTTGTGAATTACAGTGCCCCTGAGCTCCTTTCTTCAACTCGCTTTCTTGTGAGCTGGCCGCAACACCGCAGGATTGCTTCAGGCCCTAATCTGGTTCCGGCACGGCACGCTGAGCCTTTGGTTAATTCCTCTTCCTGGTGGGAAATGAGAGTTAAATTTGCCCGTCCAGACACCTCCAGCTAGTCTCTCATTGGTTCTCCCTATTCCTGTTCATCTTCCGCAGAAATTGCAAACTGGGCCAAACAGGAGGTTAAAGGCACTGACTCTCCAAGTCGGGAGAGTGTTAGTAAAGCGTCTGGAATGTTGCACCCGAGTACCAGGGGACGAGAACTGAGACATATTGGAACACGTCTCCCGATCACACGGTTGATCATACTCTGGGTTCCACGTGCATGTTTTAGCTGAAGGAAGAATCCCTTAAACCTGGAGAGTTGAGACCCGTGGAATGGGTACCATGCAATATGACTTCAAAGGGTCTTCATTTGCTCACCGAACCTCTCCAATCCTATCACTGCTGCGTTTATGCCCCTGTACACACGCTTGATTTTCTTTCAGACACATAGCAATCCATAGGTTTTAAGATACTTACTAGTCAGGTACATTCTTAGGCGTTTAATATGGGGTGTTGAGTCCATTTCGTTGAGCAAGGAGTAGTTCTTGTCTATTCCATATTTGGCTTAAGGAACTTTATCTGTGCTCATTTCAATCTCTGGTTTTATGCAGCACCCCAACTCACCTTTCCCCTTAAGCAAGCATAAGTTGGTTTTCTAAATTTGAGACCCTGTTCTGTTTTGTAATCCAGTTCCTGTGTAGCCAAGTTTACATCCCGTGTATTAGTGATATCTTATGATGTTTCTTTTTCTGTGTGACTTATTTCAGTTAGAATCATCATACCTGAATCCACTCATTATGCTGCTACGGGCCTGATGACATAGATTTCATTGCTGAGTGATATTGCATTGTACGTAAGTACCACAACTTCTTTATCCATTTTTCACTTTCTGCGATATTGAACTTGTACCGTAAACGAGGTTCTTGTAAACAGAGCCGTCCCAAACTTTGGGGTGGCTGTGTCTTTTTGATTTTAATTTCCCTAAGCTATAGGACCATAAGTGGAAGTGCCCTAGGCTCTGTTGCTTTGTTTTTTAGATGTTTCAGGAAACACCATACACCTCTCCCGAGTGGCTCTTGGCAATTTACATCCCGCCCATCAGCATAACAAGGCTCCCAGTTCTCCATGGCCTGTCCTGCCTTTCTGGATTTTACACTTTTTTCAGATGGCCCTTTTGACCGGGGGGAAGTGAGACTTCATTGTAGTGCAGATTTCCTTTGCAAGCTTGCTTGGTTGGCCAAAAAGGGCGTATGCGTTTTTTCCTGAATATATTCAGGAAAAAACGCATACGCCCTTTTTGGCCAAGTGCATCATTGTGGACGTTCTGCCTCTTTTCCTATGCTTTAAATGCAATTCCAGTCTACCTCCTGAAATTGGTTTCCTGCAATTCTGCCCCGCTTTCAAGTCCTCTTGGCAGCCTTACTTCAGTATATTTTTGGACGATAGCTGTCATTTATAACTCTGCAGGTTTGTGAATTACAGTGCCCCTGAGCTCCTTTTTTCAACTCGCTTTCTTGTGAGCTGGCCGCAACACCGCAGGATTGCTTCAGGCCCTAATCTGGTTCCGGCACGGCACGCTGAGCCTTTGGTTAATTCCTCTTCCTGGTGGGAAATGAGAGTTAAATTTGCCCGTCCAGACACCTCCAGCTAGTCTCTCATTGGTTCTCCCTATTCCTGTTCATCTTCCGCAGAAATTGCAAACTGGGCCAAACAGGAGGTTAAAGGCACTGACTCTCCAAGTCGGGAGAGTGTTAGTAAAGCGTCTGGAATGTTGCACCCGAGTACCAGGGGACGAGAACTGAGACATATTGGAACACGTCTCCCGATCACACGGTTGATCATACTCTGGGTTCCACGTGCATGTTTTAGCTGAAGGAAGAATCCCTTAAACCTGGAGAGTTGAGACCCGTGGAATGGGTACCATGCAATATGACTTCAAAGGGTCTTCATTTGCTCACCGAACCTCTCCAATCCTATCACTGCTGCGTTTATGCCCCTGTACACACGCTTGATTTTCTTTCAGACACATAGCAATCCATAGGTTTTAAGATACTTACTAGTCAGGTACATTCTTAGGCGTTTAATATGGGGTGTTGAGTCCATTTCGTTGAGCAAGGAGTAGTTCTTGTCTATTCCATATTTGGCTTAAGGAACTTTATCTGTGCTCATTTCAATCTCTGGTTTTATGCAGCACCCCAACTCACCTTTCCCCTTAAGCAAGCATAAGTTGGTTTTCTAAATTTGAGACCCTGTTCTGTTTTGTAATCCAGTTCCTGTGTAGCCAAGTTTACATCCCGTGTATTAGTGATATCTTATGATGTTTCTTTTTCTGTGTGACTTATTTCAGTTAGAATCATCATACCTGAATCCACTCATTATGCTGCTACGGGCCTGATGACATAGATTTCATTGCTGAGTGATATTGCATTGTACGTAAGTACCACAACTTCTTTATCCATTTTTCACTTTCTGCGATATTGAACTTGTACCGTAAACGAGGTTCTTGTAAACAGAGCCGTCCCAAACTTTGGGGTGGCTGTGTCTTTTTGATTTTAATTTCCCTAAGCTATAGGACCATAAGTGGAAGTGCCCTAGGCTCTGTTGCTTTGTTTTTTAGATGTTTCAGGAAACACCATACACCTCTCCCGAGTGGCTGTTGGCAATTTACATCCCGCCCATCAGCATAACAAGGCTCCCAGTTCTCCATGGCCTGTCCTGCCTTTCTGGATTTTACACTTTTTTCAGATGGCCCTTTTGACCGGGGGGAAGTGAGACTTCATTGTAGTGCAGATTTCCTTTGCAAGCTTGCTTGGTTGGCCAAAAAGGGCGTATGCGTTTTTTCCTGAATATATTCAGGAAAAAACGCATACGCCCTTTTTGGCCAAGTGCATCATTGTGGACGTTCTGCCTCTTTTCCTATGCTTTAAATGCAATTCCAGTCTACCTCCTGAAATCGGTTTCCTGCAATTCTGCCCCGCTTTCAAGTCCTCTTGGCAGCCTTACTTCAGTATATTTTTGGACGATAGCTGTCATTTATAACTCTGCAGGTTTGTGAATTACAGTGCCCCTGAGCTCCTTTCTTCAACTCGCTTTCTTGTGAGCTGGCTGCAACACCGCAGGATTGCTTCAGGCCCTAATCTGGTTCCGGCACGGCACGCTGAGCCTTTGGTTAATTCCTCTTCCTGGTGGGAAATGAGAGTTAAATTTGCCCGTCCAGACACCTCCAGCTAGTCTCTCATTGGTTCTCCCTATTCCTGTTCATCTTCCGCAGAAATTGCAAACTGGGCCAAACAGGAGGTTAAAGGCACTGACTCTCCAAGTCGGGAGAGTGTTAGTAAAGCGTCTGGAATGTTGCACCCGAGTACCAGGGGACGAGAACTGAGACATATTGGAACACGTCTCCCGATCACACGGTTGATCATACTCTGGGTTCCACGTGCATGTTTTAGCTGAAGGAAGAATCCCTTAAACCTGGAGAGTTGAGACCCGTGGAATGGGTACCATGCAATATGACTTCAAAGGGTCTTCATTTGCTCACCGAACCTCTCCAATCCTATCACTGCTGCGTTTATGCCCCTGTACACACACTTGATTTTCTTTCAGACACATAGCAATCCATAGGTTTTAAGATACTTACTAGTCAGGTACATTCTTAGGCGTTTAATATGGGGTGTTGAGTCCATTTCGTTGAGCAAGGAGTAGTTCTTGTCTATTCCATATTTGGCTTAAGGAACTTTATCTGTGCTCATTTCAATCTCTGGTTTGATGCAGCACCCCAACTCACCTTTCCCCTTAAGCAAGCATAAGTTGGTTTTCTAAATTTGAGACCCTGTTCTGTTTTGTAATCCAGTTCCTGTGTAGCCAAGTTTACATCCCGTGTATTAGTGATATCTTATGATGTTTCTTTTTCTGTGTGACTTATTTCAGTTAGAATCATCATACCTGAATCCACTCATTATGCTGCTACGGGCCTGATGACATAGATTTCATTGCTGAGTGATATTGCATTGTACGTAAGTACCACAACTTCTTTATCCATTTTTCACTTTCTGCGATATTGAACTTGTACCGTAAACGAGGTTCTTGTAAACAGAGCCGTCCCAAACTTTGGGGTGGCTGTGTCTTTTTGATTTTAATTTCCCTAAGCTATAGGACCATAAGTGGAAGTGCCCTAGGCTCTGTTGCTTTGTTTTTTAGATGTTTCAGGAAACACCATACACCTCTCCCGAGTGGCTGTTGGCAATTTACATCCCGCCCATCAGCATAACAAGGCTCCCAGTTCTCCATGGCCTGTCCTGCCTTTCTGGATTTTACACTTTTTTCAGATGGCCCTTTTGACCGGGGGGAAGTGAGACTTCATTGTAGTGCAGATTTCCTTTGCAAGCTTGCTTGGTTGGCCAAAAAGGGCGTATGCGTTTTTTCCTGAATATATTCAGGAAAAAACGCATACGCCCTTTTTGGCCAAGTGCATCATTGTGGACGTTCTGCCTCTTTTCCTATGCTTTAAATGCAATTCCAGTCTACCTCCTGAAATCGGTTTCCTGCAATTCTGCCCCGCTTTCAAGTCCTCTTGGCAGCCTTACTTCAGTATATTTTTGGACGATAGCTGTCATTTATAACTCTGCAGGTTTGTGAATTACAGTGCCCCTGAGCTCCTTTCTTCAACTCGCTTTCTTGTGAGCTGGCCGCAACACCGCAGGATTGCTTCAGGCCCTAATCTGGTTCCGGCACGGCACGCTGAGCCTTTGGTTAATTCCTCTTCCTGGTGGGAAATGAGAGTTAAATTTGCCCGTCCAGACACCTCCAGCTAGTCTCTCATTGGTTCTCCCTATTCCTGTTCATCTTCCGCAGAAATTGCAAACTGGGCCAAACAGGAGGTTAAAGGCACTGACTCTCCAAGTCGGGAGAGTGTTAGTAAAGCGTCTGGAATGTTGCACCCGAGTACCAGGGGACGAGAACTGAGACATATTGGAACACGTCTCCCGATCACACGGTTGATCATACTCTGGGTTCCACGTGCATGTTTTAGCTGAAGGAAGAATCCCTTAAACCTGGAGAGTTGAGACCCGTGGAATGGGTACCATGCAATATGACTTCAAAGGGTCTTCATTTGCTCACCGAACCTCTCCAATCCTATCACTGCTGCGTTTATGCCCCTGTACACACGCTTGATTTTCTTTCAGACACATAGCAATCCATAGGTTTTAAGATACTTACTAGTCAGGTACATTCTTAGGCGTTTAATATGGGGTGTTGAGTCCATTTCGTTGAGCAAGGAGTAGTTCTTGTCTATTCCATATTTGGCTTAAGGAACTTTATCTGTGCTCATTTCAATCTCTGGTTTTATGCAGCACCCCAACTCACCTTTCCCCTTAAGCAAGCATAAGTTGGTTTTCTAAATTTGAGACCCTGTTCTGTTTTGTAATCCAGTTCCTGTGTAGCCAAGTTTACATCCCGTGTATTAGTGATATCTTATGATGTTTCTTTTTCTGTGTGACTTATTTCAGTTAGAATCATCATACCTGAATCCACTCATTATGCTGCTACGGGCCTGATGACATAGATTTCATTGCTGAGTGATATTGCATTGTACGTAAGTACCACAACTTCTTTATCCATTTTTCACTTTCTGCGATATTGAACTTGTACCGTAAACGAGGTTCTTGTAAACAGAGCCGTCCCAAACTTTGGGGTGGCTGTGTCTTTTTGATTTTAATTTCCCTAAGCTATAGGACCATAAGTGGAAGTGCCCTAGGCTCTGTTGCTTTGTTTTTTAGATGTTTCAGGAAACACCATACACCTCTCCCGAGTGGCTGTTGGCAATTTACATCCCGCCCATCAGCATAACAAGGCTCCCAGTTCTCCATGGCCTGTCCTGCCTTTCTGGATTTTACACTTTTTTCAGATGGCCCTTTTGACCGGGGGGAAGTGAGACTTCATTGTAGTGCAGATTTCCTTTGCAAGCTTGCTTGGTTGGCCAAAAAGGGCATATGCGTTTTTTCCTGAATATATTCAGGAAAAAACGCATACGCCCTTTTTGGCCAAGTGCATCATTGTGGACGTTCTGCCTCTTTTCCTATGCTTTAAATGCAATTCCAGTCTACCTCCTGAAATCGGTTTCCTGCAATTCTGCCCCGCTTTCAAGTCCTCTTGGCAGCCTTACTTCAGTATATTTTTGGACGATAGCTGTCATTTATAACTCTGCAGGTTTGTGAATTACAGTGCCCCTGAGCTCCTTTCTTCAACTCGCTTTCTTGTGAGCTGGCCGCAACACCGCAGGATTGCTTCAGGCCCTAATCTGGTTCCGGCACGGCACGCTGAGCCTTTGGTTAATTCCTCTTCCTGGTGGGAAATGAGAGTTAAATTTGCCCGTCCAGACACCTCCAGCTAGTCTCTCATTGGTTCTCCCTATTCCTGTTCATCTTCCGCAGAAATTGCAAACTGGGCCAAACAGGAGGTTAAAGGCACTGACTCTCCAAGTCGGGAGAGTGTTAGTAAAGCGTCTGGAATGTTGCACCCGAGTACCAGGGGACGAGAACTGAGACATATTGGAACACGTCTCCCGATCACACGGTTGATCATACTCTGGGTTCCACGTGCATGTTTTAGCTGAAGGAAGAATCCCTTAAACCTGGAGAGTTGAGACCCGTGGAATGGGTACCATGCAATATGACTTCAAAGGGTCTTCATTTGCTCACCGAACCTCTCCAATCCTATCACTGCTGCGTTTATGCCCCTGTACACACGCTTGATTTTCTTTCAGACACATAGCAATCCATAGGTTTTAAGATACTTACTAGTCAGGTACATTCTTAGGCGTTTAATATGGGGTGTTGAGTCCATTTCGTTGAGCAAGGAGTAGTTCTTGTCTATTCCATATTTGGCTTAAGGAACTTTATCTGTGCTCATTTCAATCTCTGGTTTTATGCAGCACCCCAACTCACCTTTCCCCTTAAGCAAGCATAAGTTGGTTTTCTAAATTTGAGACCCTGTTCTGTTTTGTAATCCAGTTCCTGTGTAGCCAAGTTTACATCCCGTGTATTAGTGATATCTTATGATGTTTCTTTTTCTGTGTGACTTATTTCAGTTAGAATCATCATACCTGAATCCACTCATTATGCTGCTACGGGCCTGATGACATAGATTTCATTGCTGAGTGATATTGCATTGTACGTAAGTACCACAACTTCTTTATCCATTTTTCACTCTCTGCGATATTGAACTTGTACCGTAAACGAGGTTCTTGTAAACAGAGCCGTCCCAAACTTTGGGGTGGCTGTGTCTTTTTGATTTTAATTTCCCTAAGCTATAGGACCATAAGTGGAAGTGCCCTAGGCTCTGTTGCTTTGTTTTTTAGATGTTTCAGGAAACACCATACACCTCTCCCGAGTGGCTGTTGGCAATTTACATCCCGCCCATCAGCATAACAAGGCTCCCAGTTCTCCATGGCCTGTCCTGCCTTTCTGGATTTTACACTTTTTTCAGATGGCCCTTTTGACCGGGGGGAAGTGAGACTTCATTGTAGTGCAGATTTCCTTTGCAAGCTTGCTTGGTTGGCCAAAAAGGGCGTATGCGTTTTTTCCTGAATATATTCAGGAAAAAACGCATACGCCCTTTTTGGCCAAGTGCATCATTGTGGACGTTCTGCCTCTTTTCCTATGCTTTAAATGCAATTCCAGTCTACCTCCTGAAATCGGTTTCCTGCAATTCTGCCCCGCTTTCAAGTCCTCTTGGCAGCCTTACTTCAGTATATTTTTGGACGATAGCTGTCATTTATAACTCTGCAGGTTTGTGAATTACAGTGCCCCTGAGCTCCTTTCTTCAACTCGCTTTCTTGTGAGCTGGCCGCAACACCGCAGGATTGCTTCAGGCCCTAATCTGGTTCCGGCACGGCACGCTGAGCCTTTGGTTAATTCCTCTTCCTGGTGGGAAATGAGAGTTAAATTTGCCCGTCCAGACACCTCCAGCTAGTCTCTCATTGGTTCTCCCTATTCCTGTTCATCTTCCGCAGAAATTGCAAACTGGGCCAAACAGGAGGTTAAAGGCACTGACTCTCCAAGTCGGGAGAGTGTTAGTAAAGCGTCTGGAATGTTGCACCCGAGTACCAGGGGACGAGAACTGAGACATATTGGAACACGTCTCCCGATCACACGGTTGATCATACTCTGGGTTCCACGTGCATGTTTTAGCTGAAGGAAGAATCCCTTAAACCTGGAGAGTTGAGACCCGTGGAATGGGTACCATGCAATATGACTTCAAAGGGTCTTCATTTGCTCACCGAACCTCTCCAATCCTATCACTGCTGCGTTTATGCCCCTGTACACACACTTGATTTTCTTTCAGACACATAGCAATCCATAGGTTTTAAGATACTTACTAGTCAGGTACATTCTTAGGCGTTTAATATGGGGTGTTGAGTCCATTTCGTTGAGCAAGGAGTAGTTCTTGTCTATTCCATATTTGGCTTAAGGAACTTTATCTGTGCTCATTTCAATCTCTGGTTTTATGCAGCACCCCAACTCACCTTTCCCCTTAAGCAAGCATAAGTTGGTTTTCTAAATTTGAGACCCTGTTCTGTTTTGTAATCCAGTTCCTGTGTAGCCAAGTTTACATCCCGTGTATTAGTGATATCTTATGATGTTTCTTTTTCTGTGTGACTTATTTCAGTTAGAATCATCATACCTGAATCCACTCATTATGCTGCTACGGGCCTGATGACATAGATTTCATTGCTGAGTGATATTGCATTGTACGTAAGTACCACAACTTCTTTATCCATTTTTCACTTTCTGCGATATTGAACTTGTACCGTAAACGAGGTTCTTGTAAACAGAGCCGTCCCAAACTTTGGGGTGGCTGTGTCTTTTTGATTTTAATTTCCCTAAGCTATAGGACCATAAGTGGAAGTGCCCTAGGCTCTGTTGCTTTGTTTTTTAGATGTTTCAGGAAACACCATACACCTCTCCCGAGTGGCTGTTGGCAATTTACATCCCGCCCATCAGCATAACAAGGCTCCCAGTTCTCCATGGCCTGTCCTGCCTTTCTGGATTTTACACTTTTTTCAGATGGCCCTTTTGACCGGGGGGAAGTGAGACTTCATTGTAGTGCAGATTTCCTTTGCAAGCTTGCTTGGTTGGCCAAAAAGGGCGTATGCGTTTTTTCCTGAATATATTCAGGAAAAAACGCATACGCCCTTTTTGGCCAAGTGCATCATTGTGGACGTTCTGCCTCTTTTCCTATGCTTTAAATGCAATTCCAGTCTACCTCCTGAAATCGGTTTCCTGCAATTCTGCCCCGCTTTCAAGTCCTCTTGGCAGCCTTACTTCAGTATATTTTTGGACGATAGCTGTCATTTATAACTCTGCAGGTTTGTGAATTACAGTGCCCCTGAGCTCCTTTCTTCAACTCGCTTTCTTGTGAGCTGGCCGCAACACCGCAGGATTGCTTCAGGCCCTAATCTGGTTCCGGCACGGCACGCTGAGCCTTTGGTTAATTCCTCTTCCTGGTGGGAAATGAGAGTTAAATTTGCCCGTCCAGACACCTCCAGCTAGTCTCTCATTGGTTCTCCCTATTCCTGTTCATCTTCCGCAGAAATTGCAAACTGGGCCAAACAGGAGGTTAAAGGCACTGACTCTCCAAGTCGGGAGAGTGTTAGTAAAGCGTCTGGAATGTTGCACCCGAGTACCAGGGGACGAGAACTGAGACATATTGGAACACGTCTCCCGATCACACGGTTGATCATACTCTGGGTTCCACGTGCATGTTTTAGCTGAAGGAAGAATCCCTTAAACCTGGAGAGTTGAGACCCGTGGAATGGGTACCATGCAATATGACTTCAAAGGGTCTTCATTTGCTCACCGAACCTCTCCAATCCTATCACTGCTGCGTTTATGCCCCTGTACACACGCTTGATTTTCTTTCAGACACATAGCAATCCATAGGTTTTAAGATACTTACTAGTCAGGTACATTCTTAGGCGTTTAATATGGGGTGTTGAGTCCATTTCGTTGAGCAAGGAGTAGTTCTTGTCTATTCCATATTTGGCTTAAGGAACTTTATCTGTGCTCATTTCAATCTCTGGTTTTATGCAGCACCCCAACTCACCTTTCCCCTTAAGCAAGCATAAGTTGGTTTTCTAAATTTGAGACCCTGTTCTGTTTTGTAATCCAGTTCCTGTGTAGCCAAGTTTACATCCCGTGTATTAGTGATATCTTATGATGTTTCTTTTTCTGTGTGACTTATTTCAGTTAGAATCATCATACCTGAATCCACTCATTATGCTGCTACGGGCCTGATGACATAGATTTCATTGCTGAGTGATATTGCATTGTACGTAAGTACCACAACTTCTTTATCCATTTTTCACTTTCTGCGATATTGAACTTGTACCGTAAACGAGGTTCTTGTAAACAGAGCCGTCCCAAACTTTGGGGTGGCTGTGTCTTTTTGATTTTAATTTCCCTAAGCTATAGGACCATAAGTGGAAGTGCCCTAGGCTCTGTTGCTTTGTTTTTTAGATGTTTCAGGAAACACCATACACCTCTCCCGAGTGGCTGTTGGCAATTTACATCCCGCCCATCAGCATAACAAGGCTCCCAGTTCTCCATGGCCTGTCCTGCCTTTCTGGATTTTACACTTTTTTCAGATGGCCCTTTTGACCGGGGGGAAGTGAGACTTCATTGTAGTGCAGATTTCCTTTGCAAGCTTGCTTGGTTGGCCAAAAAGGGCGTATGCGTTTTTTCCTGAATATATTCAGGAAAAAACGCATACGCCCTTTTTGGCCAAGTGCATCATTGTGGACGTTCTGCCTCTTTTCCTATGCTTTAAATGCAATTCCAGTCTACCTCCTGAAATCGGTTTCCTGCAATTCTGCCCCGCTTTCAAGTCCTCTTGGCAGCCTTACTTCAGTATATTTTTGGACGATAGCTGTCATTTATAACTCTGCAGGTTTGTGAATTACAGTGCCCCTGAGCTCCTTTCTTCAACTCGCTTTCTTGTGAGCTGGCCGCAACACCGCAGGATTGCTTCAGGCCCTAATCTGGTTCCGGCACGGCACGCTGAGCCTTTGGTTAATTCCTCTTCCTGGTGGGAAATGAGAGTTAAATTTGCCCGTCCAGACACCTCCAGCTAGTCTCTCATTGGTTCTCCCTATTCCTGTTCATCTTCCGCAGAAATTGCAAACTGGGCCAAACAGGAGGTTAAAGGCACTGACTCTCCAAGTCGGGAGAGTGTTAGTAAAGCGTCTGGAATGTTGCACCCGAGTACCAGGGGACGAGAACTGAGACATATTGGAACACGTCTCCCGATCACACGGTTGATCATACTCTGGGTTCCACGTGCATGTTTTAGCTGAAGGAAGAATCCCTTAAACCTGGAGAGTTGAGACCCGTGGAATGGGTACCATGCAATATGACTTCAAAGGGTCTTCATTTGCTCACCGAACCTCTCCAATCCTATCACTGCTGCGTTTATGCCCCTGTACACACGCTTGATTTTCTTTCAGACACATAGCAATCCATAGGTTTTAAGATACTTACTAGTCAGGTACATTCTTAGGCGTTTAATATGGGGTGTTGAGTCCATTTTGTTGAGCAAGGAGTAGTTCTTGTCTATTCCATATTTGGCTTAAGGAACTTTATCTGTGCTCATTTCAATCTCTGGTTTTATGCAGCACCCCAACTCACCTTTCCCCTTAAGCAAGCATAAGTTGGTTTTCTAAATTTGAGACCCTGTTCTGTTTTGTAATCCAGTTCCTGTGTAGCCAAGTTTACATCCCGTGTATTAGTGATATCTTATGATGTTTCTTTTTCTGTGTGACTTATTTCAGTTAGAATCATCATACCTGAATCCACTCATTATGCTGCTACGGGCCTGATGACATAGATTTCATTGCTGAGTGATATTGCATTGTACGTAAGTACCACAACTTCTTTATCCATTTTTCACTTTCTGCGATATTGAACTTGTACCGTAAACGAGGTTCTTGTAAACAGAGCCGTCCCAAACTTTGGGGTGGCTGTGTCTTTTTGATTTTAATTTCCCTAAGCTATAGGACCATAAGTGGAAGTGCCCTAGGCTCTGTTGCTTTGTTTTTTAGATGTTTCAGGAAACACCATACACCTCTCCCGAGTGGCTGTTGGCAATTTACATCCCGCCCATCAGCATAACAAGGCTCCCAGTTCTCCATGGCCTGTCCTGCCTTTCTGGATTTTACACTTTTTTCAGATGGCCCTTTTGACCGGGGGGAAGTGAGACTTCATTGTAGTGCAGATTTCCTTTGCAAGCTTGCTTGGTTGGCCAAAAAGGGCGTATGCGTTTTTTCCTGAATATATTCAGGAAGAAACGCATACGCCCTTTTTGGCCAAGTGCATCATTGTGGACGTTCTGCCTCTTTTCCTATGCTTTAAATGCAATTCCAGTCTACCTCCTGAAATCGGTTTCCTGCAATTCTGCCCCGCTTTCAAGTCCTCTTGGCAGCCTTACTTCAGTATATTTTTGGACGATAGCTGTCATTTATAACTCTGCAGGTTTGTGAATTACAGTGCCCCTGAGCTCCTTTCTTCAACTCGCTTTCTTGTGAGCTGGCCGCAACACCGCAGGATTGCTTCAGGCCCTAATCTGGTTCCGGCACGGCACGCTGAGCCTTTGGTTAATTCCTCTTCCTGGTGGGAAATGAGAGTTAAATTTGCCCGTCCAGACACCTCCAGCTAGTCTCTCATTGGTTCTCCCTATTCCTGTTCATCTTCCGCAGAAATTGCAAACTGGGCCAAACAGGAGGTTAAAGGCACTGACTCTCCAAGTCGGGAGAGTGTTAGTAAAGCGTCTGGAATGTTGCACCCGAGTACCAGGGGACGAGAACTGAGACATATTGGAACACGTCTCCCGATCACACGGTTGATCATACTCTGGGTTCCACGTGCATGTTTTAGCTGAAGGAAGAATCCCTTAAACCTGGAGAGTTGAGACCCGTGGAATGGGTACCATGCAATATGACTTCAAAGGGTCTTCATTTGCTCACCGAACCTCTCCAATCCTATCACTGCTGCGCTTATGCCCCTGTACACACGCTTGATTTTCTTTCAGACACATAGCAATCCATAGGTTTTAAGATACTTACTAGTCAGGTACATTCTTAGGCGTTTAATATGGGGTGTTGAGTCCATTTCGTTGAGCAAGGAGTAGTTCTTGTCTATTCCATATTTGGCTTAAGGAACTTTATCTGTGCTCATTTCAATCTCTGGTTTTATGCAGCACCCCAACTCACCTTTCCCCTTAAGCAAGCATAAGTTGGTTTTCTAAATTTGAGACCCTGTTCTGTTTTGTAATCCAGTTCCTGTGTAGCCAAGTTTACATCCCGTGTATTAGTGATATCTTATGATGTTTCTTTTTCTGTGTGACTTATTTCAGTTAGAATCATCATACCTGAATCCACTCATTATGCTGCTACGGGCCTGATGACATAGATTTCATTGCTGAGTGATATTGCATTGTACGTAAGTACCACAACTTCTTTATCCATTTTTCACTTTCTGCGATATTGAACTTGTACCGTAAACGAGGTTCTTGTAAACAGAGCCGTCCCAAACTTTGGGGTGGCTGTGTCTTTTTGATTTTAATTTCCCTAAGCTATAGGACCATAAGTGGAAGTGCCCTAGGCTCTGTTGCTTTGTTTTTTAGATGTTTCAGGAAACACCATACACCTCTCCCGAGTGGCTGTTGGCAATTTACATCCCGCCCATCAGCATAACAAGGCTCCCAGTTCTCCATGGCCTGTCCTGCCTTTCTGGATTTTACACTTTTTTCAGATGGCCCTTTTGACCGGGGGGAAGTGAGACTTCATTGTAGTGCAGATTTCCTTTGCAAGCTTGCTTGGTTGGCCAAAAAGGGCGTATGCGTTTTTTCCTGAATATATTCAGGAAAAAACGCATACGCCCTTTTTGGCCAAGTGCATCATTGTGGACGTTCTGCCTCTTTTCCTATGCTTTAAATGCAATTCCAGTCTACCTCCTGAAATCGGTTTCCTGCAATTCTGCCCCGCTTTCAAGTCCTCTTGGCAGCCTTACTTCAGTATATTTTTGGACGATAGCTGTCATTTATAACTCTGCAGGTTTGTGAATTACAGTGCCCCTGAGCTCCTTTCTTCAACTCGCTTTCTTGTGAGCTGGCCGCAACACCGCAGGATTGCTTCAGGCCCTAATCTGGTTCCGGCACGGCACGCTGAGCCTTTGGTTAATTCCTCTTCCTGGTGGGAAATGAGAGTTAAATTTGCCCGTCCAGACACCTCCAGCTAGTCTCTCATTGGTTCTCCCTATTCCTGTTCATCTTCCGCAGAAATTGCAAACTGGGCCAAACAGGAGGTTAAAGGCACTGACTCTCCAAGTCGGGAGAGTGTTAGTAAAGCGTCTGGAATGTTGCACCCGAGTACCAGGGGACGAGAACTGAGACATATTGGAACACGTCTCCCGATCACACGGTTGATCATACTCTGGGTTCCACGTGCATGTTTTAGCTGAAGGAAGAATCCCTTAAACCTGGAGAGTTGAGACCCGTGGAATGGGTACCATGCAATATGACTTCAAAGGGTCTTCATTTGCTCACCGAACCTCTCCAATCCTATCACTGCTGCGTTTATGCCCCTGTACACACGCTTGATTTTCTTTCAGACACATAGCAATCCATAGGTTTTAAGATACTTACTAGTCAGGTACATTCTTAGGCGTTTAATATGGGGTGTTGAGTCCATTTCGTTGAGCAAGGAGTAGTTCTTGTCTATTCCATATTTGGCTTAAGGAACTTTATCTGTGCTCATTTCAATCTCTGGTTTGATGCAGCACCCCAACTCACCTTTCCCCTTAAGCAAGCATAAGTTGGTTTTCTAAATTTGAGACCCTGTTCTGTTTTGTAATCCAGTTCCTGTGTAGCCAAGTTTACATCCCGTGTATTAGTGATATCTTATGATGTTTCTTTTTCTGTGTGACTTATTTCAGTTAGAATCATCATACCTGAATCCACTCATTATGCTGCTACGGGCCTGATGACATAGATTTCATTGCTGAGTGATATTGCATTGTACGTAAGTACCACAACTTCTTTATCCATTTTTCACTTTCTGCGATATTGAACTTGTACCGTAAACGAGGTTCTTGTAAACAGAGCCGTCCCAAACTTTGGGGTGGCTGTGTCTTTTTGATTTTAATTTCCCTAAGCTATAGGACCATAAGTGGAAGTGCCCTAGGCTCTGTTGCTTTGTTTTCTAGATGTTTCAGGAAACACCATACACCTCTCCGGAGTGGCTCTTGGCAATTTACATCCCGCCCATCAGCATAACAAGGCTCCCAGTTCTCCATGGCCTGTCCTGCCTTTCTGGATTTTACACTTTTTTCAGATGGCCCTTTTGACCGGGGGGAAGTGAGACTTCATTGTAGTGCAGATTTCCTTTGCAAGCTTGCTTGGTTGGCCAAAAAGGGCGTATGCGTTTTTTCCTGAATATATTCAGGAAAAAACGCATACGCCCTTTTTGGCCAAGTGCATCATTGTGGACGTTCTGCCTCTTTTCCTATGCTTTAAATGCAATTCCAGTCTACCTCCTGAAATCGGTTTCCTGCAATTCTGCCCCGCTTTCAAGTCCTCTTGGCAGCCTTACTTCAGTATATTTTTGGACGATAGCTGTCATTTATAACTCTGCAGGTTTGTGAATTACAGTGCCCCTGAGCTCCTTTCTTCAACTCGCTTTCTTGTGAGCTGGCCGCAACACCGCAGGATTGCTTCAGGCCCTAATCTGGTTCCGGCACGGCACGCTGAGCCTTTGGTTAATTCCTCTTCCTGGTGGGAAATGAGAGTTAAATTTGCCCGTCCAGACACCTCCAGCTAGTCTCTCATTGGTTCTCCCTATTCCTGTTCATCTTCCGCAGAAATTGCAAACTGGGCCAAACAGGAGGTTAAAGGCACTGACTCTCCAAGTCGGGAGAGTGTTAGTAAAGCGTCTGGAATGTTGCACCCGAGTACCAGGGGACGAGAACTGAGACATATTGGAACACGTCTCCCGATCACACGGTTGATCATACTCTGGGTTCCACGTGCATGTTTTAGCTGAAGGAAGAATCCCTTAAACCTGGAGAGTTGAGACCCGTGGAATGGGTACCATGCAATATGACTTCAAAGGGTCTTCATTTGCTCACCGAACCTCTCCAATCCTATCACTGCTGCGTTTATGCCCCTGTACACACGCTTGATTTTCTTTCAGACACATAGCAATCCATAGGTTTTAAGATACTTACTAGTCAGGTACATTCTTGGGCGTTTAATATGGGGTGTTGAGTCCATTTCGTTGAGCAAGGAGTAGTTCTTGTCTATTCCATATTTGGCTTAAGGAACTTTATCTGTGCTCATTTCAATCTCTGGTTTTATGCAGCACCCCAACTCACCTTTCCCCTTAAGCAAGCATAAGTTGGTTTTCTAAATTTGAGACCCTGTTCTGTTTTGTAATCCAGTTCCTGTGTAGCCAAGTTTACATCCCGTGTATTAGTGATATCTTATGATGTTTCTTTTTCTGTGTGACTTATTTCAGTTAGAATCATCATACCTGAATCCACTCATTATGCTGCTACGGGCCTGATGACATAGATTTCATTGCTGAGTGATATTGCATTGTACGTAAGTACCACAACTTCTTTATCCATTTTTCACTTTCTGCGATATTGAACTTGTACCGTAAACGAGGTTCTTGTAAACAGAGCCGTCCCAAACTTTGGGGTGGCTGTGTCTTTTTGATTTTAATTTCCCTAAGCTATAGGACCATAAGTGGAAGTGCCCTAGGCTCTGTTGCTTTGTTTTTTAGATGTTTCAGGAAACACCATACACCTCTCCCGAGTGGCTGTTGGCAATTTACATCCCGCCCATCAGCATAACAAGGCTCCCAGTTCTCCATGGCCTGTCCTGCCTTTCTGGATTTTACACTTTTTTCAGATGGCCCTTTTGACCGGGGGGAAGTGAGACTTCATTGTAGTGCAGATTTCCTTTGCAAGCTTGCTTGGTTGGCCAAAAAGGGCGTATGCGTTTTTTCCTGAATATATTCAGGAAAAAACGCATACGCCCTTTTTGGCCAAGTGCATCATTGTGGACGTTCTGCCTCTTTTCCTATGCTTTAAATGCAATTCCAGTCTACCTCCTGAAATCGGTTTCCTGCAATTCTGCCCCGCTTTCAAGTCCTCTTGGCAGCCTTACTTCAGTATATTTTTGGACGATAGCTGTCATTTATAACTCTGCAGGTTTGTGAATTACAGTGCCCCTGAGCTCCTTTCTTCAACTCGCTTTCTTGTGAGCTGGCCGCAACACCGCAGGATTGCTTCAGGCCCTAATCTGGTTCCGGCACGGCACGCTGAGCCTTTGGTTAATTCCTCTTCCTGGTGGGAAATGAGAGTTAAATTTGCCCGTCCAGACACCTCCAGCTAGTCTCTCATTGGTTCTCCCTATTCCTGTTCATCTTCCGCAGAAATTGCAAACTGGGCCAAACAGGAGGTTAAAGGCACTGACTCTCCAAGTCGGGAGAGTGTTAGTAAAGCGTCTGGAATGTTGCACCCGAGTACCAGGGGACGAGAACTGAGACATATTGGAACACGTCTCCCGATCACACGGTTGATCATACTCTGGGTTCCACGTGCATGTTTTAGCTGAAGGAAGAATCCCTTAAACCTGGAGAGTTGAGACCCGTGGAATGGGTACCATGCAATATGACTTCAAAGGGTCTTCATTTGCTCACCGAACCTCTCCAATCCTATCACTGCTGCGTTTATGCCCCTGTACACACGCTTGATTTTCTTTCAGACACATAGCAATCCATAGGTTTTAAGATACTTACTAGTCAGGTACATTCTTAGGCGTTTAATATGGGGTGTTGAGTCCATTTCGTTGAGCAAGGAGTAGTTCTTGTCTATTCCATATTTGGCTTAAGGAACTTTATCTGTGCTCATTTCAATCTCTGGTTTTATGCAGCACCCCAACTCACCTTTCCCCTTAAGCAAGCATAAATTGGTTTTCTAAATTTGAGACCCTGTTCTGTTTTGTAATCCAGTTCCTGTGTAGCCAAGTTTACATCCCGTGTATTAGTGATATCTTATGATGTTTCTTTTTCTGTGTGACTTATTTCAGTTAGAATCATCATACCTGAATCCACTCATTATGCTGCTACGGGCCTGATGACATAGATTTCATTGCTGAGTGATATTGCATTGTACGTAAGTACCACAACTTCTTTATCCATTTTTCACTTTCTGCGATATTGAACTTGTACCGTAAACGAGGTTCTTGTAAACAGAGCCGTCCCAAACTTTGGGGTGGCTGTGTCTTTTTGATTTTAATTTCCCTAAGCTATAGTACCATAAGTGGAAGTGCCCTAGGCTCTGTTGCTTTGTTTTTTAGATGTTTCAGGAAACACCATACACCTCTCCCGAGTGGCTGTTGGCAATTTACATCCCGCCCATCAGCATAACAAGGCTCCCAGTTCTCCATGGCCTGTCCTGCCTTTCTGGATTTTACACTTTTTTCAGATGGCCCTTTTGACCGGGGGGAAGTGAGACTTCATTGTAGTGCAGATTTCCTTTGCAAGCTTGCTTGGTTGGCCAAAAAGGGCGTATGCGTTTTTTCCTGAATATATTCAGGAAAAAACGCATACGCCCTTTTTGGCCAAGTGCATCATTGTGGACGTTCTGCCTCTTTTCCTATGCTTTAAATGCAATTCCAGTCTACCTCCTGAAATCGGTTTCCTGCAATTCTGCCCCGCTTTCAAGTCCTCTTGGCAGCCTTACTTCAGTATATTTTTGGACGATAGCTGTCATTTATAACTCTGCAGGTTTGTGAATTACAGTGCCCCTGAGCTCCTTTCTTCAACTCGCTTTCTTGTGAGCTGGCCGCAACACCGCAGGATTGCTTCAGGCACTAATCTGGTTCCGGCACGGCACGCTGAGCCTTTGGTTAATTCCTCTTCCTGGTGGGAAATGAGAGTTAAATTTGCCCGTCCAGACACCTCCAGCTAGTCTCTCATTGGTTCTCCCTATTCCTGTTCATCTTCCGCAGAAATTGCAAACTGGGCCAAACAGGAGGTTAAAGGCACTGACTCTCCAAGTCGGGAGAGTGTTAGTAAAGCGTCTGGAATGTTGCACCCGAGTACCAGGGGACGAGAACTGAGACATATTGGAACACGTCTCCCGATCACACGGTTGATCATACTCTGGGTTCCACGTGCATGTTTTAGCTGAAGGAAGAATCCCTTAAACCTGGAGAGTTGAGACCCGTGGAATGGGTACCATGCAATATGACTTCAAAGGGTCTTCATTTGCTCACCGAACCTCTCCAATCCTATCACTGCTGCGTTTATGCCCCTGTACACACGCTTGATTTTCTTTCAGACACATAGCAATCCATAGGTTTTAAGATACTTACTAGTCAGGTACATTCTTAGGCGTTTAATATGGGGTGTTGAGTCCATTTCGTTGAGCAAGGAGTAGTTCTTGTCTATTCCATATTTGGCTTAAGGAACTTTATCTGTGCTCATTTCAATCTCTGGTTTGATGCAGCACCCCAACTCACCTTTCCCCTTAAGCAAGCATAAGTTGGTTTTCTAAATTTGAGACCCTGTTCTGTTTTGTAATCCAGTTCCTGTGTAGCCAAGTTTACATCCCGTGTATTAGTGATATCTTATGATGTTTCTTTTTCTGTGTGACTTATTTCAGTTAGAATCATCATACCTGAATCCACTCATTATGCTGCTACGGGCCTGATGACATAGATTTCATTGCTGAGTGATATTGCATTGTACGTAAGTACCACAACTTCTTTATCCATTTTTCACTTTCTGCGATATTGAACTTGTACCGTAAACGAGGTTCTTGTAAACAGAGCCGTCCCAAACTTTGGGGTGGCTGTGTCTTTTTGATTTTAATTTCCCTAAGCTATAGGACCATAAGTGGAAGTGCCCTAGGCTCTGTTGCTTTGTTTTCTAGATGTTTCAGGAAACACCATACACCTCTCCGGAGTGGCTCTTGGCAATTTACATCCCGCCCATCAGCATAACAAGGCTCCCAGTTCTCCATGGCCTGTCCTGCCTTTCTGGATTTTACACTTTTTTCAGATGGCCCTTTTGACCGGGGGGAAGTGAGACTTCATTGTAGTGCAGATTTCCTTTGCAAGCTTGCTTGGTTGGCCAAAAAGGGCGTATGCGTTTTTTCCTGAATATATTCAGGAAAAAACGCATACGCCCTTTTTGGCCAAGTGCATCATTGTGGACGTTCTGCCTCTTTTCCTATGCTTTAAATGCAATTCCAGTCTACCTCCTGAAATCGGTTTCCTGCAATTCTGCCCCGCTTTCAAGTCCTCTTGGCAGCCTTACTTCAGTATATTTTTGGACGATAGCTGTCATTTATAACTCTGCAGGTTTGTGAATTACAGTGCCCCTGAGCTCCTTTCTTCAACTCGCTTTCTTGTGAGCTGGCCGCAACACCGCAGGATTGCTTCAGGCCCTAATCTGGTTCCGGCACGGCACGCTGAGCCTTTGGTTAATTCCTCTTCCTGGTGGGAAATGAGAGTTAAATTTGCCCGTCCAGACACCTCCAGCTAGTCTCTCATTGGTTCTCCCTATTCCTGTTCATCTTCCGCAGAAATTGCAAACTGGGCCAAACAGGAGGTTAAAGGCACTGACTCTCCAAGTCGGGAGAGTGTTAGTAAAGCGTCTGGAATGTTGCACCCGAGTACCAGGGGACGAGAACTGAGACATATTGGAACACGTCTCCCGATCACACGGTTGATCATACTCTGGGTTCCACGTGCATGTTTTAGCTGAAGGAAGAATCCCTTAAACCTGGAGAGTTGAGACCCGTGGAATGGGTACCATGCAATATGACTTCAAAGGGTCTTCATTTGCTCACCGAACCTCTCCAATCCTATCACTGCTGCGTTTATGCCCCTGTACACACGCTTGATTTTCTTTCAGACACATAGCAATCCATAGGTTTTAAGATACTTACTAGTCAGGTACATTCTTAGGCGTTTAATATGGGGTGTTGAGTCCATTTCGTTGAGCAAGGAGTAGTTCTTGTCTATTCCATATTTGGCTTAAGGAACTTTATCTGTGCTCATTTCAATCTCTGGTTTGATGC
This sequence comes from Leucopleurus acutus, assembly GCF_964270905.1. Taxonomy (NCBI): domain Eukaryota; kingdom Metazoa; phylum Chordata; class Mammalia; order Artiodactyla; family Delphinidae; genus Leucopleurus; species Leucopleurus acutus. Next base: position 131,828 of record NW_028139082.1, on the reverse strand, counting down.
AGCACCCCAACTCACCTTTCCCCTTAAGCAAGCATAAGTTGGTTTTCTAAATTTGAGACCCTGTTCTGTTTTGTAATCCAGTTCCTGTGTAGCCAAGTTTACATCCCGTGTATTAGTGATATCTTATGATGTTTCTTTTTCTGTGTGACTTATTTCAGTTAGAATCATCATACCTGAATCCACTCATTATGCTGCTACGGGCCTGATGACATAGATTTCATTGCTGAGTGATATTGCATTGTACGTAAGTACCACAACTTCTTTATCCATTTTTCACTTTCTGCGATATTGAACTTGTACCGTAAACGAGGTTCTTGTAAACAGAGCCGTCCCAAACTTTGGGGTGGCTGTGTCTTTTTGATTTTAATTTCCCTAAGCTATAGGACCATAAGTGGAAGTGCCCTAGGCTCTGTTGCTTTGTTTTCTAGATGTTTCAGGAAACACCATACACCTCTCCGGAGTGGCTCTTGGCAATTTACATCCCGCCCATCAGCATAACAAGGCTCCCAGTTCTCCATGGCCTGTCCTGCCTTTCTGGATTTTACACTTTTTTCAGATGGCCCTTTTGACCGGGGGGAAGTGAGACTTCATTGTAGTGCAGATTTCCTTTGCAAGCTTGCTTGGTTGGCCAAAAAGGGCGTATGCGTTTTTTCCTGAATATATTCAGGAAAAAACGCATACGCCCTTTTTGGCCAAGTGCATCATTGTGGACGTTCTGCCTCTTTTCCTATGCTTTAAATGCAATTCCAGTCTACCTCCTGAAATCGGTTTCCTGCAATTCTGCCCCGCTTTCAAGTCCTCTTGGCAGCCTTACTTCAGTATATTTTTGGACGATAGCTGTCATTTATAACTCTGCAGGTTTGTGAATTACAGTGCCCCTGAGCTCCTTTCTTCAACTCGCTTTCTTGTGAGCTGGCCGCAACACCGCAGGATTGCTTCAGGCCCTAATCTGGTTCCGGCACGGCACGCTGAGCCTTTGGTTAATTCCTCTTCCTGGTGGGAAATGAGAGTTAAATTTGCCCGTCCAGACACCTCCAGCTAGTCTCTCATTGGTTCTCCCTATTCCTGTTCATCTTCCGCAGAAATTGCAAACTGGGCCAAACAGGAGGTTAAAGGCACTGACTCTCCAAGTCGGGAGAGTGTTAGTAAAGCGTCTGGAATGTTGCACCCGAGTACCAGGGGACGAGAACTGAGACATATTGGAACACGTCTCCCGATCACACGGTTGATCATACTCTGGGTTCCACGTGCATGTTTTAGCTGAAGGAAGAATCCCTTAAACCTGGAGAGTTGAGACCCGTGGAATGGGTACCATGCAATATGACTTCAAAGGGTCTTCATTTGCTCACCGAACCTCTCCAATCCTATCACTGCTGCGTTTATGCCCCTGTACACACGCTTGATTTTCTTTCAGACACATAGCAATCCATAGGTTTTAAGATACTTACTAGTCAGGTACATTCTTAGGCGTTTAATATGGGGTGTTGAGTCCATTTCGTTGAGCAAGGAGTAGTTCTTGTCTATTCCATATTTGGCTTAAGGAACTTTATCTGTGCTCATTTCAATCTCTGGTTTTATGCAGCACCCCAACTCACCTTTCCCCTTAAGCAAGCATAAGTTGGTTTTCTAAATTTGAGACCCTGTTCTGTTTTGTAATCCAGTTCCTGTGTAGCCAAGTTTACATCCCGTGTATTAGTGATATCTTATGATGTTTCTTTTTCTGTGTGACTTATTTCAGTTAGAATCATCATACCTGAATCCACTCATTATGCTGCTACGGGCCTGATGACATAGATTTCATTGCTGAGTGATATTGCATTGTACGTAAGTACCACAACTTCTTTATCCATTTTTCACTTTCTGCGATATTGAACTTGTACCGTAAACGAGGTTCTTGTAAACAGAGCCGTCCCAAACTTTGGGGTGGCTGTGTCTTTTTGATTTTAATTTCCCTAAGCTATAGGACCATAAGTGGAAGTGCCCTAGGCTCTGTTGCTTTGTTTTTTAGATGTTTCAGGAAACACCATACACCTCTCCCGAGTGGCTGTTGGCAATTTACATCCCGCCCATCAGCATAACAAGGCTCCCAGTTCTCCATGGCCTGTCCTGCCTTTCTGGATTTTACACTTTTTTCAGATGGCCCTTTTGACCGGGGGGAAGTGAGACTTCATTGTAGTGCAGATTTCCTTTGCAAGCTTGCTTGGTTGGCCAAAAAGGGCGTATGCGTTTTTTCCTGAATATATTCAGGAAAAAACGCATACGCCCTTTTTGGCCAAGTGCATCATTGTGGACGTTCTGCCTCTTTTCCTATGCTTTAAATGCAATTCCAGTCTACCTCCTGAAATCGGTTTCCTGCAATTCTGCCCCGCTTTCAAGTCCTCTTGGCAGCCTTACTTCAGTATATTTTTGGACGATAGCTGTCATTTATAACTCTGCAGGTTTGTGAATTACAGTGCCCCTGAGCTCCTTTCTTCAACTCGCTTTCTTGTGAGCTGGCCGCAACACCGCAGGATTGCTTCAGGCACTAATCTGGTTCCGGCACGGCACGCTGAGCCTTTGGTTAATTCCTCTTCCTGGTGGGAAATGAGAGTTAAATTTGCCCGTCCAGACACCTCCAGCTAGTCTCTCATTGGTTCTCCCTATTCCTGTTCATCTTCCGCAGAAATTGCAAACTGGGCCAAACAGGAGGTTAAAGGCACTGACTCTCCAAGTCGGGAGAGTGTTAGTAAAGCGTCTGGAATGTTGCACCCGAGTACCAGGGGACGAGAACTGAGACATATTGGAACACGTCTCCCGATCACACGGTTGATCATACTCTGGGTTCCACGTGCATGTTTTAGCTGAAGGAAGAATCCCTTAAACCTGGAGAGTTGAGACCCGTGGAATGGGTACCATGCAATATGACTTCAAAGGGTCTTCATTTGCTCACCGAACCTCTCCAATCCTATCACTGCTGCGTTTGTGCCCCTGTACACACGCTTGATTTTCTTTCAGACACATAGCAATCCATAGGTTTTAAGATACTTACTAGTCAGGTACATTCTTAGGCGTTTAATATGGGGTGTTGAGTCCATTTCGTTGAGCAAGGAGTAGTTCTTGTCTATTCCATATTTGGCTTAAGGAACTTTATCTGTGCTCATTTCAATCTCTGGTTTGATGCAGCACCCCAACTCACCTTTCCCCTTAAGCAAGCATAAGTTGGTTTTCTAAATTTGAGACCCTGTTCTGTTTTGTAAACCAGTTCCTGTGTAGCCAAGTTTACATCCCGTGTATTAGTGATATCTTATGATGTTTCTTTTTCTGTGTGACTTATTTCAGTTAGAATCATCATACCTGAATCCACTCATTATGCTGCTACGGGCCTGATGACATAGATTTCATTGCTGAGTGATATTGCATTGTACGTAAGTACCACAACTTCTTTATCCATTTTTCACTTTCTGCAATATTGAACTTGTACCGTAAACGAGGTTCTTGTAAACAGAGCCGTCCCAAACTTTGGGGTGGCTGTGTCTTTTTGATTTTAATTTCCCTAAGCTATAGGACCATAAGTGGAAGTGCCCTAGGCTCTGTTGCTTTGTTTTCTAGATGTTTCAGGAAACACCATACACCTCTCCGGAGTGGCTGTTGGCAATTTACATCCCGCCCATCAGCATAACAAGGCTCCCAGTTCTCCATGGCCTGTCCTGCCTTTCTGGATTTTACACTTTTTTCAGATGGCCCTTTTGACCGGGGGGAAGTGAGACTTCATTGTAGTGCAGATTTCCTTTGCAAGCTTGCTTGGTTGGCCAAAAAGGGCGTATGCGTTTTTTCCTGAATATATTCAGGAAAAAACGCATACGCCCTTTTTGGCCAAGTGCATCATTGTGGACGTTCTGCCTCTTTTCCTATGCTTTAAATGCAATTCCAGTCTACCTCCTGAAATCGGTTTCCTGCAATTCTGCCCCACTTTCAAGTCCTCTTGGCAGCCTTACTTCAGTATATTTTTGGACGATAGCTGTCATTTATAACTCTGCAGGTTTGTGAATTACAGTGCCCCTGAGCTCCTTTCTTCAACTCGCTTTCTTGTGAGCTGGCCGCAACACCGCAGGATTGCTTCAGGCCCTAATCTGGTTCCGGCACGGCACGCTGAGCCTTTGGTTAATTCCTCTTCCTGGTGGGAAATGAGAGTTAAATTTGCCCGTCCAGACACCTCCAGCTAGTCTCTCATTGGTTCTCCCTATTCCTGTTCATCTTCCGCAGAAATTGCAAACTGGGCCAAACAGGAGGTTAAAGGCACTGACTCTCCAAGTCGGGAGAGTGTTAGTAAAGCGTCTGGAATGTTGCACCCGAGTACCAGGGGACGAGAACTGAGACATATTGGAACACGTCTCCCGATCACACGGTTGATCATACTCTGGGTTCCACGTGCATGTTTTAGCTGAAGGAAGAATCCCTTAAACCTGGAGAGTTGAGACCCGTGGAATGGGTACCATGCAATATGACTTCAAAGGGTCTTCATTTGCTCACCGAACCTCTCCAATCCTATCACTGCTGCGTTTATGCCCCTGTACACACGCTTGATTTTCTTTCAGACACATAGCAATCCATAGGTTTTAAGATACTTACTAGTCAGGTACATTCTTAGGCGTTTAATATGGGGTGTTGAGTCCATTTCGTTGAGCAAGGAGTAGTTCTTGTCTATTCCATATTTGGCTTAAGGAACTTTATCTGTGCTCATTTCAATCTCTGGTTTGATGCAGCACCCCAACTCACCTTTCCCCTTAAGCAAGCATAAGTTGGTTTTCTAAATTTGAGACCCTGTTCTGTTTTGTAATCCAGTTCCTGTGTAGCCAAGTTTACATCCCGTGTATTAGTGATATCTTATGATGTTTCTTTTTCTGTGTGACTTATTTCAGTTAGAATCATCATACCTGAATCCACTCATTATGCTGCTACGGGCCTGATGACATAGATTTCATTGCTGAGTGATATTGCATTGTACGTAAGTACCACAACTTCTTTATCCATTTTTCACTTTCTGCGATATTGAACTTGTACCGTAAACGAGGTTCTTGTAAACAGAGCCGTCCCAAACTTTGGGGTGGCTGTGTCTTTTTGATTTTAATTTCCCTAAGCTATAGGACCATAAGTGGAAGTGCCCTAGGCTCTGTTGCTTTGTTTTCTAGATGTTTCAGGAAACACCATACACCTCTCCGGAGTGGCTCTTGGCAATTTACATCCCGCCCATCAGCATAACAAGGCTCCCAGTTCTCCATGGCCTGTCCTGCCTTTCTGGATTTTACACTTTTTTCAGATGGCCCTTTTGACCGGGGGGAAGTGAGACTTCATTGTAGTGCAGATTTCCTTTGCAAGCTTGCTTGGTTGGCCAAAAAGGGCGTATGCGTTTTTTCCTGAATATATTCAGGAAAAAACGCATACGCCCTTTTTGGCCAAGTGCATCATTGTGGACGTTCTGCCTCTTTTCCTATGCTTTAAATGCAATTCCAGTCTACCTCCTGAAATCGGTTTCCTGCAATTCTGCCCCGCTTTCAAGTCCTCTTGGCAGCCTTACTTCAGTATATTTTTGGACGATAGCTGTCATTTATAACTCTGCAGGTTTGTGAATTACAGTGCCCCTGAGCTCCTTTCTTCAACTCGCTTTCTTGTGAGCTGGCCGCAACACCGCAGGATTGCTTCAGGCCCTAATCTGGTTCCGGCACGGCACGCTGAGCCTTTGGTTAATTCCTCTTCCTGGTGGGAAATGAGAGTTAAATTTGCCCGTCCAGACACCTCCAGCTAGTCTCTCATTGGTTCTCCCTATTCCTGTTCATCTTCCGCAGAAATTGCAAACTGGGCCAAACAGGAGGTTAAAGGCACTGACTCTCCAAGTCGGGAGAGTGTTAGTAAAGCGTCTGGAATGTTGCACCCGAGTACCAGGGGACGAGAACTGAGACATATTGGAACACGTCTCCCGATCACACGGTTGATCATACTCTGGGTTCCACGTGCATGTTTTAGCTGAAGGAAGAATCCCTTAAACCTGGAGAGTTGAGACCCGTGGAATGGGTACCATGCAATATGACTTCAAAGGGTCTTCATTTGCTCACCGAACCTCTCCAATCCTATCACTGCTGCGTTTATGCCCCTGTACACACGCTTGATTTTCTTTCAGACACATAGCAATCCATAGGTTTTAAGATACTTACTAGTCAGGTACATTCTTAGGCGTTTAATATGGGGTGTTGAGTCCATTTCGTTGAGCAAGGAGTAGTTCTTGTCTATTCCATATTTGGCTTAAGGAACTTTATCTGTGCTCATTTCAATCTCTGGTTTTATGCAGCACCCCAACTCACCTTTCCCCTTAAGCAAGCATAAGTTGGTTTTCTAAATTTGAGACCCTGTTCTGTTTTGTAATCCAGTTCCTGTGTAGCCAAGTTTACATCCCGTGTATTAGTGATATCTTATGATGTTTCTTTTTCTGTGTGACTTATTTCAGTTAGAATCATCATACCTGAATCCACTCATTATGCTGCTACGGGCCTGATGACATAGATTTCATTGCTGAGTGATATTGCATTGTACGTAAGTACCACAACTTCTTTATCCATTTTTCACTTTCTGCGATATTGAACTTGTACCGTAAACGAGGTTCTTGTAAACAGAGCCGTCCCAAACTTTGGGGTGGCTGTGTCTTTTTGATTTTAATTTCCCTAAGCTATAGGACCATAAGTGGAAGTGCCCTAGGCTCTGTTGCTTTGTTTTTTAGATGTTTCAGGAAACACCATACACCTCTCCCGAGTGGCTGTTGGCAATTTACATCCCGCCCATCAGCATAACAAGGCTCCCAGTTCTCCATGGCCTGTCCTGCCTTTCTGGATTTTACACTTTTTTGAGATGGCCCTTTTGACCGGGGGGAAGTGAGACTTCATTGTAGTGCAGATTTCCTTTGCAAGCTTGCTTGGTTGGCCAAAAAGGGCGTATGCGTTTTTTCCTGAATATATTCAGGAAAAAACGCATACGCCCTTTTTGGCCAAGTGCATCATTGTGGACGTTCTGCCTCTTTTCCTATGCTTTAAATGCAATTCCAGTCTACCTCCTGAAATCGGTTTCCTGCAATTCTGCCCCGCTTTCAAGTCCTCTTGGCAGCCTTACTTCAGTATATTTTTGGACGATAGCTGTCATTTATAACTCTGCAGGTTTGTGAATTACAGTGCCCCTGAGCTCCTTTCTTCAACTCGCTTTCTTGTGAGCTGGCCGCAACACCGCAGGATTGCTTCAGGCCCTAATCTGGTTCCGGCACGGCACGCTGAGCCTTTGGTTAATTCCTCTTCCTGGTGGGAAATGAGAGTTAAATTTGCCCGTCCAGACACCTCCAGCTAGTCTCTCATTGGTTCTCCCTATTCCTGTTCATCTTCCGCAGAAATTGCAAACTGGGCCAAACAGGAGGTTAAAGGCACTGACTCTCCAAGTCGGGAGAGTGTTAGTAAAGCGTCTGGAATGTTGCACCCGAGTACCAGGGGACGAGAACTGAGACATATTGGAACACGTCTCCCGATCACACGGTTGATCATACTCTGGGTTCCACGTGCATGTTTTAGCTGAAGGAAGAATCCCTTAAACCTGGAGAGTTGAGACCCGTGGAATGGGTACCATGCAATATGACTTCAAAGGGTCTTCATTTGCTCACCGAACCTCTCCAATCCTATCACTGCTGCGTTTGTGCCCCTGTACACACGCTTGATTTTCTTTCAGACACATAGCAATCCATAGGTTTTAAGATACTTACTAGTCAGGTACATTCTTAGGCGTTTAATATGGGGTGTTGAGTCCATTTCGTTGAGCAAGGAGTAGTTCTTGTCTATTCCATATTTGGCTTAAGGAACTTTATCTGTGCTCATTTCAATCTCTGGTTTGATGCAGCACCCCAACTCACCTTTCCCCTTAAGCAAGCATAAGTTGGTTTTCTAAATTTGAGACCCTGTTCTGTTTTGTAAACCAGTTCCTGTGTAGCCAAGTTTACATCCCGTGTATTAGTGATATCTTATGATGTTTCTTTTTCTGTGTGACTTATTTCAGTTAGAATCATCATACCTGAATCCACTCATTATGCTGCTACGGGCCTGATGACATAGATTTCATTGCTGAGTGATATTGCATTGTACGTAAGTACCACAACTTCTTTATCCATTTTTCACTTTCTGCGATATTGAACTTGTACCGTAAACGAGGTTCTTGTAAACAGAGCCGTCCCAAACTTTGGGGTGGCTGTGTCTTTTTGATTTTAATTTCCCTAAGCTATAGGACCATAAGTGGAAGTGCCCTAGGCTCTGTTGCTTTGTTTTTTAGATGTTTCAGGAAACACCATACACCTCTCCCGAGTGGCTGTTGGCAATTTACATCCCGCCCATCAGCATAACAAGGCTCCCAGTTCTCCATGGCCTGTCCTGCCTTTCTGGATTTTACACTTTTTTCAGATGGCCCTTTTGACCGGGGGGAAGTGAGACTTCATTGTAGTGCAGATTTCCTTTGCAAGCTTGCTTGGTTGGCCAAAAAGGGCGTATGCGTTTTTTCCTGAATATATTCAGGAAAAAACGCATACGCCCTTTTTGGCCAAGTGCATCATTGTGGACGTTCTGCCTCTTTTCCTATGCTTTAAATGCAATTCCAGTCTACCTCCTGAAATCGGTTTCCTGCAATTCTGCCCCGCTTTCAAGTCCTCTTGGCAGCCTTACTTCAGTATATTTTTGGACGATAGCTGTCATTTATAACTCTGCAGGTTTGTGAATTACAGTGCCCCTGAGCTCCTTTCTTCAACTCGCTTTCTTGTGAGCTGGCCGCAACACCGCAGGATTGCTTCAGGCCCTAATCTGGTTCCGGCACGGCACGCTGAGCCTTTGGTTAATTCCTCTTCCTGGTGGGAAATGAGAGTTAAATTGGCCCGTCCAGACACCTCCAGCTAGTCTCTCATTGGTTCTCCCTATTCCTGTTCATCTTCCGCAGAAATTGCAAACTGGGCCAAACAGGAGGTTAAAGGCACTGACTCTCCAAGTCGGGAGAGTGTTAGTAAAGCGTCTGGAATGTTGCACCCGAGTACCAGGGGACGAGAACTGAGACATATTGGAACACGTCTCCCGATCACACGGTTGATCATACTCTGGGTTCCACGTGCATGTTTTAGCTGAAGGAAGAATCCCTTAAACCTGGAGAGTTGAGACCCGTGGAATGGGTACCATGCAATATGACTTCAAAGGGTCTTCATTTGCTCACCGAACCTCTCCAATCCTATCACTGCTGCGTTTATGCCCCTGTACACACGCTTGATTTTCTTTCAGACACATAGCAATCCATAGGTTTTAAGATACTTACTAGTCAGGTACATTCTTAGGCGTTTAATATGGGGTGTTGAGTCCATTTCGTTGAGCAAGGAGTAGTTCTTGTCTATTCCATATTTGGCTTAAGGAACTTTATCTGTGCTCATTTCAATCTCTGGTTTGATGCAGCACCCCAACTCACCTTTCCCCTTAAGCAAGCATAAGTTGGTTTTCTAAATTTGAGACCCTGTTCTGTTTTGTAATCCAGTTCCTGTGTAGCCAAGTTTACATCCCGTGTATTAGTGATATCTTATGATGTTTCTTTTTCTGTGTGACTTATTTCAGTTAGAATCATCATACCTGAATCCACTCATTATGCTGCTACGGGCCTGATGACATAGATTTCATTGCTGAGTGATATTGCATTGTACGTAAGTACCACAACTTCTTTATCCATTTTTCACTTTCTGCGATATTGAACTTGTACCGTAAACGAGGTTCTTGTAAACAGAGCCGTCCCAAACTTTGGGGTGGCTGTGTCTTTTTGATTTTAATTTCCCTAAGCTATAGGACCATAAGTGGAAGTGCCCTAGGCTCTGTTGCTTTGTTTTTTAGATGTTTCAGGAAACACCATACACCTCTCCCGAGTGGCTGTTGGCAATTTACATCCCGCCCATCAGCATAACAAGGCTCCCAGTTCTCCATGGCCTGTCCTGCCTTTCTGGATTTTACACTTTTTTCAGATGGCCCTTTTGACCGGGGGGAAGTGAGACTTCATTGTAGTGCAGATTTCCTTTGCAAGCTTGCTTGGTTGGCCAAAAAGGGCGTATGCGTTTTTTCCTGAATATATTCAGGAAAAAACGCATACGCCCTTTTTGGCCAAGTGCATCATTGTGGACGTTCTGCCTCTTTTCCTATGCTTTAAATGCAATTCCAGTCTACCTCCTGAAATCGGTTTCCTGCAATTCTGCCCCGCTTTCAAGTCCTCTTGGCAGCCTTACTTCAGTATATTTTTGGACGATAGCTGTCATTTATAACTCTGCAGGTTTGTGAATTACAGTGCCCCTGAGCTCCTTTCTTCAACTCGCTTTCTTGTGAGCTGGCCGCAACACCGCAGGATTGCTTCAGGCCCTAATCTGGTTCCGGCACGGCACGCTGAGCCTTTGGTTAATTCCTCTTCCTGGTGGGAAATGAGAGTTAAATTGGCCCGTCCAGACACCTCCAGCTAGTCTCTCATTGGTTCTCCCTATTCCTGTTCATCTTCCGCAGAAATTGCAAACTGGGCCAAACAGGAGGTTAAAGGCACTGACTCTCCAAGTCGGGAGAGTGTTAGTAAAGCGTCTGGAATGTTGCACCCGAGTACCAGGGGACGAGAACTGAGACATATTGGAACACGTCTCCCGATCACACGGTTGATCATACTCTGGGTTCCACGTGCATGTTTTAGCTGAAGGAAGAATCCCTTAAACCTGGAGAGTTGAGACCCGTGGAATGGGTACCATGCAATATGACTTCAAAGGGTCTTCATTTGCTCACCGAACCTCTCCAATCCTATCACTGCTGCGTTTATGCCCCTGTACACACGCTTGATTTTCTTTCAGACACATAGCAATCCATAGGTTTTAAGATACTTACTAGTCAGGTACATTCTTAGGCGTTTAATATGGGGTGTTGAGTCCATTTCGTTGAGCAAGGAGTAGTTCTTGTCTATTCCATATTTGGCTTAAGGAACTTTATCTGTGCTCATTTCAATCTCTGGTTTGATGCAGCACCCCAACTCACCTTTCCCCTTAAGCAAGCATAAGTTGGTTTTCTAAATTTGAGACCCTGTTCTGTTTTGTAATCCAGTTCCTGTGTAGCCAAGTTTACATCCCGTGTATTAGTGATATCTTATGATGTTTCTTTTTCTGTGTGACTTATTTCAGTTAGAATCATCATACCTGAATCCACTCATTATGCTGCTACGGGCCTGATGACATAGATTTCATTGCTGAGTGATATTGCATTGTACGTAAGTACCACAACTTCTTTATCCATTTTTCACTTTCTGCGATATTGAACTTGTACCGTAAACGAGGTTCTTGTAAACAGAGCCGTCCCAAACTTTGGGGTGGCTGTGTCTTTTTGATTTTAATTTCCCTAAGCTATAGGACCATAAGTGGAAGTGCCCTAGGCTCTGTTGCTTTGTTTTTTAGATGTTTCAGGAAACACCATACACCTCTCCCGAGTGGCTGTTGGCAATTTACATCCCGCCCATCAGCATAACAAGGCTCCCAGTTCTCCATGGCCTGTCCTGCCTTTCTGGATTTTACACTTTTTTCAGATGGCCCTTTTGACCGGGGGGAAGTGAGACTTCATTGTAGTGCAGATTTCCTTTGCAAGCTTGCTTGGTTGGCCAAAAAGGGCGTATGCGTTTTTTCCTGAATATATTCAGGAAAAAACGCATACGCCCTTTTTGGCCAAGTGCATCATTGTGGACGTTCTGCCTCTTTTCCTATGCTTTAAATGCAATTCCAGTCTACCTCCTGAAATCGGTTTCCTGCAATTCTGCCCCGCTTTCAAGTCCTCTTGGCAGCCTTACTTCAGTATATTTTTGGACGATAGCTGTCATTTATAACTCTGCAGGTTTGTGAATTACAGTGCCCCTGAGCTCCTTTCTTCAACTCGCTTTCTTGTGAGCTGGCCGCAACACCGCAGGATTGCTTCAGGCCCTAATCTGGTTCCGGCACGGCACGCTGAGCCTTTGGTTAATTCCTCTTCCTGGTGGGAAATGAGAGTTAAATTGGCCCGTCCAGACACCTCCAGCTAGTCTCTCATTGGTTCTCCCTATTCCTGTTCATCTTCCGCAGAAATTGCAAACTGGGCCAAACAGGAGGTTAAAGGCACTGACTCTCCAAGTCGGGAGAGTGTTAGTAAAGCGTCTGGAATGTTGCACCCGAGTACCAGGGGACGAGAACTGAGACATATTGGAACACGTCTCCCGATCACACGGTTGATCATACTCTGGGTTCCACGTGCATGTTTTAGCTGAAGGAAGAATCCCTTAAACCTGGAGAGTTGAGACCCGTGGAATGGGTACCATGCAATATGACTTCAAAGGGTCTTCATTTGCTCACCGAACCTCTCCAATCCTATCACTGCTGCGTTTATGCCCCTGTACACACGCTTGATTTTCTTTCAGACACATAGCAATCCATAGGTTTTAAGATACTTACTAGTCAGGTACATTCTTAGGCGTTTAATATGGGGTGTTGAGTCCATTTCGTTGAGCAAGGAGTAGTTCTTGTCTATTCCATATTTGGCTTAAGGAACTTTATCTGTGCTCATTTCAATCTCTGGTTTGATGCAGCACCCCAACTCACCTTTCCCCTTAAGCAAGCATAAGTTGGTTTTCTAAATTTGAGACCCTGTTCTGTTTTGTAATCCAGTTCCTGTGTAGCCAAGTTTACATCCCGTGTATTAGTGATATCTTATGATGTTTCTTTTTCTGTGTGACTTATTTCAGTTAGAATCATCATACCTGAATCCACTCATTATGCTGCTACGGGCCTGATGACATAGATTTCATTGCTGAGTGATATTGCATTGTACGTAAGTACCACAACTTCTTTATCCATTTTTCACTTTCTGCGATATTGAACTTGTACCGTAAACGAGGTTCTTGTAAACAGAGCCGTCCCAAACTTTGGGGTGGCTGTGTCTTTTTGATTTTAATTTCCCTAAGCTATAGGACCATAAGTGGAAGTGCCCTAGGCTCTGTTGCTTTGTTTTTTAGATGTTTCAGGAAACACCATACACCTCTCCCGAGTGGCTGTTGGCAATTTACATCCCGCCCATCAGCATAACAAGGCTCCCAGTTCTCCATGGCCTGTCCTGCCTTTCTGGATTTTACACTTTTTTCAGATGGCCCTTTTGACCGGGGGGAAGTGAGACTTCATTGTAGTGCAGATTTCCTTTGCAAGCTTGCTTGGTTGGCCAAAAAGGGCGTATGCGTTTTTTCCTGAATATATTCAGGAAAAAACGCATACGCCCTTTTTGGCCAAGTGCATCATTGTGGACGTTCTGCCTCTTTTCCTATGCTTTAAATGCAATTCCAGTCTACCTCCTGAAATCGGTTTCCTGCAATTCTGCCCCGCTTTCAAGTCCTCTTGGCAGCCTTACTTCAGTATATTTTTGGACGATAGCTGTCATTTATAACTCTGCAGGTTTGTGAATTACAGTGCCCCTGAGCTCCTTTCTTCAACTCGCTTTCTTGTGAGCTGGCCGCAACACCGCAGGATTGCTTCAGGCCCTAATCTGGTTCCGGCACGGCACGCTGAGCCTTTGGTTAATTCCTCTTCCTGGTGGGAAATGAGAGTTAAATTGGCCCGTCCAGACACCTCCAGCTAGTCTCTCATTGGTTCTCCCTATTCCTGTTCATCTTCCGCAGAAATTGCAAACTGGGCCAAACAGGAGGTTAAAGGCACTGACTCTCCAAGTCGGGAGAGTGTTAGTAAAGCGTCTGGAATGTTGCACCCGAGTACCAGGGGACGAGAACTGAGACATATTGGAACACGTCTCCCGATCACACGGTTGATCATACTCTGGGTTCCACGTGCATGTTTTAGCTGAAGGAAGAATCCCTTAAACCTGGAGAGTTGAGACCCGTGGAATGGGTACCATGCAATATGACTTCAAAGGGTCTTCATTTGCTCACCGAACCTCTCCAATCCTATCACTGCTGCGTTTATGCCCCTGTACACACGCTTGATTTTCTTTCAGACACATAGCAATCCATAGGTTTTAAGATACTTACTAGTCAGGTACATTCTTAGGCGTTTAATATGGGGTGTTGAGTCCATTTCGTTGAGCAAGGAGTAGTTCTTGTCTATTCCATATTTGGCTTAAGGAACTTTATCTGTGCTCATTTCAATCTCTGGTTTGATGCAGCACCCCAACTCACCTTTCCCCTTAAGCAAGCATAAGTTGGTTTTCTAAATTTGAGACCCTGTTCTGTTTTGTAATCCAGTTCCTGTGTAGCCAAGTTTACATCCCGTGTATTAGTGATATCTTATGATGTTTCTTTTTCTGTGTGACTTATTTCAGTTAGAATCATCATACCTGAATCCACTCATTATGCTGCTACGGGCCTGATGACATAGATTTCATTGCTGAGTGATATTGCATTGTACGTAAGTACCACAACTTCTTTATCCATTTTTCACTTTCTGCGATATTGAACTTGTACCGTAAACGAGGTTCTTGTAAACAGAGCCGTCCCAAACTTTGGGGTGGCTGTGTCTTTTTGATTTTAATTTCCCTAAGCTATAGGACCATAAGTGGAAGTGCCCTAGGCTCTGTTGCTTTGTTTTTTAGATGTTTCAGGAAACACCATACACCTCTCCCGAGTGGCTGTTGGCAATTTACATCCCGCCCATCAGCATAACAAGGCTCCCAGTTCTCCATGGCCTGTCCTGCCTTTCTGGATTTTACACTTTTTTCAGATGGCCCTTTTGACCGGGGGGAAGTGAGACTTCATTGTAGTGCAGATTTCCTTTGCAAGCTTGCTTGGTTGGCCAAAAAGGGCGTATGCGTTTTTTCCTGAATATATTCAGGAAAAAACGCATACGCCCTTTTTGGCCAAGTGCATCATTGTGGACGTTCTGCCTCTTTTCCTATGCTTTAAATGCAATTCCAGTCTACCTCCTGAAATCGGTTTCCTGCAATTCTGCCCCGCTTTCAAGTCCTCTTGGCAGCCTTACTTCAGTATATTTTTGGACGATAGCTGTCATTTATAACTCTGCAGGTTTGTGAATTACAGTGCCCCTGAGCTCCTTTCTTCAACTCGCTTTCTTGTGAGCTGGCCGCAACACCGCAGGATTGCTTCAGGCCCTAATCTGGTTCCGGCACGGCACGCTGAGCCTTTGGTTAATTCCTCTTCCTGGTGGGAAATGAGAGTTAAATTGGCCCGTCCAGACACCTCCAGCTAGTATCTCATTGGTTCTCCCTATTCCTGTTCATCTTCCGCAGAAATTGCAAACTGGGCCAAACAGGAGGTTAAAGGCACTGACTCTCCAAGTCGGGAGAGTGTTAGTAAAGCGTCTGGAATGTTGCACCCGAGTACCAGGGGACGAGAACTGAGACATATTGGAACACGTCTCCCGATCACACGGTTGATCATACTCTGGGTTCCACGTGCATGTTTTAGCTGAAGGAAGAATCCCTTAAACCTGGAGAGTTGAGACCCGTGGAATGGGTACCATGCAATATGACTTCAAAGGGTCTTCATTTGCTCACCGAACCTCTCCAATCCTATCACTGCTGCGTTTATGCCCCTGTACACACGCTTGATTTTCTTTCAGACACATAGCAATCCATAGGTTTTAAGATACTTACTAGTCAGGTACATTCTTAGGCGTTTAATATGGGGTGTTGAGTCCATTTCGTTGAGCAAGGAGTAGTTCTTGTCTATTCCATATTTGGCTTAAGGAACTTTATCTGTGCTCATTTCAATCTCTGGTTTGATGCAGCACCCCAACTCACCTTTCCCCTTAAGCAAGCATAAGTTGGTTTTCTAAATTTGAGACCCTGTTCTGTTTTGTAATCCAGTTCCTGTGTAGCCAAGTTTACATCCCGTGTATTAGTGATATCTTATGATGTTTCTTTTTCTGTGTGACTTATTTCAGTTAGAATCATCATACCTGAATCCACTCATTATGCTGCTACGGGCCTGATGACATAGATTTCATTGCTGAGTGATATTGCATTGTACGTAAGTACCACAACTTCTTTATCCATTTTTCACTTTCTGCGATATTGAACTTGTACCGTAAACGAGGTTCTTGTAAACAGAGCCGTCCCAAACTTTGGGGTGGCTGTGTCTTTTTGATTTTAATTTCCCTAAGCTATAGGACCATAAGTGGAAGTGCCCTAGGCTCTGTTGCTTTGTTTTTTAGATGTTTCAGGAAACACCATACACCTCTCCCGAGTGGCTGTTGGCAATTTACATCCCGCCCATCAGCATAACAAGGCTCCCAGTTCTCCATGGCCTGTCCTGCCTTTCTGGATTTTACACTTTTTTCAGATGGCCCTTTTGACCGGGGGGAAGTGAGACTTCATTGTAGTGCAGATTTCCTTTGCAAGCTTGCTTGGTTGGCCAAAAAGGGCGTATGCGTTTTTTCCTGAATATATTCAGGAAAAAACGCATACGCCCTTTTTGGCCAAGTGCATCATTGTGGACGTTCTGCCTCTTTTCCTATGCTTTAAATGCAATTCCAGTCTACCTCCTGAAATCGGTTTCCTGCAATTCTGCCCCGCTTTCAAGTCCTCTTGGCAGCCTTACTTCAGTATATTTTTGGACGATAGCTGTCATTTATAACTCTGCAGGTTTGTGAATTACAGTGCCCCTGAGCTCCTTTCTTCAACTCGCTTTCTTGTGAGCTGGCCGCAACACCGCAGGATTGCTTCAGGCCCTAATCTGGTTCCGGCACGGCACGCTGAGCCTTTGGTTAATTCCTCTTCCTGGTGGGAAATGAGAGTTAAATTGGCCCGTCCAGACACCTCCAGCTAGTATCTCATTGGTTCTCCCTATTCCTGTTCATCTTCCGCAGAAATTGCAAACTGGGCCAAACAGGAGGTTAAAGGCACTGACTCTCCAAGTCGGGAGAGTGTTAGTAAAGCGTCTGGAATGTTGCACCCGAGTACCAGGGGACGAGAACTGAGACATATTGGAACACGTCTCCCGATCACACGGTTGATCATACTCTGGGTTCCACGTGCATGTTTTAGCTGAAGGAAGAATCCCTTAAACCTGGAGAGTTGAGACCCGTGGAATGGGTACCATGCAATATGACTTCAAAGGGTCTTCATTTGCTCACCGAACCTCTCCAATCCTATCACTGCTGCGTTTATGCCCCTGTACACACGCTTGATTTTCTTTCAGACACATAGCAATCCATAGGTTTTAAGATACTTACTAGTCAGGTACATTCTTAGGCGTTTAATATGGGGTGTTGAGTCCATTTCGTTGAGCAAGGAGTAGTTCTTGTCTATTCCATATTTGGCTTAAGGAACTTTATCTGTGCTCATTTCAATCTCTGGTTTTATGCAGCACCCCAACTCACCTTTCCCCTTAAGCAAGCATAAGTTGGTTTTCTAAATTTGAGACCCTGTTCTGTTTTGTAATCCAGTTCCTGTGTAGCCAAGTTTACATCCCGTGTATTAGTGATATCTTATGATGTTTCTTTTTCTGTGTGACTTATTTCAGTTAGAATCATCATACCTGAATCCACTCATTATGCTGCTACGGGCCTGATGACATAGATTTCATTGCTGAGTGATATTGCATTGTACGTAAGTACCACAACTTCTTTATCCATTTTTCACTTTCTGCGATATTGAACTTGTACCGTAAACGAGGTTCTTGTAAACAGAGCCGTCCCAAACTTTGGGGTGGCTGTGTCTTTTTGATTTTAATTTCCCTAAGCTATAGGACCATAAGTGGAAGTGCCCTAGGCTCTGTTGCTTTGCTTTTTAGATGTTTCAGGAAACACCATACACCTCTCCCGAGTGGCTGTTGGCAATTTACATCCCGCCCATCAGCATAACAAGGCTCCCAGTTCTCCATGGCCTGTCCTGCCTTTCTGGATTTTACACTTTTTTCAGATGGCCCTTTTGACCGGGGGGAAGTGAGACTTCATTGTAGTGCAGATTTCCTTTGCAAGCTTGCTTGGTTGGCCAAAAAGGGCGTATGCGTTTTTTCCTGAATATATTCAGGAAAAAACGCATACGCCCTTTTTGGCCAAGTGCATCATTGTGGACGTTCTGCCTCTTTTCCTATGCTTTAAATGCAATTCCAGTCTACCTCCTGAAATCGGTTTCCTGCAATTCTGACCCGCTTTCAAGTCCTCTTGGCAGCCTTACTTCAGTATATTTTTGGACGATAGCTGTCATTTATAACTCTGCAGGTTTGTGAATTACAGTGCCCCTGAGCTCCTTTCTTCAACTCGCTTTCTTGTGAGCTGGCCGCAACACCGCAGGATTGCTTCAGGCCCTAATCTGGTTCCGGCACGGCACGCTGAGCCTTTGGTTAATTCCTCTTCCTGGTGGGAAATGAGAGTTAAATTTGCCCGTCCAGACACCTCCAGCTAGTCTCTCATTGGTTCTCCCTATTCCTGTTCATCTTCCGCAGAAATTGCAAACTGGGCCAAACAGGAGGTTAAAGGCACTGACTCTCCAAGTCGGGAGAGTGTTAGTAAAGCGTCTGGAATGTTGCACCCGAGTACCAGGGGACGAGAACTGAGACATATTGGAACACGTCTCCCGATCACACGGTTGATCATACTCTGGGTTCCACGTGCATGTTTTAGCTGAAGGAAGAATCCCTTAAACCTGGAGAGTTGAGACCCGTGGAATGGGTACCATGCAATATGACTTCAAAGGGTCTTCATTTGCTCACCGAACCTCTCCAATCCTATCACTGCTGCGTTTATGCCCCTGTACACACGCTTGATTTTCTTTCAGACACATAGCAATCCATAGGTTTTAAGATACTTACTAGTCAGGTACATTCTTAGGCGTTTAATATGGGGTGTTGAGTCCATTTCGTTGAGCAAGGAGTAGTTCTTGTCTATTCCATATTTGGCTTAAGGAACTTTATCTGTGCTCATTTCAATCTCTGGTTTTATGCAGCACCCCAACTCACCTTTCCCCTTAAGCAAGCATAAGTTGGTTTTCTAAATTTGAGACCCTGTTCTGTTTTGTAATCCAGTTCCTGTGTAGCCAAGTTTACATCCCGTGTATTAGTGATATCTTATGATGTTTCTTTTTCTGTGTGACTTATTTCAGTTAGAATCATCATACCTGAATCCACTCATTATGCTGCTACGGGCCTGATGACATAGATTTCATTGCTGAGTGATATTGCATTGTACGTAAGTACCACAACTTCTTTATCCATTTTTCACTTTCTGCGATATTGAACTTGTACCGTAAACGAGGTTCTTGTAAACAGAGCCGTCCCAAACTTTGGGGTGGCTGTGTCTTTTTGATTTTAATTTCCCTAAGCTATAGGACCATAAGTGGAAGTGCCCTAGGCTCTGTTGCTTTGCTTTTTAGATGTTTCAGGAAACACCATACACCTCTCCCGAGTGGCTGTTGGCAATTTACATCCCGCCCATCAGCATAACAAGGCTCCCAGTTCTCCATGGCCTGTCCTGCCTTTCTGGATTTTACACTTTTTTCAGATGGCCCTTTTGACCGGGGGGAAGTGAGACTTCATTGTAGTGCAGATTTCCTTTGCAAGCTTGCTTGGTTGGCCAAAAAGGGCGTATGCGTTTTTTCCTGAATATATTCAGGAAAAAACGCATACGCCCTTTTTGGCCAAGTGCATCATTGTGGACGTTCTGCCTCTTTTCCTATGCTTTAAATGCAATTCCAGTCTACCTCCTGAAATCGGTTTCCTGCAATTCTGCCCCGCTTTCAAGTCCTCTTGGCAGCCTTACTTCAGTATATTTTTGGACGATAGCTGTCATTTATAACTCTGCAGGTTTGTGAATTACAGTGCCCCTGAGCTCCTTTCTTCAACTCGCTTTCTTGTGAGCTGGCCGCAACACCGCAGGATTGCTTCAGGCCCTAATCTGGTTCCGGCACGGCACGCTGAGCCTTTGGTTAATTCCTCTTCCTGGTGGGAAATGAGAGTTAAATTTGCCCGTCCAGACACCTCCAGCTAGTCTCTCATTGGTTCTCCCTATTCCTGTTCATCTTCCGCAGAAATTGCAAACTGGGCCAAACAGGAGGTTAAAGGCACTGACTCTCCAAGTCGGGAGAGTGTTAGTAAAGCGTCTGGAATGTTGCACCCGAGTACCAGGGGACGAGAACTGAGACATATTGGAACACGTCTCCCGATCACACGGTTGATCATACTCTGGGTTCCACGTGCATGTTTTAGCTGAAGGAAGAATCCCTTAAACCTGGAGAGTTGAGACCCGTGGAATGGGTACCATGCAATATGACTTCAAAGGGTCTTCATTTGCTCACCGAACCTCTCCAATCCTATCACTGCTGCGTTTATGCCCCTGTACACACGCTTGATTTTCTTTCAGACACATAGCAATCCATAGGTTTTAAGATACTTACTAGTCAGGTACATTCTTAGGCGTTTAATATGGGGTGTTGAGTCCATTTCGTTGAGCAAGGAGTAGTTCTTGTCTATTCCATATTTGGCTTAAGGAACTTTATCTGTGCTCATTTCAATCTCTGGTTTTATGCAGCACCCCAACTCACCTTTCCCCTTAAGCAAGCATAAGTTGGTTTTCTAAATTTGAGACCCTGTTCTGTTTTGTAATCCAGTTCCTGTGTAGCCAAGTTTACATCCCGTGTATTAGTGATATCTTATGATGTTTCTTTTTCTGTGTGACTTATTTCAGTTAGAATCATCATACCTGAATCCACTCATTATGCTGCTACGGGCCTGATGACATAGATTTCATTGCTGAGTGATATTGCATTGTACGTAAGTACCACAACTTCTTTATCCATTTTTCACTTTCTGCGATATTGAACTTGTACCGTAAACGAGGTTCTTGTAAACAGAGCCGTCCCAAACTTTGGGGTGGCTGTGTCTTTTTGATTTTAATTTCCCTAAGCTATAGGACCATAAGTGGAAGTGCCCTAGGCTCTGTTGCTTTGTTTTTTAGATGTTTCAGGAAACACCATACACCTCTCCCGAGTGGCTGTTGGCAATTTACATCCCGCCCATCAGCATAACAAGGCTCCCAGTTCTCCATGGCCTGTCCTGCCTTTCTGGATTTTACACTTTTTTCAGATGGCCCTTTTGACCGGGGGGAAGTGAGACTTCATTGTAGTGCAGATTTCCTTTGCAAGCTTGCTTGGTTGGCCAAAAAGGGCGTATGCGTTTTTTCCTGAATATATTCAGGAAAAAACGCATACGCCCTTTTTGGCCAAGTGCATCATTGTGGACGTTCTGCCTCTTTTCCTATGCTTTAAATGCAATTCCAGTCTACCTCCTGAAATCGGTTTCCTGCAATTCTGCCCCGCTTTCAAGTCCTCTTGGCAGCCTTACTTCAGTATATTTTTGGACGATAGCTGTCATTTATAACTCTGCAGGTTTGTGAATTACAGTGCCCCTGAGCTCCTTTCTTCAACTCGCTTTCTTGTGAGCTGGCCGCAACACCGCAGGATTGCTTCAGGCCCTAATCTGGTTCCGGCACGGCACGCTGAGCCTTTGGTTAATTCCTCTTCCTGGTGGGAAATGAGAGTTAAATTTGCCCGTCCAGACACCTCCAGCTAGTCTCTCATTGGTTCTCCCTATTCCTGTTCATCTTCCGCAGAAATTGCAAACTGGGCCAAACAGGAGGTTAAAGGCACTGACTCTCCAAGTCGGGAGAGTGTTAGTAAAGCGTCTGGAATGTTGCACCCGAGTACCAGGGGACGAGAACTGAGACATATTGGAACACGTCTCCCGATCACACGGTTGATCATACTCTGGGTTCCACGTGCATGTTTTAGCTGAAGGAAGAGTCCCTTAAACCTGGAGAGTTGAGACCCGTGGAATGGGTACCATGCAATATGACTTCAAAGGGTCTTCATTTGCTCACCGAACCTCTCCAATCCTATCACTGCTGCGTTTATGCCCCTGTACACACGCTTGATTTTCTTTCAGACACATAGCAATCCATAGGTTTTAAGATACTTACTAGTCAGGTACATTCTTAGGCGTTTAATATGGGGTGTTGAGTCCATTTCGTTGAGCAAGGAGTAGTTCTTGTCTATTCCATATTTGGCTTAAGGAACTTTATCTGTGCTCATTTCAATCTCTGGTTTTATGCAGCACCCCAACTCACCTTTCCCCTTAAGCAAGCATAAGTTGGTTTTCTAAATTTGAGACCCTGTTCTGTTTTGTAATCCAGTTCCTGTGTAGCCAAGTTTACATCCCGTGTATTAGTGATATCTTATGATGTTTCTTTTTCTGTGTGACTTATTTCAGTTAGAATCATCATACCTGAATCCACTCATTATGCTGCTACGGGCCTGATGACATAGATTTCATTGCTGAGTGATATTGCATTGTACGTAAGTACCACAACTTCTTTATCCATTTTTCACTTTCTGCGATATTGAACTTGTACCGTAAACGAGGTTCTTGTAAACAGAGCCGTCCCAAACTTTGGGGTGGCTGTGTCTTTTTGATTTTAATTTCCCTAAGCTATAGGACCATAAGTGGAAGTGCCCTAGGCTCTGTTGCTTTGTTTTTTAGATGTTTCAGGAAACACCATACACCTCTCCCGAGTGGCTGTTGGCAATTTACATCCCGCCCATCAGCATAACAAGGCTCCCAGTTCTCCATGGCCTGTCCTGCCTTTCTGGATTTTACACTTTTTTCAGATGGCCCTTTTGACCGGGGGGCAGTGAGACTTCATTGTAGTGCAGATTTCCTTTGCAAGCTTGCTTGGTTGGCCAAAAAGGGCGTATGCGTTTTTTCCTGAATATATTCAGGAAAAAACGCATACGCCCTTTTTGGCCAAGTGCATCATTGTGGACGTTCTGCCTCTTTTCCTATGCTTTAAATGCAATTCCAGTCTACCTCCTGAAATCGGTTTCCTGCAATTCTGCCCCGCTTTCAAGTCCTCTTGGCAGCCTTACTTCAGTATATTTTTGGACGATAGCTGTCATTTATAACTCTGCAGGTTTGTGAATTACAGTGCCCCTGAGCTCCTTTCTTCAACTCGCTTTCTTGTGAGCTGGCCGCAACACCGCAGGATTGCTTCAGGCCCTAATCTGGTTCCGGCACGGCACGCTGAGCCTTTGGTTAATTCCTCTTCCTGGTGGGAAATGAGAGTTAAATTTGCCCGTCCAGACACCTCCAGCTAGTCTCTCATTGGTTCTCCCTATTCCTGTTCATCTTCCGCAGAAATTGCAAACTGGGCCAAACAGGAGGTTAAAGGCACTGACTCTCCAAGTCGGGAGAGTGTTAGTAAAGCGTCTGGAATGTTGCACCCGAGTACCAGGGGACGAGAACTGAGACATATTGGAACACGTCTCCCGATCACACGGTTGATCATACTCTGGGTTCCACGTGCATGTTTTAGCTGAAGGAAGAATCCCTTAAACCTGGAGAGTTGAGACCCGTGGAATGGGTACCATGCAATATGACTTCAAAGGGTCTTCATTTGCTCACCGAACCTCTCCAATCCTATCACTGCTGCGTTTATGCCCCTGTACACACGCTTGATTTTCTTTCAGACACATAGCAATCCATAGGTTTTAAGATACTTACTAGTCAGGTACATTCTTAGGCGTTTAATATGGGGTGTTGAGTCCATTTCGTTGAGCAAGGAGTAGTTCTTGTCTATTCCATATTTGGCTTAAGGAACTTTATCTGTGCTCATTTCAATCTCTGGTTTTATGCAGCACCCCAACTCACCTTTCCCCTTAAGCAAGCATAAGTTGGTTTTCTAAATTTGAGACCCTGTTCTGTTTTGTAATCCAGTTCCTGTGTAGCCAAGTTTACATCCCGTGTATTAGTGATATCTTATGATGTTTCTTTTTCTGTGTGACTTATTTCAGTTAGAATCATCATACCTGAATCCACTCATTATGCTGCTACGGGCCTGATGACATAGATTTCATTGCTGAGTGATATTGCATTGTACGTAAGTACCACAACTTCTTTATCCATTTTTCACTTTCTGCGATATTGAACTTGTACCGTAAACGAGGTTCTTGTAAACAGAGCCGTCCCAAACTTTGGGGTGGCTGTGTCTTTTTGATTTTAATTTCCCTAAGCTATAGGACCATAAGTGGAAGTGCCCTAGGCTCTGTTGCTTTGTTTTTTAGATGTTTCAGGAAACACCATACACCTCTCCCGAGTGGCTGTTGGCAATTTACATCCCGCCCATCAGCATAACAAGGCTCCCAGTTCTCCATGGCCTGTCCTGCCTTTCTGGATTTTACACTTTTTTCAGATGGCCCTTTTGACCGGGGGGAAGTGAGACTTCATTGTAGTGCAGATTTCCTTTGCAAGCTTGCTTGGTTGGCCAAAAAGGGCGTATGCGTTTTTTCCTGAATATATTCAGGAAAAAACGCATACGCCCTTTTTGGCCAAGTGCATCATTGTGGACGTTCTGCCTCTTTTCCTATGCTTTAAATGCAATTCCAGTCTACCTCCTGAAATCGGTTTCCTGCAATTCTGCCCCGCTTTCAAGTCCTCTTGGCAGCCTTACTTCAGTATATTTTTGGACGATAGCTGTCATTTATAACTCTGCAGGTTTGTGAATTACAGTGCCCCTGAGCTCCTTTCTTCAACTCGCTTTCTTGTGAGCTGGCCGCAACACCGCAGGATTGCTTCAGGCCCTAATCTGGTTCCGGCACGGCACGCTGAGCCTTTGGTTAATTCCTCTTCCTGGTGGGAAATGAGAGTTAAATTTGCCCGTCCAGACACCTCCAGCTAGTCTCTCATTGGTTCTCCCTATTCCTGTTCATCTTCCGCAGAAATTGCAAACTGGGCCAAACAGGAGGTTAAAGGCACTGACTCTCCAAGTCGGGAGAGTGTTAGTAAAGCGTCTGGAATGTTGCACCCGAGTACCAGGGGACGAGAACTGAGACATATTGGAACACGTCTCCCGATCACACGGTTGATCATACTCTGGGTTCCACGTGCATGTTTTAGCTGAAGGAAGAATCCCTTAAACCTGGAGAGTTGAGACCCGTGGAATGGGTACCATGCAATATGACTTCAAAGGGTCTTCATTTGCTCACCGAACCTCTCCAATCCTATCACTGCTGCGTTTATGCCCCTGTACACACGCTTGATTTTCTTTCAGACACATAGCAATCCATAGGTTTTAAGATACTTACTAGTCAGGTACATTCTTAGGCGTTTAATATGGGGTGTTGAGTCCATTTCGTTGAGCAAGGAGTAGTTCTTGTCTATTCCATATTTGGCTTAAGGAACTTTATCTGTGCTCATTTCAATCTCTGGTTTTATGCAGCACCCCAACTCACCTTTCCCCTTAAGCAAGCATAAGTTGGTTTTCTAAATTTGAGACCCTGTTCTGTTTTGTAATCCAGTTCCTGTGTAGCCAAGTTTACATCCCGTGTATTAGTGATATCTTATGATGTTTCTTTTTCTGTGTGACTTATTTCAGTTAGAATCATCATACCTGAATCCACTCATTATGCTGCTACGGGCCTGATGACATAGATTTCATTGCTGAGTGATATTGCATTGTACGTAAGTACCACAACTTCTTTATCCATTTTTCACTTTCTGCGATATTGAACTTGTACCGTAAACGAGGTTCTTGTAAACAGAGCCGTCCCAAACTTTGGGGTGGCTGTGTCTTTTTGATTTTAATTTCCCTAAGCTATAGGACCATAAGTGGAAGTGCCCTAGGCTCTGTTGCTTTGTTTTTTAGATGTTTCAGGAAACACCATACACCTCTCCCGAGTGGCTGTTGGCAATTTACATCCCGCCCATCAGCATAACAAGGCTCCCAGTTCTCCATGGCCTGTCCTGCCTTTCTGGATTTTACACTTTTTTCAGATGGCCCTTTTGACCGGGGGGAAGTGAGACTTCATTGTAGTGCAGATTTCCTTTGCAAGCTTGCTTGGTTGGCCAAAAAGGGCGTATGCGTTTTTTCCTGAATATATTCAGGAAAAAACGCATACGCCCTTTTTGGCCAAGTGCATCATTGTGGACGTTCTGCCTCTTTTCCTATGCTTTAAATGCAATTCCAGTCTACCTCCTGAAATCGGTTTCCTGCAATTCTGCCCCGCTTTCAAGTCCTCTTGGCAGCCTTACTTCAGTATATTTTTGGACGATAGCTGTCATTTATAACTCTGCAGGTTTGTGAATTACAGTGCCCCTGAGCTCCTTTCTTCAACTCGCTTTCTTGTGAGCTGGCCGCAACACCGCAGGATTGCTTCAGGCCCTAATCTGGTTCCGGCACGGCACGCTGAGCCTTTGGTTAATTCCTCTTCCTGGTGGGAAATGAGAGTTAAATTTGCCCGTCCAGACACCTCCAGCTAGTCTCTCATTGGTTCTCCCTATTCCTGTTCATCTTCCGCAGAAATTGCAAACTGGGCCAAACAGGAGGTTAAAGGCACTGACTCTCCAAGTCGGGAGAGTGTTAGTAAAGCGTCTGGAATGTTGCACCCGAGTACCAGGGGACGAGAACTGAGACATATTGGAACACGTCTCCCGATCACACGGTTGATCATACTCTGGGTTCCACGTGCATGTTTTAGCTGAAGGAAGAATCCCTTAAACCTGGAGAGTTGAGACCCGTGGAATGGGTACCATGCAATATGACTTCAAAGGGTCTTCATTTGCTCACCGAACCTCTCCAATCCTATCACTGCTGCGTTTATGCCCCTGTACACACGCTTGATTTTCTTTCAGACACATAGCAATCCATAGGTTTTAAGATACTTACTAGTCAGGTACATTCTTAGGCGTTTAATATGGGGTGTTGAGTCCATTTCGTTGAGCAAGGAGTAGTTCTTGTCTATTCCATATTTGGCTTAAGGAACTTTATCTGTGCTCATTTCAATCTCTGGTTTTATGCAGCACCCCAACTCACCTTTCCCCTTAAGCAAGCATAAGTTGGTTTTCTAAATTTGAGACCCTGTTCTGTTTTGTAATCCAGTTCCTGTGTAGCCAAGTTTACATCCCGTGTATTAGTGATATCTTATGATGTTTCTTTTTCTGTGTGACTTATTTCAGTTAGAATCATCATACCTGAATCCACTCATTATGCTGCTACGGGCCTGATGACATAGATTTCATTGCTGAGTGATATTGCATTGTACGTAAGTACCACAACTTCTTTATCCATTTTTCACTTTCTGCGATATTGAACTTGTACCGTAAACGAGGTTCTTGTAAACAGAGCCGTCCCAAACTTTGGGGTGGCTGTGTCTTTTTGATTTTAATTTCCCTAAGCTATAGGACCATAAGTGGAAGTGCCCTAGGCTCTGTTGCTTTGTTTTTTAGATGTTTCAGGAAACACCATACACCTCTCCCGAGTGGCTGTTGGCAATTTACATCCCGCCCATCAGCATAACAAGGCTCCCAGTTCTCCATGGCCTGTCCTGCCTTTCTGGATTTTACACTTTTTTCAGATGGCCCTTTTGACCGGGGGGAAGTGAGACTTCATTGTAGTGCAGATTTCCTTTGCAAGCTTGCTTGGTTGGCCAAAAAGGGCGTATGCGTTTTTTCCTGAATATATTCAGGAAAAAACGCATACGCCCTTTTTGGCCAAGTGCATCATTGTGGACGTTCTGCCTCTTTTCCTATGCTTTAAATGCAATTCCAGTCTACCTCCTGAAATCGGTTTCCTGCAATTCTGCCCCGCTTTCAAGTCCTCTTGGCAGCCTTACTTCAGTATATTTTTGGACGATAGCTGTCATTTATAACTCTGCAGGTTTGTGAATTACAGTGCCCCTGAGCTCCTTTCTTCAACTCGCTTTCTTGTGAGCTGGCCGCAACACCGCAGGATTGCTTCAGGCCCTAATCTGGTTCCGGCACGGCACGCTGAGCCTTTGGTTAATTCCTCTTCCTGGTGGGAAATGAGAGTTAAATTTGCCCGTCCAGACACCTCCAGCTAGTCTCTCATTGGTTCTCCCTATTCCTGTTCATCTTCCGCAGAAATTGCAAACTGGGCCAAACAGGAGGTTAAAGGCACTGACTCTCCAAGTCGGGAGAGTGTTAGTAAAGCGTCTGGAATGTTGCACCCGAGTACCAGGGGACGAGAACTGAGACATATTGGAACACGTCTCCCGATCACACGGTTGATCATACTCTGGGTTCCACGTGCATGTTTTAGCTGAAGGAAGAATCCCTTAAACCTGGAGAGTTGAGACCCGTGGAATGGGTACCATGCAATATGACTTCAAAGGGTCTTCATTTGCTCACCGAACCTCTCCAATCCTATCACTGCTGCGTTTATGCCCCTGTACACATGCTTGATTTTCTTTCAGAGACATAGCAGTGCATAGGTTTTAAGATACTTACAAGTCAGGTACATTCTTAGGCGTTTAATATGGGGTGTTGAGTCCATTTCGTTGAGCAAGGAGTAGTTCTTGTCTATTCTATATTTGGCTTATGGAACGGTATCTGTGCTCATTTCAATCTCTGGTTTTATGCAGCACCCCAACTCACCTTTCCCCTTAAGCAAGCATAAGTTGGTTTTCTAAATTTGAGACCCTGTTCTGTTTTGTAATCCAGTTCCTGTGTAGCCAAGTTTACATCCCGTGTATTAGTGATATCTTATGATGTTTCTTTTTCTGTGTGACTTATTTCAGTTAGAATCATCATACCTGAATCCACTCATTATGCTGCTACGGGCCTGATGACATAGATTTCATTGCTGAGTGATATTGCATTGTACGTAAGTACCACAACTTCTTTATCCATTTTTCACTTTCTGCGATATTGAACTTGTACCGTAAACGAGGTTCTTGTAAACAGAGCCGTCCCAAACTTTGGGGTGGCTGTGTCTTTTTGATTTTAATTTCCCTAAGCTATAGGACCATAAGTGGAAGTGCCCTAGGCTCTGTTGCTTTGTTTTTTAGATGTTTCAGGAAACACCATACGCCTCTCCGGAGTGGCTCTTGGCAATTTACATCCCGCCCATCAGCATAACAAGGCTCCCAGTTCTCCATGGCCTGTCCTGCCTTTCTGGATTTTACACTTTTTTCAGATGGCCCTTTTGACCGGGGGGAAGTGAGACTTCATTGTAGTGCAGATTTCCTTTGCAAGCTTGCTTGGTTGGCCAAAAAGGGCGTATGCGTTTTTTCCTGAATATATTCAGGAAAAAACGCATACGCCCTTTTTGGCCAAGTGCATCATTGTGGACGTTCTGCCTCTTTTCCTATGCTTTAAATGCAATTCCAGTCTACCTCCTGAAATCGGTTTCCTGCAATTCTGCCCCGCTTTCAAGTCCTCTTGGCAGCCTTACTTCAGTATATTTTTGGACGATAGCTGTCATTTATAACTCTGCAGGTTTGTGAATTACAGTGCCCCTGAGCTCCTTTCTTCAACTCGCTTTCTTGTGAGCTGGCCGCAACACCGCAGGATTGCTTCAGGCCCTAATCTGGTTCCGGCACGGCACGCTGAGCCTTTGGTTAATTCCTCTTCCTGGTGGGAAATGAGAGTTAAATTTGCCCGTCCAGACACCTCCAGCTAGTCTCTCATTGGTTCTCCCTATTCCTGTTCATCTTCCGCAGAAATTGCAAACTGGGCCAAACAGGAGGTTAAAGGCACTGACTCTCCAAGTCGGGAGAGTGTTAGTAAAGCGTCTGGAATGTTGCACCCGAGTACCAGGGGACGAGAACTGAGACATATTGGAACACGTCTCCCGATCACACGGTTGATCATACTCTGGGTTCCACGTGCATGTTTTAGCTGAAGGAAGAATCCCTTAAACCTGGAGAGTTGAGACCCGTGGAATGGGTACCATGCAATATGACTTCAAAGGGTCTTCATTTGCTCACCGAACCTCTCCAATCCTATCACTGCTGCGTTTGTGCCCCTGTACACACGCTTGATTTTCTTTCAGAGACATAGCAGTGCATAGGTTTTAAGATACTTACAAGTCAGGTACATTCTTAGGCGTTTAATATGGGGTGTTGAGTCCATTTCGTTGAGCAAGGAGTAGTTCTTGTCTATTCCATATTTGGCTTATGGAACGGTATCTGTGCTCATTTCAATCTCTGGTTTTATGCAGCACCCCAACTCACCTTTCCCCTTAAGCAAGCATAAGTTGGTTTTCTAAATTTGAGACCCTGTTCTGTTTTGTAATCCAGTTCCTGTGTAGCCAAGTTTACATCCCGTGTATTAGTGATATCTTATGATGTTTCTTTTTCTGTGTGACTTATTTCAGTTAGAATCATCATACCTGAATCCACTCATTATGCTGCTACGGGCCTGATGACATAGATTTCATTGCTGAGTGATATTGCATTGTACGTAAGTACCACAACTTCTTTATCCATTTTTCACTTTCTGCGATATTGAACTTGTACCGTAAACGAGGTTCTTGTAAACAGAGCCGTCCCAAACTTTGGGGTGGCTGTGTCTTTTTGATTTTAATTTCCCTAAGCTATAGGACCATAAGTGGAAGTGCCCTAGGCTCTGTTGCTTTGTTTTTTAGATGTTTCAGGAAACACCATACGCCTCTCCGGAGTGGCTCTTGGCAATTTACATCCCGCCCATCAGCATAACAAGGCTCCCAGTTCTCCATGGCCTGTCCTGCCTTTCTGGATTTTACACTTTTTTCAGATGGCCCTTTTGACCGGGGGGAAGTGAGACTTCATTGTAGTGCAGATTTCCTTTGCAAGCTTGCTTGGTTGGCCAAAAAGGGCGTATGCGTTTTTTCCTGAATATATTCAGGAAAAAACGCATACGCCCTTTTTGGCCAAGTGCATCATTGTGGACGTTCTGCCTCTTTTCCTATGCTTTAAATGCAATTCCAGTCTACCTCCTGAAATCGGTTTCCTGCAATTCTGCCCCGCTTTCAAGTCCTCTTGGCAGCCTTACTTCAGTATATTTTTGGACGATAGCTGTCATTTATAACTCTGCAGGTTTGTGAATTACAGTGCCCCTGAGCTCCTTTCTTCAACTCGCTTTCTTGTGAGCTGGCCGCAACACCGCAGGATTGCTTCAGGCCCTAATCTGGTTCCGGCACGGCACGCTGAGCCTTTGGTTAATTCCTCTTCCTGGTGGGAAATGAGAGTTAAATTTGCCCGTCCAGACACCTCCAGCTAGTCTCTCATTGGTTCTCCCTATTCCTGTTCATCTTCCGCAGAAATTGCAAACTGGGCCAAACAGGAGGTTAAAGGCACTGACTCTCCAAGTCGGGAGAGTGTTAGTAAAGCGTCTGGAATGTTGCACCCGAGTACCAGGGGACGAGAACTGAGACATATTGGAACACGTCTCCCGATCACACGGTTGATCATACTCTGGGTTCCACGTGCATGTTTTAGCTGAAGGAAGAATCCCTTAAACCTGGAGAGTTGAGACCCGTGGAATGGGTACCATGCAATATGACTTCAAAGGGTCTTCATTTGCTCACCGAACCTCTCCAATCCTATCACTGCTGCGTTTGTGCCCCTGTACACACGCTTGATTTTCTTTCAGAGACATAGCAATCCATAGGTTTTAAGATACTTACTAGTCAGGTACATTCTTGGGCGTTTAATATGGGGTGTTGAGTCCATTTCGTTGAGCAAGGAGTAGTTCTTGTCTATTCCATATTTGGCTTAAGGAACTTTATCTGTGCTCATTTCAATCTCTGGTTTTATGCAGCACCCCAACTCACCTTTCCCCTTAAGCAAGCATAAGTTGGTTTTCTAAATTTGAGACCCTGTTCTGTTTTGTAATCCAGTTCCTGTGTAGCCAAGTTTACATCCCGTGTATTAGTGATATCTTATGATGTTTCTTTTTCTGTGTGACTTATTTCAGTTAGAATCATCATACCTGAATCCACTCATTATGCTGCTACGGGCCTGATGACATAGATTTCATTGCTGAGTGATATTGCATTGTACGTAAGTACCACAACTTCTTTATCCATTTTTCACTTTCTGCGATATTGAACTTGTACCGTAAACGAGGTTCTTGTAAACAGAGCCGTCCCAAACTTTGGGGTGGCTGTGTCTTTTTGATTTTAATTTCCCTAAGCTATAGGACCATAAGTGGAAGTGCCCTAGGCTCTGTTGCTTTGTTTTTTAGATGTTTCAGGAAACACCATACGCCTCTCCCGAGTGGCTCTTGGCAATTTACATCCCGCCCATCAGCATAACAAGGCTCCCAGTTCTCCATGGCCTGTCCTGCCTTTCTGGATTTTACACTTTTTTCAGATGGCCCTTTTGACCGGGGGGAAGTGAGACTTCATTGTAGTGCAGATTTCCTTTGCAAGCTTGCTTGGTTGGCCAAAAAGGGCGTATGCGTTTTTTCCTGAATATATTCAGGAAAAAACGCATACGCCCTTTTTGGCCAAGTGCATCATTGTGGACGTTCTGCCTCTTTTCCTATGCTTTAAATGCAATTCCAGTCTACCTCCTGAAATCGGTTTCCTGCAATTCTGCCCCGCTTTCAAGTCCTCTTGGCAGCCTTACTTCAGTATATTTTTGGACGATAGCTGTCATTTATAACTCTGCAGGTTTGTGAATTACAGTGCCCCTGAGCTCCTTTCTTCAACTCGCTTTCTTGTGAGCTGGCCGCAACACCGCAGGATTGCTTCAGGCCCTAATCTGGTTCCGGCACGGCACGCTGAGCCTTTGGTTAATTCCTCTTCCTGGTGGGAAAGGAGAGTTAAATTTGCCCGTCCAGACACCTCCAGCTAGTCTCTCATTGGTTCTCCCTATTCCTGTTCATCTTCCGCAGAAATTGCAAACTGGGCCAAACAGGAGGTTAAAGGCACTGACTCTCCAAGTCGGGAGAGTGTTAGTAAAGCGTCTGGAATGTTGCACCCGAGTACCAGGGGACGAGAACTGAGACATATTGGAACACGTCTCCCGATCACACGGTTGATCATACTCTGGGTTCCACGTGCATGTTTTAGCTGAAGGAAGAATCCCTTAAACCTGGAGAGTTGAGACCCGTGGAATGGGTACCATGCAATATGACTTCAAAGGGTCTTCATTTGCTCACCGAACCTCTCCAATCCTATCACTGCTGCGTTTATGCCCCTGTACACACGCTTGATTTTCTTTCAGAGACATAGCAATCCATAGGTTTTAAGATACTTACTAGTCAGGTACATTCTTGGGCGTTTAATATGGGGTGTTGAGTCCATTTCGTTGAGCAAGGAGTAGTTCTTGTCTATTCCATATTTGGCTTAAGGAACTTTATCTGTGCTCATTTCAATCTCTGGTTTTATGCAGCACCCCAACTCACCTTTCCCCTTAAGCAAGCATAAGTTGCTTTTCTAAATTTGAGACCCTGTTCTGTTTTGTAATCCAGTTCCTGTGTAGCCAAGTTTACATCCCGTGTATTAGTGATATCTTATGATGTTTCTTTTTCTGTGTGACTTATTTCAGTTAGAATCATCATACCTGAATCCACTCATTATGCTGCTACGGGCCTGATGACATAGATTTCATTGCTGAGTGATATTGCATTGTACGTAAGTACCACAACTTCTTTATCCATTTTTCACTTTCTGCGATATTGAACTTGTACCGTAAACGAGGTTCTTGTAAACAGAGCCGTCCCAAACTTTGGGGTGGCTGTGTCTTTTTGATTTTAATTTCCCTAAGCTATAGGACCATAAGTGGAAGTGCCCTAGGCTCTGTTGCTTTGTTTTTTAGATGTTTCAGGAAACACCATACACCTCTCCCGAGTGGCTCTTGGCAATTTACATCCCGCCCATCAGCATAACAAGGCTCCCAGTTCTCCATGGCCTGTCCTGCCTTTCTGGATTTTACACTTTTTTCAGATGGCCCTTTTGACCGGGGGGAAGTGAGACTTCATTGTAGTGCAGATTTCCTTTGCAAGCTTGCTTGGTTGGCCAAAAAGGGCGTATGCGTTTTTTCCTGAATATATTCAGGAAAAAACGCATACGCCCTTTTTGGCCAAGTGCATCATTGTGGACGTTCTGCCTCTTTTCCTATGCTTTAAATGCAATTCCAGTCTACCTCCTGAAATCGGTTTCCTGCAATTCTGCCCCGCTTTCAAGTCCTCTTGGCAGCCTTACTTCAGTATATTTTTGGACGATAGCTGTCATTTATAACTCTGCAGGTTTGTGAATTACAGTGCCCCTGAGCTCCTTTCTTCAACTCGCTTTCTTGTGAGCTGGCCGCAACACCGCAGGATTGCTTCAGGCCCTAATCTGGTTCCGGCACGGCACGCTGAGCCTTTGGTTAATTCCTCTTCCTGGTGGGAAATGAGAGTTAAATTTGCCCGTCCAGACACCTCCAGCTAGTCTCTCATTGGTTCTCCCTATTCCTGTTCATCTTCCGCAGAAATTGCAAACTGGGCCAAACAGGAGGTTAAAGGCACTGACTCTCCAAGTCGGGAGAGTGTTAGTAAAGCGTCTGGAATGTTGCACCCGAGTACCAGGGGACGAGAACTGAGACATATTGGAACACGTCTCCCGATCACACGGTTGATCATACTCTGGGTTCCACGTGCATGTTTTAGCTGAAGGAAGAATCCCTTAAACCTGGAGAGTTGAGACCCGTGGAATGGGTACCATGCAATATGACTTCAAAGGGTCTTCATTTGCTCACCGAACCTCTCCAATCCTATCACTGCTGCGTTTATGCCCCTGTACACACGCTTGATTTTCTTTCAGAGACATAGCAATCCATAGGTTTTAAGATACTTACTAGTCAGGTACATTCTTGGGCGTTTAATATGGGGTGTTGAGTCCATTTCGTTGAGCAAGGAGTAGTTCTTGTCTATTCCATATTTGGCTTAAGGAACTTTATCTGTGCTCATTTCAATCTCTGGTTTTATGCAGCACCCCAACTCACCTTTCCCCTTAAGCAAGCATAAGTTGCTTTTCTAAATTTGAGACCCTGTTCTGTTTTGTAATCCAGTTCCTGTGTAGCCAAGTTTACATCCCGTGTATTAGTGATATCTTATGATGTTTCTTTTTCTGTGTGACTTATTTCAGTTAGAATCATCATACCTGAATCCACTCATTATGCTGCTACGGGCCTGATGACATAGATTTCATTGCTGAGTGATATTGCATTGTACGTAAGTACCACAACTTCTTTATCCATTTTTCACTTTCTGCGATATTGAACTTGTACCGTAAACGAGGTTCTTGTAAACAGAGCCGTCCCAAACTTTGGGGTGGCTGTGTCTTTTTGATTTTAATTTCCCTAAGCTATAGGACCATAAGTGGAAGTGCCCTAGGCTCTGTTGCTTTGTTTTTTAGATGTTTCAGGAAACACCATACACCTCTCCCGAGTGGCTCTTGGCAATTTACATCCCGCCCATCAGCATAACAAGGCTCCCAGTTCTCCATGGCCTGTCCTGCCTTTCTGGATTTTACACTTTTTTCAGATGGCCCTTTTGACCGGGGGGAAGTGAGACTTCATTGTAGTGCAGATTTCCTTTGCAAGCTTGCTTGGTTGGCCAAAAAGGGCGTATGCGTTTTTTCCTGAATATATTCAGGAAAAAACGCATACGCCCTTTTTGGCCAAGTGCATCATTGTGGACGTTCTGCCTCTTTTC
Organism: Leucopleurus acutus; assembly: GCF_964270905.1. NCBI lineage: Eukaryota > Metazoa > Chordata > Mammalia > Artiodactyla > Delphinidae > Leucopleurus > Leucopleurus acutus. The sequence goes on along the minus strand of NW_028139082.1, from coordinate 96,341 downwards.
CTATGCTTTAAATGCAATTCCAGTCTACCTCCTGAAATCGGTTTCCTGCAATTCTGCCCCGCTTTCAAGTCCTCTTGGCAGCCTTACTTCAGTATATTTTTGGACGATAGCTGTCATTTATAACTCTGCAGGTTTGTGAATTACAGTGCCCCTGAGCTCCTTTCTTCAACTCGCTTTCTTGTGAGCTGGCCGCAACACCGCAGGATTGCTTCAGGCCCTAATCTGGTTCCGGCACGGCACGCTGAGCCTTTGGTTAATTCCTCTTCCTGGTGGGAAATGAGAGTTAAATTTGCCCGTCCAGACACCTCCAGCTAGTCTCTCATTGGTTCTCCCTATTCCTGTTCATCTTCCGCAGAAATTGCAAACTGGGCCAAACAGGAGGTTAAAGGCACTGACTCTCCAAGTCGGGAGAGTGTTAGTAAAGCGTCTGGAATGTTGCACCCGAGTACCAGGGGACGAGAACTGAGACATATTGGAACACGTCTCCCGATCACACGGTTGATCATACTCTGGGTTCCACGTGCATGTTTTAGCTGAAGGAAGAATCCCTTAAACCTGGAGAGTTGAGACCCGTGGAATGGGTACCATGCAATATGACTTCAAAGGGTCTTCATTTGCTCACCGAACCTCTCCAATCCTATCACTGCTGCGTTTATGCCCCTGTACACACGCTTGATTTTCTTTCAGACACATAGCAATCCATAGGTTTTAAGATACTTACTAGTCAGGTACATTCTTGGGCGTTTAATATGGGGTGTTGAGTCCATTTCGTTGAGCAAGCAGTAGTTCTTGTCTATTCCATATTTGGCTTAAGGAACTTTATCTGTGCTCATTTCAATCTCTGGTTTTATGCAGCACCCCAACTCACCTTTCCCCTTAAGCAAGCATAAGTTGGTTTTCTAAATTTGAGACCCTGTTCTGTTTTGTAATCCAGTTCCTGTGTAGCCAAGTTTACATCCCGTGTATTAGTGATATCTTATGATGTTTCTTTTTCTGTGTGACTTATTTCAGTTAGAATCATCATACCTGAATCCACTCATTATGCTGCTACGGGCCTGATGACATAGATTTCATTGCTGAGTGATATTGCATTGTACGTAAGTACCACAACTTCTTTATCCATTTTTCACTTTCTGCGATATTGAACTTGTACCGTAAACGAGGTTCTTGTAAACAGAGCCGTCCCAAACTTTGGGGTGGCTGTGTCTTTTTGATTTTAATTTCCCTAAGCTATAGGACCATAAGTGGAAGTGCCCTAGGCTCTGTTGCTTTGTTTTTTAGATGTTTCAGGAAACACCATACACCTCTCCCGAGTGGCTGTTGGCAATTTACATCCCGCCCATCAGCATAACAAGGCTCCCAGTTCTCCATGGCCTGTCCTGCCTTTCTGGATTTTACACTTTTTTCAGATGGCCCTTTTGACCGGGGGGAAGTGAGACTTCATTGTAGTGCAGATTTCCTTTGCAAGCTTGCTTGGTTGGCCAAAAAGGGCGTATGCGTTTTTTCCTGAATATATTCAGGAAAAAACGCATACGCCCTTTTTGGCCAAGTGCATCATTGTGGACGTTCTGCCTCTTTTCCTATGCTTTAAATGCAATTCCAGTCTACCTCCTGAAATCGGTTTCCTGCAATTCTGCCCCGCTTTCAAGTCCTCTTGGCAGCCTTACTTCAGTATATTTTTGGACGATAGCTGTCATTTATAACTCTGCAGGTTTGTGAATTACAGTGCCCCTGAGCTCCTTTCTTCAACTCGCTTTCTTGTGAGCTGGCCGCAACACCGCAGGATTGCTTCAGGCCCTAATCTGGTTCCGGCACGGCACGCTGAGCCTTTGGTTAATTCCTCTTCCTGGTGGGAAATGAGAGTTAAATTTGCCCGTCCAGACACCTCCAGCTAGTCTCTCATTGGTTCTCCCTATTCCTGTTCATCTTCCGCAGAAATTGCAAACTGGGCCAAACAGGAGGTTAAAGGCACTGACTCTCCAAGTCGGGAGAGTGTTAGTAAAGCGTCTGGAATGTTGCACCCGAGTACCAGGGGACGAGAACTGAGACATATTGGAACACGTCTCCCGATCACACGGTTGATCATACTCTGGGTTCCACGTGCATGTTTTAGCTGAAGGAAGAATCCCTTAAACCTGGAGAGTTGAGACCCGTGGAATGGGTACCATGCAATATGACTTCAAAGGGTCTTCATTTGCTCACCGAACCTCTCCAATCCTATCACTGCTGCGTTTGTGCCCCTGTACACACGCTTGATTTTCTTTCAGACACATAGCAATCCATAGGTTTTAAGATACTTACTAGTCAGGTACATTCTTGGGCGTTTAATATGGGGTGTTGAGTCCATTTCGTTGAGCAAGGAGTAGTTCTTGTCTATTCCATGTTTGGCTTAAGGAACTTTATCTGTGCTCATTTCAATCTCTGGTTTTATGCAGCACCCCAACTCACCTTTCCCCTTAAGCAAGCATAAGTTGGTTTTCTAAATTTGAGACCCTGTTCTGTTTTGTAATCCAGTTCCTGTGTAGCCAAGTTTACATCCCGTGTATTAGTGATATCTTATGATGTTTCTTTTTCTGTGTGACTTATTTCAGTTAGAATCATCATACCTGAATCCACTCATTATGCTGCTACGGGCCTGATGACATAGATTTCATTGCTGAGTGATATTGCATTGTACGTAAGTACCACAACTTCTTTATCCATTTTTCACTTTCTGCGATATTGAACTTGTACCGTAAACGAGGTTCTTGTAAACAGAGCCGTCCCAAACTTTGGGGTGGCTGTGTCTTTTTGATTTTAATTTCCCTAAGCTATAGGACCATAAGTGGAAGTGCCCTAGGCTCTGTTGCTTTGTTTTTTAGATGTTTCAGGAAACACCATACACCTCTCCCGAGTGGCTGTTGGCAATTTACATCCCGCCCATCAGCATAACAAGGCTCCCAGTTCTCCATGGCCTGTCCTGCCTTTCTGGATTTTACACTTTTTTCAGATGGCCCTTTTGACCGGGGGGAAGTGAGACTTCATTGTAGTGCAGATTTCCTTTGCAAGCTTGCTTGGTTGGCCAAAAAGGGCGTATGCGTTTTTTCCTGAATATATTCAGGAAAAAACGCATACGCCCTTTTTGGCCAAGTGCATCATTGTGGACGTTCTGCCTCTTTTCCTATGCTTTAAATGCAATTCCAGTCTACCTCCTGAAATCGGTTTCCTGCAATTCTGCCCCGCTTTCAAGTCCTCTTGGCAGCCTTACTTCAGTATATTTTTGGACGATAGCTGTCATTTATAACTCTGCAGGTTTGTGAATTACAGTGCCCCTGAGCTCCTTTCTTCAACTCGCTTTCTTGTGAGCTGGCCGCAACACCGCAGGATTGCTTCAGGCCCTAATCTGGTTCCGGCACGGCACGCTGAGCCTTTGGTTAATTCCTCTTCCTGGTGGGAAATGAGAGTTAAATTTGCCCGTCCAGACACCTCCAGCTAGTCTCTCATTGGTTCTCCCTATTCCTGTTCATCTTCCGCAGAAATTGCAAACTGGGCCAAACAGGAGGTTAAAGGCACTGACTCTCCAAGTCGGGAGAGTGTTAGTAAAGCGTCTGGAATGTTGCACCCGAGTACCAGGGGACGAGAACTGAGACATATTGGAACACGTCTCCCGATCACACGGTTGATCATACTCTGGGTTCCACGTGCATGTTTTAGCTGAAGGAAGAATCCCTTAAACCTGGAGAGTTGAGACCCGTGGAATGGGTACCATGCAATATGACTTCAAAGGGTCTTCATTTGCTCACCGAACCTCTCCAATCCTATCACTGCTGCGTTTATGCCCCTGTACACACGCTTGATTTTCTTTCAGACACATAGCAATCCATAGGTTTTAAGATACTTACTAGTCAGGTACATTCTTGGGCGTTTAATATGGGGTGTTGAGTCCATTTCGTTGAGCAAGGAGTAGTTCTTGTCTATTCCATGTTTGGCTTAAGGAACTTTATCTGTGCTCATTTCAATCTCTGGTTTTATGCAGCACCCCAACTCACCTTTCCCCTTAAGCAAGCATAAGTTGGTTTTCTAAATTTGAGACCCTGTTCTGTTTTGTAATCCAGTTCCTGTGTAGCCAAGTTTACATCCCGTGTATTAGTGATATCTTATGATGTTTCTTTTTCTGTGTGACTTATTTCAGTTAGAATCATCATACCTGAATCCACTCATTATGCTGCTACGGGCCTGATGACATAGATTTCATTGCTGAGTGATATTGCATTGTACGTAAGTACCACAACTTCTTTATCCATTTTTCACTTTCTGCGATATTGAACTTGTACCGTAAACGAGGTTCTTGTAAACAGAGCCGTCCCAAACTTTGGGGTGGCTGTGTCTTTTTGATTTTAATTTCCCTAAGCTATAGGACCATAAGTGGAAGTGCCCTAGGCTCTGTTGCTTTGTTTTTTAGATGTTTCAGGAAACACCATACACCTCTCCCGAGTGGCTGTTGGCAATTTACATCCCGCCCATCAGCATAACAAGGCTCCCAGTTCTCCATGGCCTGTCCTGCCTTTCTGGATTTTACACTTTTTTCAGATGGCCCTTTTGACCGGGGGGAAGTGAGACTTCATTGTTGTGCAGATTTCCTTTGCAAGCTTGCTTGGTTGGCCAAAAAGGGCGTATGCGTTTTTTCCTGAATATATTCAGGAAAAAACGCATACGCCCTTTTTGGCCAAGTGCATCATTGTGGACGTTCTGCCTCTTTTCCTATGCTTTAAATGCAATTCCAGTCTACCTCCTGAAATCGGTTTCCTGCAATTCTGCCCCGCTTTCAAGTCCTCTTGGCAGCCTTACTTCAGTATATTTTTGGACGATAGCTGTCATTTATAACTCTGCAGGTTTGTGAATTACAGTGCCCCTGAGCTCCTTTCTTCAACTCGCTTTCTTGTGAGCTGGCCGCAACACCGCAGGATTGCTTCAGGCCCTAATCTGGTTCCGGCACGGCACGCTGAGCCTTTGGTTAATTCCTCTTCCTGGTGGGAAATGAGAGTTAAATTTGCCCGTCCAGACACCTCCAGCTAGTCTCTCATTGGTTCTCCCTATTCCTGTTCATCTTCCGCAGAAATTGCAAACTGGGCCAAACAGGAGGTTAAAGGCACTGACTCTCCAAGTCGGGAGAGTGTTAGTAAAGCGTCTGGAATGTTGCACCCGAGTACCAGGGGACGAGAACTGAGACATATTGGAACACGTCTCCCGATCACACGGTTGATCATACTCTGGGTTCCACGTGCATGTTTTAGCTGAAGGAAGAATCCCTTAAACCTGGAGAGTTGAGACCCGTGGAATGGGTACCATGCAATATGACTTCAAAGGGTCTTCATTTGCTCACCGAACCTCTCCAATCCTATCACTGCTGCGTTTATGCCCCTGTACACACGCTTGATTTTCTTTCAGACACATAGCAATCCATAGGTTTTAAGATACTTACTAGTCAGGTACATTCTTGGGCGTTTAATATGGGGTGTTGAGTCCATTTCGTTGAGCAAGGAGTAGTTCTTGTCTATTCCATGTTTGGCTTAAGGAACTTTATCTGTGCTCATTTCAATCTCTGGTTTTATGCAGCACCCCAACTCACCTTTCCCCTTAAGCAAGCATAAGTTGGTTTTCTAAATTTGAGACCCTGTTCTGTTTTGTAATCCAGTTCCTGTGTAGCCAAGTTTACATCCCGTGTATTAGTGATATCTTATGATGTTTCTTTTTCTGTGTGACTTATTTCAGTTAGAATCATCATACCTGAATCCACTCATTATGCTGCTACGGGCCTGATGACATAGATTTCATTGCTGAGTGATATTGCATTGTACGTAAGTACCACAACTTCTTTATCCATTTTTCACTTTCTGCGATATTGAACTTGTACCGTAAACGAGGTTCTTGTAAACAGAGCCGTCCCAAACTTTGGGGTGGCTGTGTCTTTTTGATTTTAATTTCCCTAAGCTATAGGACCATAAGTGGAAGTGCCCTAGGCTCTGTTGCTTTGTTTTTTAGATGTTTCAGGAAACACCATACACCTCTCCCGAGTGGCTGTTGGCAATTTACATCCCGCCCATCAGCATAACAAGGCTCCCAGTTCTCCATGGCCTGTCCTGCCTTTCTGGATTTTACACTTTTTTCAGATGGCCCTTTTGACCGGGGGGAAGTGAGACTTCATTGTAGTGCAGATTTCCTTTGCAAGCTTGCTTGGTTGGCCAAAAAGGGCGTATGCGTTTTTTCCTGAATATATTCAGGAAAAAACGCATACGCCCTTTTTGGCCAAGTGCATCATTGTGGACGTTCTGCCTCTTTTCCTATGCTTTAAATGCAATTCCAGTCTACCTCCTGAAATCGGTTTCCTGCAATTCTGCCCCGCTTTCAAGTCCTCTTGGCAGCCTTACTTCAGTATATTTTTGGACGATAGCTGTCATTTATAACTCTGCAGGTTTGTGAATTACAGTGCCCCTGAGCTCCTTTCTTCAACTCGCTTTCTTGTGAGCTGGCCGCAACACCGCAGGATTGCTTCAGGCCCTAATCTGGTTCCGGCACGGCACGCTGAGCCTTTGGTTAATTCCTCTTCCTGGTGGGAAATGAGAGTTAAATTTGCCCGTCCAGACACCTCCAGCTAGTCTCTCATTGGTTCTCCCTATTCCTGTTCATCTTCCGCAGAAATTGCAAACTGGGCCAAACAGGAGGTTAAAGGCACTGACTCTCCAAGTCGGGAGAGTGTTAGTAAAGCGTCTGGAATGTTGCACCCGAGTACCAGGGGACGAGAACTGAGACATATTGGAACACGTCTCCCGATCACACGGTTGATCATACTCTGGGTTCCACGTGCATGTTTTAGCTGAAGGAAGAATCCCTTAAACCTGGAGAGTTGAGACCCGTGGAATGGGTACCATGCAATATGACTTCAAAGGGTCTTCATTTGCTCACCGAACCTCTCCAATCCTATCACTGCTGCGTTTATGCCCCTGTACACACGCTTGATTTTCTTTCAGACACATAGCAATCCATAGGTTTTAAGATACTTACTAGTCAGGTACATTCTTGGGCGTTTAATATGGGGTGTTGAGTCCATTTCGTTGAGCAAGGAGTAGTTCTTGTCTATTCCATATTTGGCTTAAGGAACTTTATCTGTGCTCATTTCAATCTCTGGTTTTATGCAGCACCCCAACTCACCTTTCCCCTTAAGCAAGCATAAGTTGGTTTTCTAAATTTGAGACCCTGTTCTGTTTTGTAATCCAGTTCCTGTGTAGCCAAGTTTACATCCCGTGTATTAGTGATATCTTATGATGTTTCTTTTTCTGTGTGACTTATTTCAGTTAGAATCATCATACCTGAATCCACTCATTATGCTGCTACGGGCCTGATGACATAGATTTCATTGCTGAGTGATATTGCATTGTACGTAAGTACCACAACTTCTTTATCCATTTTTCACTTTCTGCGATATTGAACTTGTACCGTAAACGAGGTTCTTGTAAACAGAGCCGTCCCAAACTTTGGGGTGGCTGTGTCTTTTTGATTTTAATTTCCCTAAGCTATAGGACCATAAGTGGAAGTGCCCTAGGCTCTGTTGCTTTGTTTTTTAGATGTTTCAGGAAACACCATACACCTCTCCGGAGTGGCTCTTGGCAATTTACATCCCGCCCATCAGCATAACAAGGCTCCCAGTTCTCCATGGCCTGTCCTGCCTTTCTGGATTTTACACTTTTTTCAGATGGCCCTTTTGACCGGGGGGAAGTGAGACTTCATTGTAGTGCAGATTTCCTTTGCAAGCTTGCTTGGTTGGCCAAAAAGGGCGTATGCGTTTTTTCCTGAATATATTCAGGAAAAAACGCATACGCCCTTTTTGGCCAAGTGCATCATTGTGGACGTTCTGCCTCTTTTCCTATGCTTTAAATGCAATTCCAGTCTACCTCCTGAAATCGGTTTCCTGCAATTCTGCCCCGCTTTCAAGTCCTCTTGGCAGCCTTACTTCAGTATATTTTTGGACGATAGCTGTCATTTATAACTCTGCAGGTTTGTGAATTACAGTGCCCCTGAGCTCCTTTCTTCAACTCGCTTTCTTGTGAGCTGGCCGCAACACCGCAGGATTGCTTCAGGCCCTAATCTGGTTCCGGCACGGCACGCTGAGCCTTTGGTTAATTCCTCTTCCTGGTGGGAAATGAGAGTTAAATTTGCCCGTCCAGACACCTCCAGCTAGTCTCTCATTGGTTCTCCCTATTCCTGTTCATCTTCCGCAGAAATTGCAAACTGGGCCAAACAGGAGGTTAAAGGCACTGACTCTCCAAGTCGGGAGAGTGTTAGTAAAGCGTCTGGAATGTTGCACCCGAGTACCAGGGGACGAGAACTGAGACATATTGGAACACGTCTCCCGATCACACGGTTGATCATACTCTGGGTTCCACGTGCATGTTTTAGCTGAAGGAAGAATCCCTTAAACCTGGAGAGTTGAGACCCGTGGAATGGGTACCATGCAATATGACTTCAAAGGGTCTTCATTTGCTCACCGAACCTCTCCAATCCTATCACTGCTGCGTTTATGCCCCTGTACACACGCTTGATTTTCTTTCAGACACATAGCAATCCATAGGTTTTAAGATACTTACTAGTCAGGTACATTCTTAGGCGTTTAATATGGGGTGTTGAGTCCATTTCGTTGAGCAAGGAGTAGTTCTTGTCTATTCCATATTTGGCTTAAGGAACTTTATCTGTGCTCATTTCAATCTCTGGTTTTATGCAGCACCCCAACTCACCTTTCCCCTTAAGCAAGCATAAGTTGGTTTTCTAAATTTGAGACCCTGTTCTGTTTTGTAATCCAGTTCCTGTGTAGCCAAGTTTACATCCCGTGTATTAGTGATATCTTATGATGTTTCTTTTTCTGTGTGACTTATTTCAGTTAGAATCATCATACCTGAATCCACTCATTATGCTGCTACGGGCCTGATGACATAGATTTCATTGCTGAGTGATATTGCATTGTACGTAAGTACCACAACTTCTTTATCCATTTTTCACTTTCTGCGATATTGAACTTGTACCGTAAACGAGGTTCTTGTAAACAGAGCCGTCCCAAACTTTGGGGTGGCTGTGTCTTTTTGATTTTAATTTCCCTAAGCTATAGGACCATAAGTGGAAGTGCCCTAGGCTCTGTTGCTTTGTTTTTTAGATGTTTCAGGAAACACCATACACCTCTCCGGAGTGGCTCTTGGCAATTTACATCCCGCCCATCAGCATAACAAGGCTCCCAGTTCTCCATGGCCTGTCCTGCCTTTCTGGATTTTACACTTTTTTCAGATGGCCCTTTTGACCGGGGGGAAGTGAGACTTCATTGTAGTGCAGATTTCCTTTGCAAGCTTGCTTGGTTGGCCAAAAAGGGCGTATGCGTTTTTTCCTGAATATATTCAGGAAAAAACGCATACGCCCTTTTTGGCCAAGTGCATCATTGTGGACGTTCTGCCTCTTTTCCTATGCTTTAAATGCAATTCCAGTCTACCTCCTGAAATCGGTTTCCTGCAATTCTGCCCCGCTTTCAAGTCCTCTTGGCAGCCTTACTTCAGTATATTTTTGGACGATAGCTGTCATTTATAACTCTGCAGGTTTGTGAATTACAGTGCCCCTGAGCTCCTTTCTTCAACTCGCTTTCTTGTGAGCTGGCCGCAACACCGCAGGATTGCTTCAGGCCCTAATCTGGTTCCGGCACGGCACGCTGAGCCTTTGGTTAATTCCTCTTCCTGGTGGGAAATGAGAGTTAAATTTGCCCGTCCAGACACCTCCAGCTAGTCTCTCATTGGTTCTCCCTATTCCTGTTCATCTTCCGCAGAAATTGCAAACTGGGCCAAACAGGAGGTTAAAGGCACTGACTCTCCAAGTCGGGAGAGTGTTAGTAAAGCGTCTGGAATGTTGCACCCGAGTACCAGGGGACGAGAACTGAGACATATTGGAACACGTCTCCCGATCACACGGTTGATCATACTCTGGGTTCCACGTGCATGTTTTAGCTGAAGGAAGAATCCCTTAAACCTGGAGAGTTGAGACCCGTGGAATGGGTACCATGCAATATGACTTCAAAGGGTCTTCATTTGCTCACCGAACCTCTCCAATCCTATCACTGCTGCGTTTATGCCCCTGTACACACGCTTGATTTTCTTTCAGACACATAGCAATCCATAGGTTTTAAGATACTTACTAGTCAGGTACATTCTTAGGCGTTTAATATGGGGTGTTGAGTCCATTTCGTTGAGCAAGGAGTAGTTCTTGTCTATTCCATATTTGGCTTAAGGAACTTTATCTGTGCTCATTTCAATCTCTGGTTTTATGCAGCACCCCAACTCACCTTTCCCCTTAAGCAAGCATAAGTTGGTTTTCTAAATTTGAGACCCTGTTCTGTTTTGTAATCCAGTTCCTGTGTAGCCAAGTTTACATCCCGTGTATTAGTGATATCTTATGATGTTTCTTTTTCTGTGTGACTTATTTCAGTTAGAATCATCATACCTGAATCCACTCATTATGCTGCTACGGGCCTGATGACATAGATTTCATTGCTGAGTGATATTGCATTGTACGTAAGTACCACAACTTCTTTATCCATTTTTCACTTTCTGCGATATTGAACTTGTACCGTAAACGAGGTTCTTGTAAACAGAGCCGTCCCAAACTTTGGGGTGGCTGTGTCTTTTTGATTTTAATTTCCCTAAGCTATAGGACCATAAGTGGAAGTGCCCTAGGCTCTGTTGCTTTGTTTTTTAGATGTTTCAGGAAACACCATACACCTCTCCCGAGTGGCTGTTGGCAATTTACATCCCGCCCATCAGCATAACAAGGCTCCCAGTTCTCCATGGCCTGTCCTGCCTTTCTGGATTTTACACTTTTTTCAGATGGCCCTTTTGACCGGGGGGAAGTGAGACTTCATTGTAGTGCAGATTTCCTTTGCAAGCTTGCTTGGTTGGCCAAAAAGGGCGTATGCGTTTTTTCCTGAATATATTCAGGAAAAAACGCATACGCCCTTTTTGGCCAAGTGCATCATTGTGGACGTTCTGCCTCTTTTCCTATGCTTTAAATGCAATTCCAGTCTACCTCCTGAAATCGGTTTCCTGCAATTCTGCCCCGCTTTCAAGTCCTCTTGGCAGCCTTACTTCAGTATATTTTTGGACGATAGCTGTCATTTATAACTCTGCAGGTTTGTGAATTACAGTGCCCCTGAGCTCCTTTCTTCAACTCGCTTTCTTGTGAGCTGGCCGCAACACCGCAGGATTGCTTCAGGCCCTAATCTGGTTCCGGCACGGCACGCTGAGCCTTTGGTTAATTCCTCTTCCTGGTGGGAAATGAGAGTTAAATTTGCCCGTCCAGACACCTCCAGCTAGTCTCTCATTGGTTCTCCCTATTCCTGTTCATCTTCCGCAGAAATTGCAAACTGGGCCAAACAGGAGGTTAAAGGCACTGACTCTCCAAGTCGGGAGAGTGTTAGTAAAGCGTCTGGAATGTTGCACCCGAGTACCAGGGGACGAGAACTGAGACATATTGGAACACGTCTCCCGATCACACGGTTGATCATACTCTGGGTTCCACGTGCATGTTTTAGCTGAAGGAAGAATCCCTTAAACCTGGAGAGTTGAGACCCGTGGAATGGGTACCATGCAATATGACTTCAAAGGGTCTTCATTTGCTCACCGAACCTCTCCAATCCTATCACTGCTGCGTTTATGCCCCTGTACACACGCTTGATTTTCTTTCAGACACATAGCAATCCATAGGTTTTAAGATACTTACTAGTCAGGTACATTCTTGGGCGTTTAATATGGGGTGTTGAGTCCATTTCGTTGAGCAAGGAGTAGTTCTTGTCTATTCCATATTTGGCTTAAGGAACTTTATCTGTGCTCATTTCAATCTCTGGTTTTATGCAGCACCCCAACTCACCTTTCCCCTTAAGCAAGCATAAGTTGGTTTTCTAAATTTGAGACCCTGTTCTGTTTTGTAATCCAGTTCCTGTGTAGCCAAGTTTACATCCCGTGTATTAGTGATATCTTATGATGTTTCTTTTTCTGTGTGACTTATTTCAGTTAGAATCATCATACCTGAATCCACTCATTATGCTGCTACGGGCCTGATGACATAGATTTCATTGCTGAGTGATATTGCATTGTACGTAAGTACCACAACTTCTTTATCCATTTTTCACTTTCTGCGATATTGAACTTGTACCGTAAACGAGGTTCTTGTAAACAGAGCCGTCCCAAACTTTGGGGTGGCTGTGTCTTTTTGATTTTAATTTCCCTAAGCTATAGGACCATAAGTGGAAGTGCCCTAGGCTCTGTTGCTTTGTTTTCTAGATGTTTCAGGAAACACCATACACCTCTCCGGAGTGGCTCTTGGCAATTTACATCCCGCCCATCAGCATAACAAGGCTCCCAGTTCTCCATGGCCTGTCCTGCCTTTCTGGATTTTACACTTTTTTCAGATGGCCCTTTTGACCGGGGGGAAGTGAGACTTCATTGTAGTGCAGATTTCCTTTGCAAGCTTGCTTGGTTGGCCAAAAAGGGCGTATGCGTTTTTTCCTGAATATATTCAGGAAAAAACGCATACGCCCTTTTTGGCCAAGTGCATCATTGTGGACGTTCTGCCTCTTTTCCTATGCTTTAAATGCAATTCCAGTCTACCTCCTGAAATCGGTTTCCTGCAATTCTGCCCCGCTTTCAAGTCCTCTTGGCAGCCTTACTTCAGTATATTTTTGGACGATAGCTGTCATTTATAACTCTGCAGGTTTGTGAATTACAGTGCCCCTGAGCTCCTTTCTTCAACTCGCTTTCTTGTGAGCTGGCCGCAACACCGCAGGATTGCTTCAGGCCCTAATCTGGTTCCGGCACGGCACGCTGAGCCTTTGGTTAATTCCTCTTCCTGGTGGGAAATGAGAGTTAAATTTGCCCGTCCAGACACCTCCAGCTAGTCTCTCATTGGTTCTCCCTATTCCTGTTCATCTTCCGCAGAAATTGCAAACTGGGCCAAACAGGAGGTTAAAGGCACTGACTCTCCAAGTCGGGAGAGTGTTAGTAAAGCGTCTGGAATGTTGCACCCGAGTACCAGGGGACGAGAACTGAGACATATTGGAACACGTCTCCCGATCACACGGTTGATCATACTCTGGGTTCCACGTGCATGTTTTAGCTGAAGGAAGAATCCCTTAAACCTGGAGAGTTGAGACCCGTGGAATGGGTACCATGCAATATGACTTCAAAGGGTCTTCATTTGCTCACCGAACCTCTCCAATCCTATCACTGCTGCGTTTATGCCCCTGTACACACGCTTGATTTTCTTTCAGACACATAGCAATCCATAGGTTTTAAGATACTTACTAGTCAGGTACATTCTTAGGCGTTTAATATGGGGTGTTGAGTCCATTTCGTTGAGCAAGGAGTAGTTCTTGTCTATTCCATATTTGGCTTAAGGAACTTTATCTGTGCTCATTTCAATCTCTGGTTTTATGCAGCACCCCAACTCACCTTTCCCCTTAAGCAAGCATAAGTTGGTTTTCTAAATTTGAGACCCTGTTCTGTTTTGTAATCCAGTTCCTGTGTAGCCAAGTTTACATCCCGTGTATTAGTGATATCTTATGATGTTTCTTTTTCTGTGTGACTTATTTCAGTTAGAATCATCATACCTGAATCCACTCATTATGCTGCTACGGGCCTGATGACATAGATTTCATTGCTGAGTGATATTGCATTGTACGTAAGTACCACAACTTCTTTATCCATTTTTCACTTTCTGCGATATTGAACTTGTACCGTAAACGAGGTTCTTGTAAACAGAGCCGTCCCAAACTTTGGGGTGGCTGTGTCTTTTTGATTTTAATTTCCCTAAGCTATAGGACCATAAGTGGAAGTGCCCTAGGCTCTGTTGCTTTGTTTTTTAGATGTTTCAGGAAACACCATACACCTCTCCCGAGTGGCTCTTGGCAATTTACATCCCGCCCATCAGCATAACAAGGCTCCCAGTTCTCCATGGCCTGTCCTGCCTTTCTGGATTTTACACTTTTTTCAGATGGCCCTTTTGACCGGGGGGAAGTGAGACTTCATTGTAGTGCAGATTTCCTTTGCAAGCTTGCTTGGTTGGCCAAAAAGGGCGTATGCGTTTTTTCCTGAATATATTCAGGAAAAAACGCATACGCCCTTTTTGGCCAAGTGCATCATTGTGGACGTTCTGCCTCTTTTCCTATGCTTTAAATGCAATTCCAGTCTACCTCCTGAAATCGGTTTCCTGCAATTCTGCCCCGCTTTCAAGTCCTCTTGGCAGCCTTACTTCAGTATATTTTTGGACGATAGCTGTCATTTATAACTCTGCAGGTTTGTGAATTACAGTGCCCCTGAGCTCCTTTCTTCAACTCGCTTTCTTGTGAGCTGGCCGCAACACCGCAGGATTGCTTCAGGCCCTAATCTGGTTCCGGCACGGCACGCTGAGCCTTTGGTTAATTCCTCTTCCTGGTGGGAAATGAGAGTTAAATTTGCCCGTCCAGACACCTCCAGCTAGTCTCTCATTGGTTCTCCCTATTCCTGTTCATCTTCCGCAGAAATTGCAAACTGGGCCAAACAGGAGGTTAAAGGCACTGACTCTCCAAGTCGGGAGAGTGTTAGTAAAGCGTCTGGAATGTTGCACCCGAGTACCAGGGGACGAGAACTGAGACATATTGGAACACGTCTCCCGATCACACGGTTGATCATACTCTGGGTTCCACGTGCATGTTTTAGCTGAAGGAAGAATCCCTTAAACCTGGAGAGTTGAGACCCGTGGAATGGGTACCATGCAATATGACTTCAAAGGGTCTTCATTTGCTCACCGAACCTCTCCAATCCTATCACTGCTGCGTTTATGCCCCTGTACACACGCTTGATTTTCTTTCAGACACATAGCAATCCATAGGTTTTAAGATACTTACTAGTCAGGTACATTCTTGGGCGTTTAATATGGGGTGTTGAGTCCATTTCGTTGAGCAAGGAGTAGTTCTTGTCTATTCCATATTTGGCTTAAGGAACTTTATCTGTGCTCATTTCAATCTCTGGTTTTATGCAGCACCCCAACTCACCTTTCCCCTTAAGCAAGCATAAGTTGGTTTTCTAAATTTGAGACCCTGTTCTGTTTTGTAATCCAGTTCCTGTGTAGCCAAGTTTACATCCCGTGTATTAGTGATATCTTATGATGTTTCTTTTTCTGTGTGACTTATTTCAGTTAGAATCATCATACCTGAATCCACTCATTATGCTGCTACGGGCCTGATGACATAGATTTCATTGCTGAGTGATATTGCATTGTACGTAAGTACCACAACTTCTTTATCCATTTTTCACTTTCTGCGATATTGAACTTGTACCGTAAACGAGGTTCTTGTAAACAGAGCCGTCCCAAACTTTGGGGTGGCTGTGTCTTTTTGATTTTAATTTCCCTAAGCTATAGGACCATAAGTGGAAGTGCCCTAGGCTCTGTTGCTTTGTTTTTTAGATGTTTCAGGAAACACCATACACCTCTCCCGAGTGGCTGTTGGCAATTTACATCCCGCCCATCAGCATAACAAGGCTCCCAGTTCTCCATGGCCTGTCCTGCCTTTCTGGATTTTACACTTTTTTCAGATGGCCCTTTTGACCGGGGGGAAGTGAGACTTCATTGTAGTGCAGATTTCCTTTGCAAGCTTGCTTGGTTGGCCAAAAAGGGCGTATGCGTTTTTTCCTGAATATATTCAGGAAAAAACGCATACGCCCTTTTTGGCCAAGTGCATCATTGTGGACGTTCTGCCTCTTTTCCTATGCTTTAAATGCAATTCCAGTCTACCTCCTGAAATCGGTTTCCTGCAATTCTGCCCCGCTTTCAAGTCCTCTTGGCAGCCTTACTTCAGTATATTTTTGGACGATAGCTGTCATTTATAACTCTGCAGGTTTGTGAATTACAGTGCCCCTGAGCTCCTTTCTTCAACTCGCTTTCTTGTGAGCTGGCCGCAACACCGCAGGATTGCTTCAGGCCCTAATCTGGTTCCGGCACGGCACGCTGAGCCTTTGGTTAATTCCTCTTCCTGGTGGGAAATGAGAGTTAAATTTGCCCGTCCAGACACCTCCAGCTAGTCTCTCATTGGTTCTCCCTATTCCTGTTCATCTTCCGCAGAAATTGCAAACTGGGCCAAACAGGAGGTTAAAGGCACTGACTCTCCAAGTCGGGAGAGTGTTAGTAAAGCGTCTGGAATGTTGCACCCGAGTACCAGGGGACGAGAACTGAGACATATTGGAACACGTCTCCCGATCACACGGTTGATCATACTCTGGGTTCCACGTGCATGTTTTAGCTGAAGGAAGAATCCCTTAAACCTGGAGAGTTGAGACCCGTGGAATGGGTACCATGCAATATGACTTCAAAGGGTCTTCATTTGCTCACCGAACCTCTCCAATCCTATCACTGCTGCGTTTATGCCCCTGTACACACGCTTGATTTTCTTTCAGACACATAGCAATCCATAGGTTTTAAGATACTTACTAGTCAGGTACATTCTTGGGCGTTTAATATGGGGTGTTGAGTCCATTTCGTTGAGCAAGGAGTAGTTCTTGTCTATTCCATATTTGGCTTAAGGAACTTTATCTGTGCTCATTTCAATCTCTGGTTTTATGCAGCACCCCAACTCACCTTTCCCCTTAAGCAAGCATAAGTTGGTTTTCTAAATTTGAGACCCTGTTCTGTTTTGTAATCCAGTTCCTGTGTAGCCAAGTTTACATCCCGTGTATTAGTGATATCTTATGATGTTTCTTTTTCTGTGTGACTTATTTCAGTTAGAATCATCATACCTGAATCCACTCATTATGCTGCTACGGGCCTGATGACATAGATTTCATTGCTGAGTGATATTGCATTGTACGTAAGTACCACAACTTCTTTATCCATTTTTCACTTTCTGCGATATTGAACTTGTACCGTAAACGAGGTTCTTGTAAACAGAGCCGTCCCAAACTTTGGGGTGGCTGTGTCTTTTTGATTTTAATTTCCCTAAGCTATAGGACCATAAGTGGAAGTGCCCTAGGCTCTGTTGCTTTGTTTTTTAGATGTTTCAGGAAACACCATACACCTCTCCCGAGTGGCTGTTGGCAATTTACATCCCGCCCATCAGCATAACAAGGCTCCCAGTTCTCCATGGCCTGTCCTGCCTTTCTGGATTTTACACTTTTTTCAGATGGCCCTTTTGACCGGGGGGAAGTGAGACTTCATTGTAGTGCAGATTTCCTTTGCAAGCTTGCTTGGTTGGCCAAAAAGGGCGTATGCGTTTTTTCCTGAATATATTCAGGAAAAAACGCATACGCCCTTTTTGGCCAAGTGCATCATTGTGGACGTTCTGCCTCTTTTCCTATGCTTTAAATGCAATTCCAGTCTACCTCCTGAAATCGGTTTCCTGCAATTCTGCCCCGCTTTCAAGTCCTCTTGGCAGCCTTACTTCAGTATATTTTTGGACGATAGCTGTCATTTATAACTCTGCAGGTTTGTGAATTACAGTGCCCCTGAGCTCCTTTCTTCAACTCGCTTTCTTGTGAGCTGGCCGCAACACCGCAGGATTGCTTCAGGCCCTAATCTGGTTCCGGCACGGCACGCTGAGCCTTTGGTTAATTCCTCTTCCTGGTGGGAAATGAGAGTTAAATTTGCCCGTCCAGACACCTCCAGCTAGTCTCTCATTGGTTCTCCCTATTCCTGTTCATCTTCCGCAGAAATTGCAAACTGGGCCAAACAGGAGGTTAAAGGCACTGACTCTCCAAGTCGGGAGAGTGTTAGTAAAGCGTCTGGAATGTTGCACCCGAGTACCAGGGGACGAGAACTGAGACATATTGGAACACGTCTCCCGATCACACGGTTGATCATACTCTGGGTTCCACGTGCATGTTTTAGCTGAAGGAAGAATCCCTTAAACCTGGAGAGTTGAGACCCGTGGAATGGGTACCATGCAATATGACTTCAAAGGGTCTTCATTTGCTCACCGAACCTCTCCAATCCTATCACTGCTGCGTTTATGCCCCTGTACACACGCTTGATTTTCTTTCAGACACATAGCAATCCATAGGTTTTAAGATACTTACTAGTCAGGTACATTCTTAGGCGTTTAATATGGGGTGTTGAGTCCATTTCGTTGAGCAAGGAGTAGTTCTTGTCTATTCCATATTTGGCTTAAGGAACTTTATCTGTGCTCATTTCAATCTCTGGTTTTATGCAGCACCCCAACTCACCTTTCCCCTTAAGCAAGCATAAGTTGGTTTTCTAAATTTGAGACCCTGTTCTGTTTTGTAATCCAGTTCCTGTGTAGCCAAGTTTACATCCCGTGTATTAGTGATATCTTATGATGTTTCTTTTTCTGTGTGACTTATTTCAGTTAGAATCATCATACCTGAATCCACTCATTATGCTGCTACGGGCCTGATGACATAGATTTCATTGCTGAGTGATATTGCATTGTACGTAAGTACCACAACTTCTTTATCCATTTTTCACTTTCTGCGATATTGAACTTGTACCGTAAACGAGGTTCTTGTAAACAGAGCCGTCCCAAACTTTGGGGTGGCTGTGTCTTTTTGATTTTAATTTCCCTAAGCTATAGGACCATAAGTGGAAGTGCCCTAGGCTCTGTTGCTTTGTTTTTTAGATGTTTCAGGAAACACCATACACCTCTCCCGAGTGGCTCTTGGCAATTTACATCCCGCCCATCAGCATAACAAGGCTCCCAGTTCTCCATGGCCTGTCCTGCCTTTCTGGATTTTACACTTTTTTCAGATGGCCCTTTTGACCGGGGGGAAGTGAGACTTCATTGTAGTGCAGATTTCCTTTGCAAGCTTGCTTGGTTGGCCAAAAAGGGCGTATGCGTTTTTTCCTGAATATATTCAGGAAAAAACGCATACGCCCTTTTTGGCCAAGTGCATCATTGTGGACGTTCTGCCTCTTTTCCTATGCTTTAAATGCAATTCCAGTCTACCTCCTGAAATCGGTTTCCTGCAATTCTGCCCCGCTTTCAAGTCCTCTTGGCAGCCTTACTTCAGTATATTTTTGGACGATAGCTGTCATTTATAACTCTGCAGGTTTGTGAATTACAGTGCCCCTGAGCTCCTTTCTTCAACTCGCTTTCTTGTGAGCTGGCCGCAACACCGCAGGATTGCTTCAGGCCCTAATCTGGTTCCGGCACGGCACGCTGAGCCTTTGGTTAATTCCTCTTCCTGGTGGGAAATGAGAGTTAAATTTGCCCGTCCAGACACCTCCAGCTAGTCTCTCATTGGTTCTCCCTATTCCTGTTCATCTTCCGCAGAAATTGCAAACTGGGCCAAACAGGAGGTTAAAGGCACTGACTCTCCAAGTCGGGAGAGTGTTAGTAAAGCGTCTGGAATGTTGCACCCGAGTACCAGGGGACGAGAACTGAGACATATTGGAACACGTCTCCCGATCACACGGTTGATCATACTCTGGGTTCCACGTGCATGTTTTAGCTGAAGGAAGAATCCCTTAAACCTGGAGAGTTGAGACCCGTGGAATGGGTACCATGCAATATGACTTCAAAGGGTCTTCATTTGCTCACCGAACCTCTCCAATCCTATCACTGCTGCGTTTATGCCCCTGTACACACGCTTGATTTTCTTTCAGACACATAGCAATCCATAGGTTTTAAGATACTTACTAGTCAGGTACATTCTTAGGCGTTTAATATGGGGTGTTGAGTCCATTTCGTTGAGCAAGGAGTAGTTCTTGTCTATTCCATATTTGGCTTAAGGAACTTTATCTGTGCTCATTTCAATCTCTGGTTTTATGCAGCACCCCAACTCACCTTTCCCCTTAAGCAAGCATAAGTTGGTTTTCTAAATTTGAGACCCTGTTCTGTTTTGTAATCCAGTTCCTGTGTAGCCAAGTTTACATCCCGTGTATTAGTGATATCTTATGATGTTTCTTTTTCTGTGTGACTTATTTCAGTTAGAATCATCATACCTGAATCCACTCATTATGCTGCTACGGGCCTGATGACATAGATTTCATTGCTGAGTGATATTGCATTGTACGTAAGTACCACAACTTCTTTATCCATTTTTCACTTTCTGCGATATTGAACTTGTACCGTAAACGAGGTTCTTGTAAACAGAGCCGTCCCAAACTTTGGGGTGGCTGTGTCTTTTTGATTTTAATTTCCCTAAGCTATAGGACCATAAGTGGAAGTGCCCTAGGCTCTGTTGCTTTGTTTTTTAGATGTTTCAGGAAACACCATACACCTCTCCGGAGTGGCTCTTGGCAATTTACATCCCGCCCATCAGCATAACAAGGCTCCCAGTTCTCCATGGCCTGTCCTGCCTTTCTGGATTTTACACTTTTTTCAGATGGCCCTTTTGACCGGGGGGAAGTGAGACTTCATTGTAGTGCAGATTTCCTTTGCAAGCTTGCTTGGTTGGCCAAAAAGGGCGTATGCGTTTTTTCCTGAATATATTCAGGAAAAAACGCATACGCCCTTTTTGGCCAAGTGCATCATTGTGGACGTTCTGCCTCTTTTCCTATGCTTTAAATGCAATTCCAGTCTACCTCCTGAAATCGGTTTCCTGCAATTCTGCCCCGCTTTCAAGTCCTCTTGGCAGCCTTACTTCAGTATATTTTTGGACGATAGCTGTCATTTATAACTCTGCAGGTTTGTGAATTACAGTGCCCCTGAGCTCCTTTCTTCAACTCGCTTTCTTGTGAGCTGGCCGCAACACCGCAGGATTGCTTCAGGCCCTAATCTGGTTCCGGCACGGCACGCTGAGCCTTTGGTTAATTCCTCTTCCTGGTGGGAAATGAGAGTTAAATTTGCCCGTCCAGACACCTCCAGCTAGTCTCTCATTGGTTCTCCCTATTCCTGTTCATCTTCCGCAGAAATTGCAAACTGGGCCAAACAGGAGGTTAAAGGCACTGACTCTCCAAGTCGGGAGAGTGTTAGTAAAGCGTCTGGAATGTTGCACCCGAGTACCAGGGGACGAGAACTGAGACATATTGGAACACGTCTCCCGATCACACGGTTGATCATACTCTGGGTTCCACGTGCATGTTTTAGCTGAAGGAAGAATCCCTTAAACCTGGAGAGTTGAGACCCGTGGAATGGGTACCATGCAATATGACTTCAAAGGGTCTTCATTTGCTCACCGAACCTCTCCAATCCTATCACTGCTGCGTTTATGCCCCTGTACACACGCTTGATTTTCTTTCAGACACATAGCAATCCATAGGTTTTAAGATACTTACTAGTCAGGTACATTCTTGGGCGTTTAATATGGGGTGTTGAGTCCATTTCGTTGAGCAAGGAGTAGTTCTTGTCTATTCCATATTTGGCTTAAGGAACTTTATCTGTGCTCATTTCAATCTCTGGTTTTATGCAGCACCCCAACTCACCTTTCCCCTTAAGCAAGCATAAGTTGGTTTTCTAAATTTGAGACCCTGTTCTGTTTTGTAATCCAGTTCCTGTGTAGCCAAGTTTACATCCCGTGTATTAGTGATATCTTATGATGTTTCTTTTTCTGTGTGACTTATTTCAGTTAGAATCATCATACCTGAATCCACTCATTATGCTGCTACGGGCCTGATGACATAGATTTCATTGCTGAGTGATATTGCATTGTACGTAAGTACCACAACTTCTTTATCCATTTTTCACTTTCTGCGATATTGAACTTGTACCGTAAACGAGGTTCTTGTAAACAGAGCCGTCCCAAACTTTGGGGTGGCTGTGTCTTTTTGATTTTAATTTCCCTAAGCTATAGGACCATAAGTGGAAGTGCCCTAGGCTCTGTTGCTTTGTTTTTTAGATGTTTCAGGAAACACCATACACCTCTCCCGAGTGGCTGTTGGCAATTTACATCCCGCCCATCAGCATAACAAGGCTCCCAGTTCTCCATGGCCTGTCCTGCCTTTCTGGATTTTACACTTTTTTCAGATGGCCCTTTTGACCGGGGGGAAGTGAGACTTCATTGTAGTGCAGATTTCCTTTGCAAGCTTGCTTGGTTGGCCAAAAAGGGCGTATGCGTTTTTTCCTGAATATATTCAGGAAAAAACGCATACGCCCTTTTTGGCCAAGTGCATCATTGTGGACGTTCTGCCTCTTTTCCTATGCTTTAAATGCAATTCCAGTCTACCTCCTGAAATCGGTTTCCTGCAATTCTGCCCCACTTTCAAGTCCTCTTGGCAGCCTTACTTCAGTATATTTTTGGACGATAGCTGTCATTTATAACTCTGCAGGTTTGTGAATTACAGTGCCCCTGAGCTCCTTTCTTCAACTCGCTTTCTTGTGAGCTGGCCGCAACACCGCAGGATTGCTTCAGGCCCTAATCTGGTTCCGGCACGGCACGCTGAGCCTTTGGTTAATTCCTCTTCCTGGTGGGAAATGAGAGTTAAATTTGCCCGTCCAGACACCTCCAGCTAGTCTCTCATTGGTTCTCCCTATTCCTGTTCATCTTCCGCAGAAATTGCAAACTGGGCCAAACAGGAGGTTAAAGGCACTGACTCTCCAAGTCGGGAGAGTGTTAGTAAAGCGTCTGGAATGTTGCACCCGAGTACCAGGGGACGAGAACTGAGACATATTGGAACACGTCTCCCGATCACACGGTTGATCATACTCTGGGTTCCACGTGCATGTTTTAGCTGAAGGAAGAATCCCTTAAACCTGGAGAGTTGAGACCCGTGGAATGGGTACCATGCAATATGACTTCAAAGGGTCTTCATTTGCTCACCGAACCTCTCCAATCCTATCACTGCTGCGTTTATGCCCCTGTACACACGCTTGATTTTCTTTCAGACACATAGCAATCCATAGGTTTTAAGATACTTACTAGTCAGGTACATTCTTAGGCGTTTAATATGGGGTGTTGAGTCCATTTCGTTGAGCAAGGAGTAGTTCTTGTCTATTCCATATTTGGCTTAAGGAACTTTATCTGTGCTCATTTCAATCTCTGGTTTTATGCAGCACCCCAACTCACCGTTCCCCTTAAGCAAGCATAAGTTGGTTTTCTAAATTTGAGACCCTGTTCTGTTTTGTAATCCAGTTCCTGTGTAGCCAAGTTTACATCCCGTGTATTAGTGATATCTTATGATGTTTCTTTTTCTGTGTGACTTATTTCAGTTAGAATCATCATACCTGAATCCACTCATTATGCTGCTACGGGCCTGATGACATAGATTTCATTGCTGAGTGATATTGCATTGTACGTAAGTACCACAACTTCTTTATCCATTTTTCACTTTCTGCGATATTGAACTTGTACCGTAAACGAGGTTCTTGTAAACAGAGCCGTCCCAAACTTTGGGGTGGCTGTGTCTTTTTGATTTTAATTTCCCTAAGCTATAGGACCATAAGTGGAAGTGCCCTAGGCTCTGTTGCTTTGTTTTTTAGATGTTTCAGGAAACACCATACACCTCTCCCGAGTGGCTCTTGGCAATTTACATCCCGCCCATCAGCATAACAAGGCTCCCAGTTCTCCATGGCCTGTCCTGCCTTTCTGGATTTTACACTTTTTTCAGATGGCCCTTTTGACCGGGGGGAAGTGAGACTTCATTGTAGTGCAGATTTCCTTTGCAAGCTTGCTTGGTTGGCCAAAAAGGGCGTATGCGTTTTTTCCTGAATATATTCAGGAAAAAACGCATACGCCCTTTTTGGCCAAGTGCATCATTGTGGACGTTCTGCCTCTTTTCCTATGCTTTAAATGCAATTCCAGTCTACCTCCTGAAATCGGTTTCCTGCAATTCTGCCCCGCTTTCAAGTCCTCTTGGCAGCCTTACTTCAGTATATTTTTGGACGATAGCTGTCATTTATAACTCTGCAGGTTTGTGAATTACAGTGCCCCTGAGCTCCTTTCTTCAACTCGCTTTCTTGTGAGCTGGCCGCAACACCGCAGGATTGCTTCAGGCCCTAATCTGGTTCCGGCACGGCACGCTGAGCCTTTGGTTAATTCCTCTTCCTGGTGGGAAATGAGAGTTAAATTTGCCCGTCCAGACACCTCCAGCTAGTCTCTCATTGGTTCTCCCTATTCCTGTTCATCTTCCGCAGAAATTGCAAACTGGGCCAAACAGGAGGTTAAAGGCACTGACTCTCCAAGTCGGGAGAGTGTTAGTAAAGCGTCTGGAATGTTGCACCCGAGTACCAGGGGACGAGAACTGAGACATATTGGAACACGTCTCCCGATCACACGGTTGATCATACTCTGGGTTCCACGTGCATGTTTTAGCTGAAGGAAGAATCCCTTAAACCTGGAGAGTTGAGACCCGTGGAATGGGTACCATGCAATATGACTTCAAAGGGTCTTCATTTGCTCACCGAACCTCTCCAATCCTATCACTGCTGCGTTTATGCCCCTGTACACACGCTTGATTTTCTTTCAGACACATAGCAATCCATAGGTTTTAAGATACTTACTAGTCAGGTACATTCTTAGGCGTTTAATATGGGGTGTTGAGTCCATTTCGTTGAGCAAGGAGTAGTTCTTGTCTATTCCATATTTGGCTTAAGGAACTTTATCTGTGCTCATTTCAATCTCTGGTTTTATGCAGCACCCCAACTCACCTTTCCCCTTAAGCAAGCATAAGTTGGTTTTCTAAATTTGAGACCCTGTTCTGTTTTGTAATCCAGTTCCTGTGTAGCCAAGTTTACATCCCGTGTATTAGTGATATCTTATGATGTTTCTTTTTCTGTGTGACTTATTTCAGTTAGAATCATCATACCTGAATCCACTCATTATGCTGCTACGGGCCTGATGACATAGATTTCATTGCTGAGTGATATTGCATTGTACGTAAGTACCACAACTTCTTTATCCATTTTTCACTTTCTGCGATATTGAACTTGTACCGTAAACGAGGTTCTTGTAAACAGAGCCGTCCCAAACTTTGGGGTGGCTGTGTCTTTTTGATTTTAATTTCCCTAAGCTATAGGACCATAAGTGGAAGTGCCCTAGGCTCTGTTGCTTTGTTTTTTAGATGTTTCAGGAAACACCATACACCTCTCCCGAGTGGCTCTTGGCAATTTACATCCCGCCCATCAGCATAACAAGGCTCCCAGTTCTCCATGGCCTGTCCTGCCTTTCTGGATTTTACACTTTTTTCAGATGGCCCTTTTGACCGGGGGGAAGTGAGACTTCATTGTAGTGCAGATTTCCTTTGCAAGCTTGCTTGGTTGGCCAAAAAGGGCGTATGCGTTTTTTCCTGAATATATTCAGGAAAAAACGCATACGCCCTTTTTGGCCAAGTGCATCATTGTGGACGTTCTGCCTCTTTTCCTATGCTTTAAATGCAATTCCAGTCTACCTCCTGAAATCGGTTTCCTGCAATTCTGCCCCGCTTTCAAGTCCTCTTGGCAGCCTTACTTCAGTATATTTTTGGACGATAGCTGTCATTTATAACTCTGCAGGTTTGTGAATTACAGTGCCCCTGAGCTCCTTTCTTCAACTCGCTTTCTTGTGAGCTGGCCGCAACACCGCAGGATTGCTTCAGGCCCTAATCTGGTTCCGGCACGGCACGCTGAGCCTTTGGTTAATTCCTCTTCCTGGTGGGAAATGAGAGTTAAATTTGCCCGTCCAGACACCTCCAGCTAGTCTCTCATTGGTTCTCCCTATTCCTGTTCATCTTCCGCAGAAATTGCAAACTGGGCCAAACAGGAGGTTAAAGGCACTGACTCTCCAAGTCGGGAGAGTGTTAGTAAAGCGTCTGGAATGTTGCACCCGAGTACCAGGGGACGAGAACTGAGACATATTGGAACACGTCTCCCGATCACACGGTTGATCATACTCTGGGTTCCACGTGCATGTTTTAGCTGAAGGAAGAATCCCTTAAACCTGGAGAGTTGAGACCCGTGGAATGGGTACCATGCAATATGACTTCAAAGGGTCTTCATTTGCTCACCGAACCTCTCCAATCCTATCACTGCTGCGTTTATGCCCCTGTACACACGCTTGATTTTCTTTCAGACACATAGCAATCCATAGGTTTTAAGATACTTACTAGTCAGGTACATTCTTAGGCGTTTAATATGGGGTGTTGAGTCCATTTCGTTGAGCAAGGAGTAGTTCTTGTCTATTCCATATTTGGCTTAAGGAACTTTATCTGTGCTCATTTCAATCTCTGGTTTTATGCAGCACCCCAACTCACCTTTCCCCTTAAGCAAGCATAAGTTGGTTTTCTAAATTTGAGACCCTGTTCTGTTTTGTAATCCAGTTCCTGTGTAGCCAAGTTTACATCCCGTGTATTAGTGATATCTTATGATGTTTCTTTTTCTGTGTGACTTATTTCAGTTAGAATCATCATACCTGAATCCACTCATTATGCTGCTACGGGCCTGATGACATAGATTTCATTGCTGAGTGATATTGCATTGTACGTAAGTACCACAACTTCTTTATCCATTTTTCACTTTCTGCGATATTGAACTTGTACCGTAAACGAGGTTCTTGTAAACAGAGCCGTCCCAAACTTTGGGGTGGCTGTGTCTTTTTGATTTTAATTTCCCTAAGCTATAGGACCATAAGTGGAAGTGCCCTAGGCTCTGTTGCTTTGTTTTTTAGATGTTTCAGGAAACACCATACACCTCTCCCGAGTGGCTGTTGGCAATTTACATCCCGCCCATCAGCATAACAAGGCTCCCAGTTCTCCATGGCCTGTCCTGCCTTTCTGGATTTTACACTTTTTTCAGATGGCCCTTTTGACCGGGGGGAAGTGAGACTTCATTGTAGTGCAGATTTCCTTTGCAAGCTTGCTTGGTTGGCCAAAAAGGGCGTATGCGTTTTTTCCTGAATATATTCAGGAAAAAACGCATACGCCCTTTTTGGCCAAGTGCATCATTGTGGACGTTCTGCCTCTTTTCCTATGCTTTAAATGTAATTCCAGTCTACCTCCTGAAATCGGTTTCCTGCAATTCTGCCCCGCTTTCAAGTCCTCTTGGCAGCCTTACTTCAGTATATTTTTGGACGATAGCTGTCATTTATAACTCTGCAGGTTTGTGAATTACAGTGCCCCTGAGCTCCTTTCTTCAACTCGCTTTCTTGTGAGCTGGCCGCAACACCGCAGGATTGCTTCAGGCCCTAATCTGGTTCCGGCACGGCACGCTGAGCCTTTGGTTAATTCCTCTTCCTGGTGGGAAATGAGAGTTAAATTTGCCCGTCCAGACACCTCCAGCTAGTCTCTCATTGGTTCTCCCTATTCCTGTTCATCTTCCGCAGAAATTGCAAACTGGGCCAAACAGGAGGTTAAAGGCACTGACTCTCCAAGTCGGGAGAGTGTTAGTAAAGCGTCTGGAATGTTGCACCCGAGTACCAGGGGACGAGAACTGAGACATATTGGAACACGTCTCCCGATCACACGGTTGATCATACTCTGGGTTCCACGTGCATGTTTTAGCTGAAGGAAGAATCCCTTAAACCTGGAGAGTTGAGACCCGTGGAATGGGTACCATGCAATATGACTTCAAAGGGTCTTCATTTGCTCACCGAACCTCTCCAATCCTATCACTGCTGCGTTTATGCCCCTGTACACACGCTTGATTTTCTTTCAGACACATAGCAATCCATAGGTTTTAAGATACTTACTAGTCAGGTACATTCTTAGGCGTTTAATATGGGGTGTTGAGTCCATTTCGTTGAGCAAGGAGTAGTTCTTGTCTATTCCATATTTGGCTTAAGGAACTTTATCTGTGCTCATTTCAATCTCTGGTTTTATGCAGCACCCCAACTCACCTTTCCCCTTAAGCAAGCATAAGTTGGTTTTCTAAATTTGAGACCCTGTTCTGTTTTGTAATCCAGTTCCTGTGTAGCCAAGTTTACATCCCGTGTATTAGTGATATCTTATGATGTTTCTTTTTCTGTGTGACTTATTTCAGTTAGAATCATCATACCTGAATCCACTCATTATGCTGCTACGGGCCTGATGACATAGATTTCATTGCTGAGTGATATTGCATTGTACGTAAGTACCACAACTTCTTTATCCATTTTTCACTTTCTGCGATATTGAACTTGTACCGTAAACGAGGTTCTTGTAAACAGAGCCGTCCCAAACTTTGGGGTGGCTGTGTCTTTTTGATTTTAATTTCCCTAAGCTATAGGACCATAAGTGGAAGTGCCCTAGGCTCTGTTGCTTTGTTTTTTAGATGTTTCAGGAAACACCATACACCTCTCCCGAGTGGCTGTTGGCAATTTACATCCCGCCCATCAGCATAACAAGGCTCCCAGTTCTCCATGGCCTGTCCTGCCTTTCTGGATTTTACACTTTTTTCAGATGGCCCTTTTGACCGGGGGGAAGTGAGACTTCATTGTAGTGCAGATTTCCTTTGCAAGCTTGCTTGGTTGGCCAAAAAGGGCGTATGCGTTTTTTCCTGAATATATTCAGGAAAAAACGCATACGCCCTTTTTGGCCAAGTGCATCATTGTGGACGTTCTGCCTCTTTTCCTATGCTTTAAATGCAATTCCAGTCTACCTCCTGAAATCGGTTTCCTGCAATTCTGCCCCGCTTTCAAGTCCTCTTGGCAGCCTTACTTCAGTATATTTTTGGACGATAGCTGTCATTTATAACTCTGCAGGTTTGTGAATTACAGTGCCCCTGAGCTCCTTTCTTCAACTCGCTTTCTTGTGAGCTGGCCGCAACACCGCAGGATTGCTTCAGGCCCTAATCTGGTTCCGGCACGGCACGCTGAGCCTTTGGTTAATTCCTCTTCCTGGTGGGAAATGAGAGTTAAATTTGCCCGTCCAGACACCTCCAGCTAGTCTCTCATTGGTTCTCCCTATTCCTGTTCATCTTCCGCAGAAATTGCAAACTGGGCCAAACAGGAGGTTAAAGGCACTGACTCTCCAAGTCGGGAGAGTGTTAGTAAAGTGTCTGGAATGTTGCACCCGAGTACCAGGGGACGAGAACTGAGACATATTGGAACACGTCTCCCGATCACACGGTTGATCATACTCTGGGTTCCACGTGCATGTTTTAGCTGAAGGAAGAATCCCTTAAACCTGGAGAGTTGAGACCCGTGGAATGGGTACCATGCAATATGACTTCAAAGGGTCTTCATTTGCTCACCGAACCTCTCCAATCCTATCACTGCTGCGTTTATGCCCCTGTACACACGCTTGATTTTCTTTCAGACACATAGCAATCCATAGGTTTTAAGATACTTACTAGTCAGGTACATTCTTAGGCGTTTAATATGGGGTGTTGAGTCCATTTCGTTGAGCAAGGAGTAGTTCTTGTCTATTCCATATTTGGCTTAAGGAACTTTATCTGTGCTCATTTCAATCTCTGGTTTTATGCAGCACCCCAACTCACCTTTCCCCTTAAGCAAGCATAAGTTGGTTTTCTAAATTTGAGACCCTGTTCTGTTTTGTAATCCAGTTCCTGTGTAGCCAAGTTTACATCCCGTGTATTAGTGATATCTTATGATGTTTCTTTTTCTGTGTGACTTATTTCAGTTAGAATCATCATACCTGAATCCACTCATTATGCTGCTACGGGCCTGATGACATAGATTTCATTGCTGAGTGATATTGCATTGTACGTAAGTACCACAACTTCTTTATCCATTTTTCACTTTCTGCGATATTGAACTTGTACCGTAAACGAGGTTCTTGTAAACAGAGCCGTCCCAAACTTTGGGGTGGCTGTGTCTTTTTGATTTTAATTTCCCTAAGCTATAGGACCATAAGTGGAAGTGCCCTAGGCTCTGTTGCTTTGTTTTTTAGATGTTTCAGGAAACACCATACACCTCTCCCGAGTGGCTGTTGGCAATTTACATCCCGCCCATCAGCATAACAAGGCTCCCAGTTCTCCATGGCCTGTCCTGCCTTTCTGGATTTTACACTTTTTTCAGATGGCCCTTTTGACCGGGGGGAAGTGAGACTTCATTGTAGTGCAGATTTCCTTTGCAAGCTTGCTTGGTTGGCCAAAAAGGGCGTATGCGTTTTTTCCTGAATATATTCAGGAAAAAACGCATACGCCCTTTTTGGCCAAGTGCATCATTGTGGACGTTCTGCCTCTTTTCCTATGCTTTAAATGCAATTCCAGTCTACCTCCTGAAATCGGTTTCCTGCAATTCTGCCCCGCTTTCAAGTCCTCTTGGCAGCCTTACTTCAGTATATTTTTGGACGATAGCTGTCATTTATAACTCTGCAGGTTTGTGAATTACAGTGCCCCTGAGCTCCTTTCTTCAACTCGCTTTCTTGTGAGCTGGCCGCAACACCGCAGGATTGCTTCAGGCCCTAATCTGGTTCCGGCACGGCATGCTGAGCCTTTGGTTAATTCCTCTTCCTGGTGGGAAATGAGAGTTAAATTTGCCCGTCCAGACACCTCCAGCTAGTCTCTCATTGGTTCTCCCTATTCCTGTTCATCTTCCGCAGAAATTGCAAACTGGGCCAAACAGGAGGTTAAAGGCACTGACTCTCCAAGTCGGGAGAGTGTTAGTAAAGTGTCTGGAATGTTGCACCCGAGTACCAGGGGACGAGAACTGAGACATATTGGAACACGTCTCCCGATCACACGGTTGATCATACTCTGGGTTCCACGTGCATGTTTTAGCTGAAGGAAGAATCCCTTAAACCTGGAGAGTTGAGACCCGTGGAATGGGTACCATGCAATATGACTTCAAAGGGTCTTCATTTGCTCACCGAACCTCTCCAATCCTATCACTGCTGCGTTTATGCCCCTGTACACACGCTTGATTTTCTTTCAGACACATAGCAATCCATAGGTTTTAAGATACTTACTAGTCAGGTACATTCTTAGGCGTTTAATATGGGGTGTTGAGTCCATTTCGTTGAGCAAGGAGTAGTTCTTGTCTATTCCATATTTGGCTTAAGGAACTTTATCTGTGCTCATTTCAATCTCTGGTTTTATGCAGCACCCCAACTCACCTTTCCCCTTAAGCAAGCATAAGTTGGTTTTCTAAATTTGAGACCCTGTTCTCTTTTGTAATCCAGTTCCTGTGTAGCCAAGTTTACATCCCGTGTATTAGTGATATCTTATGATGTTTCTTTTTCTGTGTGACTTATTTCAGTTAGAATCATCATACCTGAATCCACTCATTATGCTGCTACGGGCCTGATGACATAGATTTCATTGCTGAGTGATATTGCATTGTACGTAAGTACCACAACTTCTTTATCCATTTTTCACTTTCTGCGATATTGAACTTGTACCGTAAACGAGGTTCTTGTAAACAGAGCCGTCCCAAACTTTGGGGTGGCTGTGTCTTTTTGATTTTAATTTCCCTAAGCTATAGGACCATAAGTGGAAGTGCCCTAGGCTCTGTTGCTTTGTTTTTTAGATGTTTCAGGAAACACCATACACCTCTCCCGAGTGGCTGTTGGCAATTTACATCCCGCCCATCAGCATAACAAGGCTCCCAGTTCTCCATGGCCTGTCCTGCCTTTCTGGATTTTACACTTTTTTCAGATGGCCCTTTTGACCGGGGGGAAGTGAGACTTCATTGTAGTGCAGATTTCCTTTGCAAGCTTGCTTGGTTGGCCAAAAAGGGCGTATGCGTTTTTTCCTGAATATATTCAGGAAAAAACGCATACGCCCTTTTTGGCCAAGTGCATCATTGTGGACGTTCTGCCTCTTTTCCTATGCTTTAAATGCAATTCCAGTCTACCTCCTGAAATCGGTTTCCTGCAATTCTGCCCCGCTTTCAAGTCCTCTTGGCAGCCTTACTTCAGTATATTTTTGGACGATAGCTGTCATTTATAACTCTGCAGGTTTGTGAATTACAGTGCCCCTGAGCTCCTTTCTTCAACTCGCTTTCTTGTGAGCTGGCCGCAACACCGCAGGATTGCTTCAGGCCCTAATCTGGTTCCGGCACGGCACGCTGAGCCTTTGGTTAATTCCTCTTCCTGGTGGGAAATGAGAGTTAAATTTGCCCGTCCAGACACCTCCAGCTAGTCTCTCATTGGTTCTCCCTATTCCTGTTCATCTTCTGCAGAAATTGCAAACTGGGCCAAACAGGAGGTTAAAGGCACTGACTCTCCAAGTCGGGAGAGTGTTAGTAAAGCGTCTGGAATGTTGCACCCGAGTACCAGGGGACGAGAACTGAGACATATTGGAACACGTCTCCCGATCACACGGTTGATCATACTCTGGGTTCCACGTGCATGTTTTAGCTGAAGGAAGAATCCCTTAAACCTGGAGAGTTGAGACCCGTGGAATGGGTACCATGCAATATGACTTCAAAGGGTCTTCATTTGCTCACCGAACCTCTCCAATCCTATCACTGCTGCGTTTATGCCCCTGTACACACGCTTGATTTTCTTTCAGACACATAGCAATCCATAGGTTTTAAGATACTTACTAGTCAGGTACATTCTTAGGCGTTTAATATGGGGTGTTGAGTCCATTTCGTTGAGCAAGGAGTAGTTCTTGTCTATTCCATATTTGGCTTAAGGAACTTTATCTGTGCTCATTTCAATCTCTGGTTTTATGCAGCACCCCAACTCACCTTTCCCCTTAAGCAAGCATAAGTTGGTTTTCTAAATTTGAGACCCTGTTCTGTTTTGTAATCCAGTTCCTGTGTAGCCAAGTTTACATCCCGTGTATTAGTGATATCTTATGATGTTTCTTTTTCTGTGTGACTTATTTCAGTTAGAATCATCATACCTGAATCCACTCATTATGCTGCTACGGGCCTGATGACATAGATTTCATTGCTGAGTGATATTGCATTGTACGTAAGTACCACAACTTCTTTATCCATTTTTCACTTTCTGCGATATTGAACTTGTACCGTAAACGAGGTTCTTGTAAACAGAGCCGTCCCAAACTTTGGGGTGGCTGTGTCTTTTTGATTTTAATTTCCCTAAGCTATAGGACCATAAGTGGAAGTGCCCTAGGCTCTGTTGCTTTGTTTTTTAGATGTTTCAGGAAACACCATACACCTCTCCCGAGTGGCTCTTGGCAATTTACATCCCGCCCATCAGCATAACAAGGCTCCCAGTTCTCCATGGCCTGTCCTGCCTTTCTGGATTTTACACTGTTTTCAGATGGCCCTTTTGACCGGGGGGAAGTGAGACTTCATTGTAGTGCAGATTTCCTTTGCAAGCTTGCTTGGTTGGCCAAAAAGGGCGTATGCGTTTTTTCCTGAATATATTCAGGAAAAAACGCATACGCCCTTTTTGGCCAAGTGCATCATTGTGGACGTTCTGCCTCTTTTCCTATGCTTTAAATGCAATTCCAGTCTACCTCCTGAAATCGGTTTCCTGCAATTCTGCCCCGCTTTCAAGTCCTCTTGGCAGCCTTACTTCAGTATATTTTTGGACGATAGCTGTCATTTATAACTCTGCAGGTTTGTGAATTACAGTGCCCCTGAGCTCCTTTCTTCAACTCGCTTTCTTGTGAGCTGGCCGCAACACTGCAGGATTGCTTCAGGCCCTAATCTGGTTCCGGCACGGCACGCTGAGCCTTTGGTTAATTCCTCTTCCTGGTGGGAAATGAGAGTTAAATTTGCCCGTCCAGACACCTCCAGCTAGTCTCTCATTGGTTCTCCCTATTCCTGTTCATCTTCCGCAGAAATTGCAAACTGGGCCAAACAGGAGGTTAAAGGCACTGACTCTCCAAGTCGGGAGAGTGTTAGTAAAGCGTCTGGAATGTTGCACCCGAGTACCAGGGGACGAGAACTGAGACATATTGGAACACGTCTCCCGATCACACGGTTGATCATACTCTGGGTTCCACGTGCATGTTTTAGCTGAAGGAAGAATCCCTTAAACCTGGAGAGTTGAGACCCGTGGAATGGGTCCCATGCAATATGACTTCAAAGGGTCTTCATTTGCTCACCGAACCTCTCCAATCCTATCACTGCTGCGTTTATGCCCCTGTACACACGCTTGATTTTCTTTCAGACACATAGCAATCCATAGGTTTTAAGATACTTACTAGTCAGGTACATTCTTAGGCGTTTAATATGGGGTGTTGAGTCCATTTCGTTGAGCAAGGAGTAGTTCTTGTCTATTCCATATTTGGCTTAAGGAACTTTATCTGTGCTCATTTCAATCTCTGGTTTTATGCAGCACCCCAACTCACCTTTCCCCTTAAGCAAGCATAAGTTGGTTTTCTAAATTTGAGACCCTGTTCTGTTTTGTAATCCAGTTCCTGTGTAGCCAAGTTTACATCCCGTGTATTAGTGATATCTTATGATGTTTCTTTTTCTGTGTGACTTATTTCAGTTAGAATCATCATACCTGAATCCACTCATTATGCTGCTACGGGCCTGATGACATAGATTTCATTGCTGAGTGATATTGCATTGTACGTAAGTACCACAACTTCTTTATCCATTTTTCACTTTCTGCGATATTGAACTTGTACCGTAAACGAGGTTCTTGTAAACAGAGCCGTCCCAAACTTTGGGGTGGCTGTGTCTTTTTGATTTTAATTTCCCTAAGCTATAGGACCATAAGTGGAAGTGCCCTAGGCTCTGTTGCTTTGTTTTTTAGATGTTTCAGGAAACACCATACACCTCTCCCGAGTGGCTCTTGGCAATTTACATCCCGCCCATCAGCATAACAAGGCTCCCAGTTCTCCATGGCCTGTCCTGCCTTTCTGGATTTTACACTTTTTTCAGATGGCCCTTTTGACCGGGGGGAAGTGAGACTTCATTGTAGTGCAGATTTCCTTTGCAAGCTTGCTTGGTTGGCCAAAAAGGGCGTATGCGTTTTTTCCTGAATATATTCAGGAAAAAACGCATACGCCCTTTTTGGCCAAGTGCATCATTGTGGACGTTCTGCCTCTTTTCCTATGCTTTAAATGCAATTCCAGTCTACCTCCTGAAATCGGTTTCCTGCAATTCTGCCCCGCTTTCAAGTCCTCTTGGCAGCCTTACTTCAGTATATTTTTGGACGATAGCTGTCATTTATAACTCTGCAGGTTTGTGAATTACAGTGCCCCTGAGCTCCTTTCTTCAACTCGCTTTCTTGTGAGCTGGCCGCAACACCGCAGGATTGCTTCAGGCCCTAATCTGGTTCCGGCACGGCACGCTGAGCCTTTGGTTAATTCCTCTTCCTGGTGGGAAATGAGAGTTAAATTTGCCCGTCCAGACACCTCCAGCTAGTCTCTCATTGGTTCTCCCTATTCCTGTTCATCTTCCGCAGAAATTGCAAACTGGGCCAAACAGGAGGTTAAAGGCACTGACTCTCCAAGTCGGGAGAGTGTTAGTAAAGCGTCTGGAATGTTGCACCCGAGTACCAGGGGACGAGAACTGAGACATATTGGAACACGTCTCCCGATCACACGGTTGATCATACTCTGGGTTCCACGTGCATGTTTTAGCTGAAGGAAGAATCCCTTAAACCTGGAGAGTTGAGACCCGTGGAATGGGTACCATGCAATATGACTTCAAAGGGTCTTCATTTGCTCACCGAACCTCTCCAATCCTATCACTGCTGCGTTTATGCCCCTGTACACACGCTTGATTTTCTTTCAGACACATAGCAATCCATAGGTTTTAAGATACTTACTAGTCAGGTACATTCTTAGGCGTTTAATATGGGGTGTTGAGTCCATTTCGTTGAGCAAGCAGTAGTTCTTGTCTATTCCATATTTGGCTTAAGGAACTTTATCTGTGCTCATTTCAATCTCTGGTTTTATGCAGCACCCCAACTCACCTTTCCCCTTAAGCAAGCATAAGTTGGTTTTCTAAATTTGAGACCCTGTTCTGTTTTGTAATCCAGTTCCTGTGTAGCCAAGTTTACATCCCGTGTATTAGTGATATCTTATGATGTTTCTTTTTCTGTGTGACTTATTTCAGTTAGAATCATCATACCTGAATCCACTCATTATGCTGCTACGGGCCTGATGACATAGATTTCATTGCTGAGTGATATTGCATTGTACGTAAGTACCACAACTTCTTTATCCATTTTTCACTTTCTGCGATATTGAACTTGTACCGTAAACGAGGTTCTTGTAAACAGAGCCGTCCCAAACTTTGGGGTGGCTGTGTCTTTTTGATTTTAATTTCCCTAAGCTATAGGACCATAAGTGGAAGTGCCCTAGGCTCTGTTGCTTTGTTTTTTAGATGTTTCAGGAAACACCATACACCTCTCCCGAGTGGCTGTTGGCAATTTACATCCCGCCCATCAGCATAACAAGGCTCCCAGTTCTCCATGGCCTGTCCTGCCTTTCTGGATTTTACACTTTTTTCAGATGGCCCTTTTGACCGGGGGGAAGTGAGACTTCATTGTAGTGCAGATTTCCTTTGCAAGCTTGCTTGGTTGGCCAAAAAGGGCGTATGCGTTTTTTCCTGAATATATTCAGGAAAAAACGCATACGCCCTTTTTGGCCAAGTGCATCATTGTGGACGTTCTACCTCTTTTCCTATGCTTTAAATGCAATTCCAGTCTACCTCCTGAAATCGGTTTCCTGCAATTCTGCCCCGCTTTCAAGTCCTCTTGGCAGCCTTACTTCAGTATATTTTTGAACGATAGCTGTCATTTATAACTCTGCAGGTTTGTGAATTACAGTGCCCCTGAGCTCCTTTCTTCAACTCGCTTTCTTGTGAGCTGGCCGCAACACCGCAGGATTGCTTCAGGCCCTAATCTGGTTCCGGCACGGCACGCTGAGCCTTTGGTTAATTCCTCTTCCTGGTGGGAAATGAGAGTTAAATTTGCCCGTCCAGACACCTCCAGCTAGTCTCTCATTGGTTCTCCCTATTCCTGTTCATCTTCCGCAGAAATTGCAAACTGGGCCAAACAGGAGGTTAAAGGCACTGACTCTCCAAGTCGGGAGAGTGTTAGTAAAGCGTCTGGAATGTTGCACCCGAGTACCAGGGGACGAGAACTGAGACATATTGGAACACGTCTCCCGATCACACGGTTGATCATACTCTGGGTTCCACGTGCATGTTTTAGCTGAAGGAAGAATCCCTTAAACCTGGAGAGTTGAGACCCGTGGAATGGGTACCATGCAATATGACTTCAAAGGGTCTTCATTTGCTCACCGAACCTCTCCAATCCTATCACTGCTGCGTTTATGCCCCTGTACACATGCTTGATTTTCTTTCAGAGACATAGCAGTGCATAGGTTTTAAGATACTTACAAGTCAGGTACATTCTTAGGCGTTTAATATGGGGTGTTGAGTCCATTTCGTTGAGCAAGGAGTAGTTCTTGTCTATTCTATATTTGGCTTAAGGAACTTTATCTGTGCTCATTTCAATCTCTGGTTTTATGCAGCACCCCAACTCACCTTTCCCCTTAAGCAAGCATAAGTTGGTTTTCTAAATTTGAGACCCTGTTCTGTTTTGTAATCCAGTTCCTGTGTAGCCAAGTTTACATCCCGTGTATTAGTGATATCTTATGATGTTTCTTTTTCTGTGTGACTTATTTCAGTTAGAATCATCATACCTGAATCCACTCATTATGCTGCTACGGGCCTGATGACATAGATTTCATTGCTGAGTGATATTGCATTGTACGTAAGTACCACAACTTCTTTATCCATTTTTCACTTTCTGCGATATTGAACTTGTACCGTAAACGAGGTTCTTGTAAACAGAGCCGTCCCAAACTTTGGGGTGGCTGTGTCTTTTTGATTTTAATTTCCCTAAGCTATAGGACCATAAGTGGAAGTGCCCTAGGCTCTGTTGCTTTGTTTTTTAGATGTTTCAGGAAACACCATACACCTCTCCGGAGTGGCTCTTGGCAATTTACATCCCGCCCATCAGCATAACAAGGCTCCCAGTTCTCCATGGCCTGTCCTGCCTTTCTGGATTTTACACTTTTTTCAGATGGCCCTTTTGACCGGGGGGAAGTGAGACTTCATTGTAGTGCAGATTTCCTTTGCAAGCTTGCTTGGTTGGCCAAAAAGGGCGTATGCGTTTTTTCCTGAATATATTCAGGAAAAAACGCATACGCCCTTTTTGGCCAAGTGCATCATTGTGGACGTTCTGCCTCTTTTCCTATGCTTTAAATGCAATTCCAGTCTACCTCCTGAAATCGGTTTCCTGCAATTCTGCCCCGCTTTCAAGTCCTCTTGGCAGCCTTACTTCAGTATATTTTTGGACGATAGCTGTCATTTATAACTCTGCAGGTTTGTGAATTACAGTGCCCCTGAGCTCCTTTCTTCAACTCGCTTTCTTGTGAGCTGGCCGCAACACCGCAGGATTGCTTCAGGCCCTAATCTGGTTCCGGCACGGCACGCTGAGCCTTTGGTTAATTCCTCTTCCTGGTGGGAAATGAGAGTTAAATTTGCCCGTCCAGACACCTCCAGCTAGTCTCTCATTGGTTCTCCCTATTCCTGTTCATCTTCCGCAGAAATTGCAAACTGGGCCAAACAGGAGGTTAAAGGCACTGACTCTCCAAGTCGGGAGAGTGTTAGTAAAGCGTCTGGAATGTTGCACCCGAGTACCAGGGGACGAGAACTGAGACATATTGGAACACGTCTCCCGATCACACGGTTGATCATACTCTGGGTTCCACGTGCATGTTTTAGCTGAAGGAAGAATCCCTTAAACCTGGAGAGTTGAGACCCGTGGAATGGGTACCATGCAATATGACTTCAAAGGGTCTTCATTTGCTCACCGAACCTCTCCAATCCTATCACTGCTGCGTTTGTGCCCCTGTACACACGCTTGATTTTCTTTCAGAGACATAGCAATCCATAGGTTGTAAGATACTTACTAGTCAGGTACATTCTTAGGCGTTTAATATGGGGTGTTGAGTCCATTTCGTTGAGCAAGGAGTAGTTCTTGTCTATTCCATATTTGGCTTAAGGAACTTTATCTGTGCTCATTTCAATCTCTGGTTTTATGCAGCACCCCAACTCACCGTTCCCCTTAAGCAAGCATAAGTTGGTTTTCTAAATTTGAGACCCTGTTCTGTTTTGTAATCCAGTTCCTGTGTAGCCAAGTTTACATCCCGTGTATTAGTGATATCTTATGATGTTTCTTTTTCTGTGTGACTTATTTCAGTTAGAATCATCATACCTGAATCCACTCATTATGCTGCTACGGGCCTGATGACATAGATTTCATTGCTGAGTGATATTGCATTGTACGTAAGTACCACAACTTCTTTATCCATTTTTCACTTTCTGCGATATTGAACTTGTACCGTAAACGAGGTTCTTGTAAACAGAGCCGTCCCAAACTTTGGGGTGGCTGTGTCTTTTTGATTTTAATTTCCCTAAGCTATAGGACCATAAGTGGAAGTGCCCTAGGCTCTGTTGCTTTGTTTTTTAGATGTTTCAGGAAACACCATACACCTCTCCCGAGTGGCTGTTGGCAATTTACATCCCGCCCATCAGCATAACAAGGCTCCCAGTTCTCCATGGCCTGTCCTGCCTTTCTGGATTTTACACTGTTTTCAGATGGCCCTTTTGACCGGGGGGAAGTGAGACTTCATTGTAGTGCAGATTTCCTTTGCAAGCTTGCTTGGTTGGCCAAAAAGGGCGTATGCGTTTTTTCCTGAATATATTCAGGAAAAAACGCATACGCCCTTTTTGGCCAAGTGCATCATTGTGGACGTTCTGCCTCTTTTCCTATGCTTTAAATGCAATTCCAGTCTACCTCCTGAAATCGGTTTCCTGCAATTCTGCCCCGCTTTCAAGTCCTCTTGGCAGCCTTACTTCAGTATATTTTTGGACGATAGCTGTCATTTATAACTCTGCAGGTTTGTGAATTACAGTGCCCCTGAGCTCCTTTCTTCAACTCGCTTTCTTGTGAGCTGGCCGCAACACTGCAGGATTGCTTCAGGCCCTAATCTGGTTCCGGCACGGCACGCTGAGCCTTTGGTTAATTCCTCTTCCTGGTGGGAAATGAGAGTTAAATTTGCCCGTCCAGACACCTCCAGCTAGTCTCTCATTGGTTCTCCCTATTCCTGTTCATCTTCCGCAGAAATTGCAAACTGGGCCAAACAGGAGGTTAAAGGCACTGACTCTCCAAGTCGGGAGAGTGTTAGTAAAGCGTCTGGAATGTTGCACCCGAGTACCAGGGGACGAGAACTGAGACATATTGGAACACGTCTCCCGATCACACGGTTGATCATACTCTGGGTTCCACGTGCATGTTTTAGCTGAAGGAAGAATCCCTTAAACCTGGAGAGTTGAGACCCGTGGAATGGGT
Source organism: Leucopleurus acutus (assembly GCF_964270905.1). Taxonomy (NCBI): domain Eukaryota; kingdom Metazoa; phylum Chordata; class Mammalia; order Artiodactyla; family Delphinidae; genus Leucopleurus; species Leucopleurus acutus. The sequence goes on along the minus strand of NW_028139082.1, from coordinate 56,258 downwards.
ACCATGCAATATGACTTCAAAGGGTCTTCATTTGCTCACCGAACCTCTCCAATCCTATCACTGCTGCGTTTATGCCCCTGTACACACGCTTGATTTTCTTTCAGACACATAGCAATCCATAGGTTTTAAGATACTTACTAGTCAGGTACATTCTTAGGCGTTTAATATGGGGTGTTGAGTCCATTTCGTTGAGCAAGGAGTAGTTCTTGTCTATTCCATATTTGGCTTAAGGAACTTTATCTGTGCTCATTTCAATCTCTGGTTTTATGCAGCACCCCAACTCACCTTTCCCCTTAAGCAAGCATAAGTTGGTTTTCTAAATTTGAGACCCTGTTCTGTTTTGTAATCCAGTTCCTGTGTAGCCAAGTTTACATCCCGTGTATTAGTGATATCTTATGATGTTTCTTTTTCTGTGTGACTTATTTCAGTTAGAATCATCATACCTGAATCCACTCATTATGCTGCTACGGGCCTGATGACATAGATTTCATTGCTGAGTGATATTGCATTGTACGTAAGTACCACAACTTCTTTATCCATTTTTCACTTTCTGCGATATTGAACTTGTACCGTAAACGAGGTTCTTGTAAACAGAGCCGTCCCAAACTTTGGGGTGGCTGTGTCTTTTTGATTTTAATTTCCCTAAGCTATAGGACCATAAGTGGAAGTGCCCTAGGCTCTGTTGCTTTGTTTTTTAGATGTTTCAGGAAACACCATACACCTCTCCCGAGTGGCTGTTGGCAATTTACATCCCGCCCATCAGCATAACAAGGCTCCCAGTTCTCCATGGCCTGTCCTGCCTTTCTGGATTTTACACTTTTTTCAGATGGCCCTTTTGACCGGGGGGAAGTGAGACTTCATTGTAGTGCAGATTTCCTTTGCAAGCTTGCTTGGTTGGCCAAAAAGGGCGTATGCGTTTTTTCCTGAATATATTCAGGAAAAAACGCATACGCCCTTTTTGGCCAAGTGCATCATTGTGGACGTTCTGCCTCTTTTCCTATGCTTTAAATGCAATTCCAGTCTACCTCCTGAAATCGGTTTCCTGCAATTCTGCCCCGCTTTCAAGTCCTCTTGGCAGCCTTACTTCAGTATATTTTTGGACGATAGCTGTCATTTATAACTCTGCAGGTTTGTGAATTACAGTGCCCCTGAGCTCCTTTCTTCAACTCGCTTTCTTGTGAGCTGGCCGCAACACCGCAGGATTGCTTCAGGCCCTAATCTGGTTCCGGCACGGCACGCTGAGCCTTTGGTTAATTCCTCTTCCTGGTGGGAAATGAGAGTTAAATTTGCCCGTCCAGACACCTCCAGCTAGTCTCTCATTGGTTCTCCCTATTCCTGTTCATCTTCCGCAGAAATTGCAAACTGGGCCAAACAGGAGGTTAAAGGCACTGACTCTCCAAGTCGGGAGAGTGTTAGTAAAGCGTCTGGAATGTTGCACCCGAGTACCAGGGGACGAGAACTGAGACATATTGGAACACGTCTCCCGATCACACGGTTGATCATACTCTGGGTTCCACGTGCATGTTTTAGCTGAAGGAAGAATCCCTTAAACCTGGAGAGTTGAGACCCGTGGAATGGGTACCATGCAATATGACTTCAAAGGGTCTTCATTTGCTCACCGAACCTCTCCAATCCTATCACTGCTGCGTTTGTGCCCCTGTACACACGCTTGATTTTCTTTCAGAGACATAGCAATCCATAGGTTGTAAGATACTTACTAGTCAGGTACATTCTTAGGCGTTTAATATGGGGTGTTGAGTCCATTTCGTTGAGCAAGGAGTAGTTCTTGTCTATTCCATATTTGGCTTAAGGAACTTTATCTGTGCTCATTTCAATCTCTGGTTTTATGCAGCACCCCAACTCACCGTTCCCCTTAAGCAAGCATAAGTTGGTTTTCTAAATTTGAGACCCTGTTCTGTTTTGTAATCCAGTTCCTGTGTAGCCAAGTTTACATCCCGTGTATTAGTGATATCTTATGATGTTTCTTTTTCTGTGTGACTTATTTCAGTTAGAATCATCATACCTGAATCCACTCATTATGCTGCTACGGGCCTGATGACATAGATTTCATTGCTGAGTGATATTGCATTGTACGTAAGTACCACAACTTCTTTATCCATTTTTCACTTTCTGCGATATTGAACTTGTACCGTAAACGAGGTTCTTGTAAACAGAGCCGTCCCAAACTTTGGGGTGGCTGTGTCTTTTTGATTTTAATTTCCCTAAGCTATAGGACCATAAGTGGAAGTGCCCTAGGCTCTGTTGCTTTGTTTTTTAGATGTTTCAGGAAACACCATACACCTCTCCCGAGTGGCTCTTGGCAATTTACATCCCGCCCATCAGCATAACAAGGCTCCCAGTTCTCCATGGCCTGTCCTGCCTTTCTGGATTTTACACTTTTTTCAGATGGCCCTTTTGACCGGGGGGAAGTGAGACTTCATTGTAGTGCAGATTTCCTTTGCAAGCTTGCTTGGTTGGCCAAAAAGGGCGTATGCGTTTTTTCCTGAATATATTCAGGAAAAAACGCATACGCCCTTTTTGGCCAAGTGCATCATTGTGGACGTTCTGCCTCTTTTCCTATGCTTTAAATGCAATTCCAGTCTACCTCCTGAAATCGGTTTCCTGCAATTCTGCCCCGCTTTCAAGTCCTCTTGGCAGCCTTACTTCAGTATATTTTTGGACGATAGCTGTCATTTATAACTCTGCAGGTTTGTGAATTACAGTGCCCCTGAGCTCCTTTCTTCAACTCGCTTTCTTGTGAGCTGGCCGCAACACCGCAGGATTGCTTCAGGCCCTAATCTGGTTCCGGCACGGCACGCTGAGCCTTTGGTTAATTCCTCTTCCTGGTGGGAAATGAGAGTTAAATTTGCCCGTCCAGACACCTCCAGCTAGTCTCTCATTGGTTCTCCCTATTCCTGTTCATCTTCCGCAGAAATTGCAAACTGGGCCAAACAGGAGGTTAAAGGCACTGACTCTCCAAGTCGGGAGAGTGTTAGTAAAGCGTCTGGAATGTTGCACCCGAGTACCAGGGGACGAGAACTGAGACATATTGGAACACGTCTCCCGATCACATGGTTGATCATACTCTGGGTTCCACGTGCATGTTTTAGCTGAAGGAAGAATCCCTTAAACCTGGAGAGTTGAGACCCGTGGAATGGGTACCATGCAATATGACTTCAAAGGGTCTTCATTTGCTCACCGAACCTCTCCAATCCTATCACTGCTGCGTTTATGCCCCTGTACACACGCTTGATTTTCTTTCAGAGACATAGCAATTCATAGGTTTTAAGATACTTACTAGTCAGGTACATTCTTAGGCGTTTAATATGGGGTGTTGAGTCCATTTCGTTGAGCAAGGAGTAGTTCTTGTCTATTCCATATTTGGCTTAAGGAACTTTATCTGTGCTCATTTCAATCTCTGGTTTTATGCAGCACCCCACCTCACCTTTCCCCTTAAGCAAGCATAAGTTGGTTTTCTAAATTTGAGACCCTGTTCTGTTTTGTAATCCAGTTCCTGTGTAGCCAAGTTTACATTCCGTGTATTAGTGATATCTTATGATGTTTCTTTTTCTGTGTGACTTATTTCAGTTAGAATCATCATACCTGAATCCACTCATTATGCTGCTACGGGCCTGATGACATAGATTTCATTGCTGAGTGATATTGCATTGTACGTAAGTACCACAACTTCTTTATCCATTTTTCACTTTCTGCGATATTGAACTTGTACCGTAAATGAGGTTCTTGTAAACAGAGCCGTCCCAAACTTTGGGGTGGCTGTGTCTTTTTGATTTTAATTTCCCTAAGCTATAGGACCATAAGTGGAAGTACCCTAGGCTCTGTTGCTTTGTTTTTTAGATGTTTCAGGAAACACCATACACCTCTCCGGAGTGGCTCTTGGCAATTTACATCCCGCCCATCAGCATAACAAGGCTCCCAGTTCTCCATGGCCTGTCCTGCCTTTCTGGATTTTACACTTTTTTCAGATGGCCCTTTTGACCGGGGGGAAGTGAGACTTCATTGTAGTGCAGATTTCCTTTGCAAGCTTGCTTGGTTGGCCAAAAAGGGCGTATGCGTTTTTTCCTGAATATATTCAGGAAAAAACGCATACGCCCTTTTTGGCCAAGTGCATCATTGTGGACGTTCTGCCTCTTTTCCTATGCTTTAAATGCAATTCCAGTCTACCTCCTGAAATCGGTTTCCTGCAATTCTGCCCCGCTTTCAAGTCCTCTTGGCAGCCTTACTTCAGTATATTTTTGGACGATAGCTGTCATTTATAACTCTGCAGGTTTGTGAATTACAGTGCCCCTGAGCTCCTTTCTTCAACTCGCTTTCTTGTGAGCTGGCCGCAACACCGCAGGATTGCTTCAGGCCCTAATCTGGTTCCGGCACGGCACGCTGAGCCTTTGGTTAATTCCTCTTCCTGGTGGGAAATGAGAGTTAAATTTGCCCGTCCAGACACCTCCAGCTAGTCTCTCATTGGTTCTCCCTATTCCTGTTCATCTTTCGCAGAAATTGCAAACTGGGCCAAACAGGAGGTTAAAGGCACTGACTCTCCAAGTCGGGAGAGTGTTAGTAAAGCATCTGGAATGTTGCACCCGAGTACCAGGGGATGAGAACTGAGACATATTGGAACACGTCTCCCGATCACACGGTTGATCATACTCTGGGTTCCACGTGCATGTTTTAGCTGAAGGAAGAATCCCTTAAACCTGGAGAGTTGAGACCCGTGGAATGGGTCCCATGCAATATGACTTCAAAGGGTCTTCATTTGCTCACCGAACCTCTCCAATCCTATCACTGCTGCGTTTATGCCCCTGTACACACGCTTGATTTTCTTTCAGAGACATAGCAATCCATAGGTTTTAAGATACTTACTAGTCAGGTACATTCTTAGGCGTTTAATATGGGGTGTTGAGTCCATTTCGTTGAGCAAGGAGTAGTTCTTGTCTATTCCATATTTGGCTTAAGGAACTTTATCTGTGCTCATTTCAATCTCTGGTTTTATGCAGCACCCCAACTCACCTTTCCCCTTAAGCAAGCATAAGTTGGTTTTCTAAATTTGAGACCCTGTTCTGTTTTGTAATCCAGTTCCTGTGTAGCCAAGTTTACATCCCGTGTATTAGTGATATCTTATGATGTTTCTTTTTCTGTGTGACTTATTTCAGTTAGAATCATCATACCTGAATCCACTCATTATGCTGCTACGGGCCTGATGACATAGATTTCATTGCTGAGTGATATTGCATTGTACGTAAGTACCACAACTTCTTTATCCATTTTTCACTTTCTGCGATATTGAACTTGTACCGTAAACGAGGTTCTTGTAAACAGAGCCGTCCCAAACTTTGGGGTGGCTGTGTCTTTTTGATTTTAATTTCCCTAAGCTATAGCACCATAAGTGGAAGTGCCCTAGGCTCTGTTGCTTTGTTTTTTAGATGTTTCAGGAAACACCATACACCTCTCCGGAGTGGCTCTTGGCAATTTACATCCCGCCCATCAGCATAACAAGGCTCCCAGTTCTCCATGGCCTGTCCTGCCTTTCTGGATTTTACACTTTTTTCAGATGGCCCTTTTGACCGGGGGGAAGTGAGACTTCATTGTAGTGCAGATTTCCTTTGCAAGCTTGCTTGGTTGGCCAAAAAGGGCGTATGCGTTTTTTCCTGAATATATTCAGGAAAAAACGCATACGCCCTTTTTGGCCAAGTGCATCATTGTGGACGTTCTGCCTCTTTTCCTATGCTTTACATGCAATTCCAGTCTACCTCCTGAAATCGGTTTCCTGCAATTCTGCCCCGCTTTCAAGTCCTCTTGGCAGCCTTACTTCAGTATATTTTTGGACGATAGCTGTCATTTATAACTCTGCAGGTTTGTGAATTCCAGTGCCCCTGAGCTCCTTTCTTCAACTCGCTTTCTTGTGAGCTGGCCGCAACACCGCAGGATTGCTTCAGGCCCTAATCTGGTTCCGGCACGGCACGCTGAGCCTTTGGTTAATTCCTCTTCCTGGTGGGAAATGAGAGTTAAATTTGCCCGTCCAGACACCTCCAGCTAGTCTCTCATTGGTTCTCCCTATTCCTGTTCATCTTCCGCAGAAATTGCAAACTGGGCCAAACAGGAGGTTAAAGGCACTGACTCTCCAAGTCGGGAGAGTGTTAGTAAAGCGTCTGGAATGTTGCACCCGAGTACCAGGGGACGAGAACTGAGACATATTGGAACACGTCTCCCGATCACACGGTTGATCATACTCTGGGTTCCACGTGCATGTTTTAGCTGAAGGAAGAATCCCTTAAACCTGGAGAGTTGAGACCCGTGGAATGGGTACCATGCAATATGACTTCAAAGGGTCTTCATTTGCTCACCGAACCTCTCCAATCCTATCACTGCTGCGTTTGTGCCCCTGTACACACGCTTGATTTTCTTTCAGAGACATAGCAATCCATAGGTTGTAAGATACTTACTAGTCAGGTACATTCTTAGGCGTTTAATATGGGGTGTTGAGTCCATTTCGTTGAGCAAGGAGTAGTTCTTGTCTATTCCATATTTGGCTTAAGGAACTTTATCTGTGCTCATTTCAATCTCTGGTTTTATGCAGCACCCCAACTCACCGTTCCCCTTAAGCAAGCATAAGTTGGTTTTCTAAATTTGAGACCCTGTTCTGTTTTGTAATCCAGTTCCTGTGTAGCCAAGTTTACATCCCGTGTATTAGTGATATCTTATGATGTTTCTTTTTCTGTGTGACTTATTTCAGTTAGAATCATCATACCTGAATCCACTCATTATGCTGCTACGGGCCTGATGACATAGATTTCATTGCTGAGTGATATTGCATTGTACGTAAGTACCACAACTTCTTTATCCATTTTTCACTTTCTGCGATATTGAACTTGTACCGTAAACGAGGTTCTTGTAAACAGAGCCGTCCCAAACTTTGGGGTGGCTGTGTCTTTTTGATTTTAATTTCCCTAAGCTATAGGACCATAAGTGGAAGTGCCCTAGGCTCTGTTGCTTTGTTTTTTAGATGTTTCAGGAAACACCATACACCTCTCCCGAGTGGCTCTTGGCAATTTACATCCCGCCCATCAGCATAACAAGGCTCCCAGTTCTCCATGGCCTGTCCTGCCTTTCTGGATTTTACACTTTTTTCAGATGGCCCTTTTGACCGGGGGGAAGTGAGACTTCATTGTAGTGCAGATTTCCTTTGCAAGCTTGCTTGGTTGGCCAAAAAGGGCGTATGCGTTTTTTCCTGAATATATTCAGGAAAAAACGCATACGCCCTTTTTGGCCAAGTGCATCATTGTGGACGTTCTGCCTCTTTTCCTATGCTTTAAATGCAATTCCAGTCTACCTCCTGAAATCGGTTTCCTGCAATTCTGCCCCGCTTTCAAGTCCTCTTGGCAGCCTTACTTCAGTATATTTTTGGACGATAGCTGTCATTTATAACTCTGCAGGTTTGTGAATTACAGTGCCCCTGAGCTCCTTTCTTCAACTCGCTTTCTTGTGAGCTGGCCACAACACCGCAGGATTGCTTCAGGCCCTAATCTGGTTCCGGCACGGCACGCTGAGCCTTTGGTTAATTCCTCTTCCTGGTGGGAAATGAGAGTTAAATTTGCCCGTCCAGACACCTCCAGCTAGTCTCTCATTGGTTCTCCCTATTCCTGTTCATCTTCCGCAGAAATTGCAAACTGGGCCAAACAGGAGGTTAAAGGCACTGACTCTCCAAGTCGGGAGAGTGTTAGTAAAGCGTCTGGAATGTTGCACCCGAGTACCAGGGGACGAGAACTGAGACATATTGGAACACGTCTCCCGATCACACGGTTGATCATACTCTGGGTTCCACGTGCATGTTTTAGCTGAAGGAAGAATCCCTTAAACCTGGAGAGTTGAGACCCGTGGAATGGGTACCATGCAATATGACTTCAAAGGGTCTTCATTTGCTCACCGAACCTCTCCAATCCTATCACTGCTGCGTTTATGCCCCTGTACACATGCTTGATTTTCTTTCAGAGACATAGCAGTGCATAGGTTTTAAGATACTTACAAGTCAGGTACATTCTTAGGCGTTTAATATGGGGTGTTGAGTCCATTTCGTTGAGCAAGGAGTAGTTCTTGTCTATTCTATATTTGGCTTAAGGAACTTTATCTGTGCTCATTTCAATCTCTGGTTTTATGCAGCACCCCAACTCACCTTTCCCCTTAAGCAAGCATAAGTTGGTTTTCTAAATTTGAGACCCTGTTCTGTTTTGTAATCCAGTTCCTGTGTAGCCAAGTTTACATCCCGTGTATTAGTGATATCTTATGATGTTTCTTTTTCTGTGTGACTTATTTCAGTTAGAATCATCATACCTGAATCCACTCATTATGCTGCTACGGGCCTGATGACATAGATTTCATTGCTGAGTGATATTGCATTGTACGTAAGTACCACAACTTCTTTATCCATTTTTCACTTTCTGCGATATTGAACTTGTACCGTAAACGAGGTTCTTGTAAACAGAGCCGTCCCAAACTTTGGGGTGGCTGTGTCTTTTTGATTTTAATTTCCCTAAGCTATAGGACCATAAGTGGAAGTGCCCTAGGCTCTGTTGCTTTGTTTTTTAGATGTTTCAGGAAACACCATACACCTCTCCCGAGTGGCTCTTGGCAATTTACATCCCGCCCATCAGCATAACAAGGCTCCCAGTTCTCCATGGCCTGTCCTGCCTTTCTGGATTTTACACTTTTTTCAGATGGCCCTTTTGACCGGGGGGAAGTGAGACTTCATTGTAGTGCAGATTTCCTTTGCAAGCTTGCTTGGTTGGCCAAAAAGGGCGTATGCGTTTTTTCCTGAATATATTCAGGAAAAAACGCATACGCCCTTTTTGGCCAAGTGCATCATTGTGGACGTTCTGCCTCTTTTCCTATGCTTTAAATGCAATTCCAGTCTACCTCCTGAAATCGGTTTCCTGCAATTCTGCCCCGCTTTCAAGTCCTCTTGGCAGCCTTACTTCAGTATATTTTTGGACGATAGCTGTCATTTATAACTCTGCAGGTTTGTGAATTACAGTGCCCCTGAGCTCCTTTCTTCAACTCGCTTTCTTGTGAGCTGGCCGCAACACCGCAGGATTGCTTCAGGCCCTAATCTGGTTCCGGCACGGCACGCTGAGCCTTTGGTTAATTCCTCTTCCTGGTGGGAAATGAGAGTTAAATTTGCCCGTCCAGACACCTCCAGCTAGTCTCTCATTGGTTCTCCCTATTCCTGTTCATCTTCCGCAGAAATTGCAAACTGGGCCAAACAGGAGGTTAAAGGCACTGACTCTCCAAGTCGGGAGAGTGTTAGTAAAGCGTCTGGAATGTTGCACCCGAGTACCAGGGGACGAGAACTGAGACATATTGGAACACGTCTCCCGATCACATGGTTGATCATACTCTGGGTTCCACGTGCATGTTTTAGCTGAAGGAAGAATCCCTTAAACCTGGAGAGTTGAGACCCGTGGAATGGGTACCATGCAATATGACTTCAAAGGGTCTTCATTTGCTCACCGAACCTCTCCAATCCTATCACTGCTGCGTTTATGCCCCTGTACACACGCTTGATTTTCTTTCAGACACATAGCAATCCATAGGTTTTAAGATACTTACTAGTCAGGTACATTCTTAGGCGTTTAATATGGGGTGTTGAGTCCATTTCGTTGAGCAAGGAGTAGTTCTTGTCTATTCCATATTTGGCTTAAGGAACTTTATCTGTGCTCATTTCAATCTCTGGTTTTATGCAGCACCCCAACTCACCTTTCCCCTTAAGCAAGCATAAGTTGGTTTTCTAAATTTGAGACCCTGTTCTGTTTTGTAATCCAGTTCCTGTGTAGCCAAGTTTACATCCCGTGTATTAGTGATATCTTATGATGTTTCTTTTTCTGTGTGACTTATTTCAGTTAGAATCATCATACCTGAATCCACTCATTATGCTGCTACGGGCCTGATGACATAGATTTCATTGCTGAGTGATATTGCATTGTACGTAAGTACCACAACTTCTTTATCCATTTTTCACTTTCTGCGATATTGAACTTGTACCGTAAATGAGGTTCTTGTAAACAGAGCCGTCCCAAACTTTGGGGTGGCTGTGTCTTTTTGATTTTAATTTCCCTAAGCTATAGGACCATAAGTGGAAGTACCCTAGGCTCTGTTGCTTTGTTTTTTAGATGTTTCAGGAAACACCATACACCTCTCCGGAGTGGCTCTTGGCAATTTACATCCCGCCCATCAGCATAACAAGGCTCCCAGTTCTCCATGGCCTGTCCTGCCTTTCTGGATTTTACACTTTTTTCAGATGGCCCTTTTGACCGGGGGGAAGTGAGACTTCATTGTAGTGCAGATTTCCTTTGCAAGCTTGCTTGGTTGGCCAAAAAGGGCGTATGCGTTTTTTCCTGAATATATTCAGGAAAAAACGCATACGCCCTTTTTGGCCAAGTGCATCATTGTGGACGTTCTGCCTCTTTTCCTATGCTTTAAATGCAATTCCAGTCTACCTCCTGAAATCGGTTTCCTGCAATTCTGCCCCGCTTTCAAGTCCTCTTGGCAGCCTTACTTCAGTATATTTTTGGACGATAGCTGTCATTTATAACTCTGCAGGTTTGTGAATTACAGTGCCCCTGAGCTCCTTTCTTCAACTCGCTTTCTTGTGAGCTGGCCGCAACACCGCAGGATTGCTTCAGGCCCTAATCTGGTTCCGGCACGGCACGCTGAGCCTTTGGTTAATTCCTCTTCCTGGTGGGAAATGAGAGTTAAATTTGCCCGTCCAGACACCTCCAGCTAGTCTCTCATTGGTTCTCCCTATTCCTGTTCATCTTTCGCAGAAATTGCAAACTGGGCCAAACAGGAGGTTAAAGGCACTGACTCTCCAAGTCGGGAGAGTGTTAGTAAAGCGTCTGGAATGTTGCACCCGAGTACCAGGGGACGAGAACTGAGACATATTGGAACACGTCTCCCGATCACACGGTTGATCATACTCTGGGTTCCACGTGCATGTTTTAGCTGAAGGAAGAATCCCTTAAACCTGGAGAGTTGAGACCCGTGGAATGGGTCCCATGCAATATGACTTCAAAGGGTCTTCATTTGCTCACCGAACCTCTCCAATCCTATCACTGCTGCGTTTATGCCCCTGTACACACGCTTGATTTTCTTTCAGAGACATAGCAATCCATAGGTTTTAAGATACTTACTAGTCAGGTACATTCTTAGGCGTTTAATATGGGGTGTTGAGTCCATTTCGTTGAGCAAGGAGTAGTTCTTGTCTATTCCATATTTGGCTTAAGGAACTTTATCTGTGCTCATTTCAATCTCTGGTTTTATGCAGCACCCCAACTCACCTTTCCCCTTAAGCAAGCATAAGTTGGTTTTCTAAATTTGAGACCCTGTTCTGTTTTGTAATCCAGTTCCTGTGTAGCCAAGTTTACATCCCGTGTATTAGTGATATCTTATGATGTTTCTTTTTCTGTGTGACTTATTTCAGTTAGAATCATCATACCTGAATCCACTCATTATGCTGCTACGGGCCTGATGACATAGATTTCATTGCTGAGTGATATTGCATTGTACGTAAGTACCACAACTTCTTTATCCATTTTTCACTTTCTGCGATATTGAACTTGTACCGTAAACGAGGTTCTTGTAAACAGAGCCGTCCCAAACTTTGGGGTGGCTGTGTCTTTTTGATTTTAATTTCCCTAAGCTATAGGACCATAAGTGGAAGTGCCCTAGGCTCTGTTGCTTTGTTTTTTAGATGTTTCAGGAAACACCATACACCTCTCCGGAGTGGCTCTTGGCAATTTACATCCCGCCCATCAGCATAACAAGGCTCCCAGTTCTCCATGGCCTGTCCTGCCTTTCTGGATTTTACACTTTTTTCAGATGGCCCTTTTGACCGGGGGGAAGTGAGACTTCATTGTAGTGCAGATTTCCTTTGCAAGCTTGCTTGGTTGGCCAAAAAGGGCGTATGCGTTTTTTCCTGAATATATTCAGGAAAAAACGCATACGCCCTTTTTGGCCAAGTGCATCATTGTGGACGTTCTGCCTCTTTTCCTATGCTTTACATGCAATTCCAGTCTACCTCCTGAAATCGGTTTCCTGCAATTCTGCCCCGCTTTCAAGTCCTCTTGGCAGCCTTACTTCAGTATATTTTTGGACGATAGCTGTCATTTATAACTCTGCAGGTTTGTGAATTCCAGTGCCCCTGAGCTCCTTTCTTCAACTCGCTTTCTTGTGAGCTGGCCGCAACACCGCAGGATTGCTTCAGGCCCTAATCTGGTTCCGGCACGGCACGCTGAGCCTTTGGTTAATTCCTCTTCCTGGTGGGAAATGAGAGTTAAATTTGCCCGTCCAGACACCTCCAGCTAGTCTCTCATTGGTTCTCCCTATTCCTGTTCATCTTCCGCAGAAATTGCAAACTGGGCCAAACAGGAGGTTAAAGGCACTGACTCTCCAAGTCGGGAGAGTGTTAGTAAAGCGTCTGGAATGTTGCACCCGAGTACCAGGGGACGAGAACTGAGACATATTGGAACACGTCTCCCGATCACACGGTTGATCATACTCTGGGTTCCACGTGCATGTTTTAGCTGAAGGAAGAATCCCTTAAACCTGGAGAGTTGAGACCCGTGGAATGGGTACCATGCAATATGACTTCAAAGGGTCTTCATTTGCTCACCGAACCTCTCCAATCCTATCACTGCTGCGTTTATGCCCCTGTACACACGCTTGATTTTCTTTCAGACACATAGCAATCCATAGGTTTTAAGATACTTACTAGTCAGGTACATTCTTAGGCGTTTAATATGGGGTGTTGAGTCCATTTCGTTGAGCAAGGAGTAGTTCTTGTCTATTCCATATTTGGCTTAAGGAACTTTATCTGTGCTCATTTCAATCTCTGGTTTTATGCAGCACCCCAACTCACCGTTCCCCTTAAGCAAGCATAAGTTGGTTTTCTAAATTTGAGACCCTGTTCTGTTTTGTAATCCAGTTCCTGTGTAGCCAAGTTTACATCCCGTGTATTAGTGATATCTTATGATGTTTCTTTTTCTGTGTGACTTATTTCAGTTAGAATCATCATACCTGAATCCACTCATTATGCTGCTATGGGCCTGATGACATAGATTTCATTGCTGAGTGATATTGCATTGTACGTAAGTACCACAACTTCTTTATCCATTTTTCACTTTCTGCGATATTGAACTTGTACCGTAAACGAGGTTCTTGTAAACAGAGCCGTCCCAAACTTTGGGGTGGCTGTGTCTTTTTGATTTTAATTTCCCTAAGCTATAGGACCATAAGTGGAAGTGCCCTAGGCTCTGTTGCTTTGTTTTTTAGATGTTTCAGGAAACACCATACACCTCTCCGGAGTGGCTCTTGGCAATTTACATCCCGCCCATCAGCATAACAAGGCTCCCAGTTCTCCATGGCCTGTCCTGCCTTTCTGGATTTTACACTTTTTTCAGATGGCCCTTTTGACCGGGGGGAAGTGAGACTTCATTGTAGTGCAGATTTCCTTTGCAAGCTTGCTTGGTTGGCCAAAAAGGGCGTATGCGTTTTTTCCTGAATATATTCAGGAAAAAACGCATACGCCCTTTTTGGCCAAGTGCATCATTGTGGACGTTCTGCCTCTTTTCCTATGCTTTAAATGCAATTCCAGTCTACCTCCTGAAATCGGTTTCCTGCAATTCTGCCCCGCTTTCAAGTCCTCTTGGCAGCCTTACTTCAGTATATTTTTGGACGATAGCTGTCATTTATAACTCTGCAGGTTTGTGAATTACAGTGCCCCTGAGCTCCTTTCTTCAACTCGCTTTCTTGTGAGCTGGCCGCAACACCGCAGGATTGCTTCAGGCCCTAATCTGGTTCCGGCACGGCACGCTGAGCCTTTGGTTAATTCCTCTTCCTGGTGGGAAATGAGAGTTAAATTTGCCCGTCCAGACACCTCCAGCTAGTCTCTCATTGGTTCTCCCTATTCCTGTTCATCTTCCGCAGAAATTGCAAACTGGGCCAAACAGGAGGTTAAAGGCACTGACTCTCCAAGTCGGGAGAGTGTTAGTAAAGCGTCTGGAATGTTGCACCCGAGTACCAGGGGACGAGAACTGAGACATATTGGAACACGTCTCCCGATCACACGGTTGATCATACTCTGGGTTCCACGTGCATGTTTTAGCTGAAGGAAGAATCCCTTAAACCTGGAGAGTTGAGACCCGTGGAATGGGTACCATGCAATATGACTTCAAAGGGTCTTCATTTGCTCACCGAACCTCTCCAATCCTATCACTGCTGCGTTTATGCCCCTGTACACACGCTTGATTTTCTTTCAGACACATAGCAATCCATAGGTTTTAAGATACTTACTAGTCAGGTACATTCTTAGGCGTTTAATATGGGGTGTTGAGTCCATTTCGTTGAGCAAGGAGTAGTTCTTGTCTATTCCATATTTGGCTTAAGGAACTTTATCTGTGCTCATTTCAATCTCTGGTTTTATGCAGCACCCCAACTCACCGTTCCCCTTAAGCAAGCATAAGTTGGTTTTCTAAATTTGAGACCCTGTTCTGTTTTGTAATCCAGTTCCTGTGTAGCCAAGTTTACATCCCGTGTATTAGTGATATCTTATGATGTTTCTTTTTCTGTGTGACTTATTTCAGTTAGAATCATCATACCTGAATCCACTCATTATGCTGCTACGGGCCTGATGACATAGATTTCATTGCTGAGTGATATTGCATTGTACGTAAGTACCACAACTTCTTTATCCATTTTTCACTTTCTGCGATATTGAACTTGTACCGTAAACGAGGTTCTTGTAAACAGAGCCGTCCCAAACTTTGGGGTGGCTGTGTCTTTTTGATTTTAATTTCCCTAAGCTATAGGACCATAAGTGGAAGTGCCCTAGGCTCTGTTGCTTTGTTTTTTAGATGTTTCAGGAAACACCATACACCTCTCCGGAGTGGCTCTTGGCAATTTACATCCCGCCCATCAGCATAACAAGGCTCCCAGTTCTCCATGGCCTGTCCTGCCTTTCTGGATTTTACACTTTTTTCAGATGGCCCTTTTGACCGGGGGGAAGTGAGACTTCATTGTAGTGCAGATTTCCTTTGCAAGCTTGCTTGGTTGGCCAAAAAGGGCGTATGCGTTTTTTCCTGAATATATTCAGGAAAAAACGCATACGCCCTTTTTGGCCAAGTGCATCATTGTGGACGTTCTGCCTCTTTTCCTATGCTTTAAATGCAATTCCAGTCTACCTCCTGAAATCGGTTTCCTGCAATTCTGCCCCGCTTTCAAGTCCTCTTGGCAGCCTTACTTCAGTATATTTTTGGACGATAGCTGTCATTTATAACTCTGCAGGTTTGTGAATTACAGTGCCCCTGAGCTCCTTTCTTCAACTCGCTTTCTTGTGAGCTGGCCGCAACACCGCAGGATTGCTTCAGGCCCTAATCTGGTTCCGGCACGGCACGCTGAGCCTTTGGTTAATTCCTCTTCCTGGTGGGAAATGAGAGTTAAATTTGCCCGTCCAGACACCTCCAGCTAGTCTCTCATTGGTTCTCCCTATTCCTGTTCATCTTCCGCAGAAATTGCAAACTGGGCCAAACAGGAGGTTAAAGGCACTGACTCTCCAAGTCGGGAGAGTGTTAGTAAAGCGTCTGGAATGTTGCACCCGAGTACCAGGGGACGAGAACTGAGACATATTGGAACACGTCTCCCGATCACACGGTTGATCATACTCTGGGTTCCACGTGCATGTTTTAGCTGAAGGAAGAATCCCTTAAACCTGGAGAGTTGAGACCCGTGGAATGGGTACCATGCAATATGACTTCAAAGGGTCTTCATTTGCTCACCGAACCTCTCCAATCCTATCACTGCTGCGTTTATGCCCCTGTACACACGCTTGATTTTCTTTCAGACACATAGCAATCCATAGGTTTTAAGATACTTACTAGTCAGGTACATTCTTAGGCGTTTAATATGGGGTGTTGAGTCCATTTCGTTGAGCAAGGAGTAGTTCTTGTCTATTCCATATTTGGCTTAAGGAACTTTATCTGTGCTCATTTCAATCTCTGGTTTTATGCAGCACCCCAACTCACCTTTCCCCTTAAGCAAGCATAAGTTGGTTTTCTAAATTTGAGACCCTGTTCTGTTTTGTAATCCAGTTCCTGTGTAGCCAAGTTTACATCCCGTGTATTAGTGATATCTTATGATGTTTCTTTTTCTGTGTGACTTATTTCAGTTAGAATCATCATACCTGAATCCACTCATTATGCTGCTCCGGGCCTGATGACATAGATTTCATTGCTGAGTGATATTGCATTGTACGTAAGTACCACAACTTCTTTATCCATTTTTCACTTTCTGCGATATTGAACTTGTACCGTAAACGAGGTTCTTGTAAACAGAGCCGTCCCAAACTTTGGGGTGGCTGTGTCTTTTTGATTTTAATTTCCCTAAGCTATAGGACCATAAGTGGAAGTGCCCTAGGCTCTGTTGCTTTGTTTTTTAGATGTTTCAGGAAACACCATACACCTCTCCCGAGTGGCTGTTGGCAATTTACATCCCGCCCATCAGCATAACAAGGCTCCCAGTTCTCCATGGCCTGTCCTGCCTTTCTGGATTTTACACTTTTTTCAGATGGCCCTTTTGACCGGGGGGAAGTGAGACTTCATTGTAGTGCAGATTTCCTTTGCAAGCTTGCTTGGTTGGCCAAAAAGGGCGTATGCGTTTTTTCCTGAATATATTCAGGAAAAAACGCATACGCCCTTTTTGGCCAAGTGCATCATTGTGGACGTTCTGCCTCTTTTCCTATGCTTTAAATGCAATTCCAGTCTACCTCCTGAAATCGGTTTCCTGCAATTCTGCCCCGCTTTCAAGTCCTCTTGGCAGCCTTACTTCAGTATATTTTTGGACGATAGCTGTCATTTATAACTCTGCAGGTTTGTGAATTACAGTGCCCCTGAGCTCCTTTCTTCAACTCGCTTTCTTGTGAGCTGGCCGCAACACCGCAGGATTGCTTCAGGCCCTAATCTGGTTCCGGCACGGCACGCTGAGCCTTTGGTTAATTCCTCTTCCTGGTGGGAAATGAGAGTTAAATTTGCCCGTCCAGACACCTCCAGCTAGTCTCTCATTGGTTCTCCCTATTCCTGTTCATCTTCCGCAGAAATTGCAAACTGGGCCAAACAGGAGGTTAAAGGCACTGACTCTCCAAGTCGGGAGAGTGTTAGTAAAGCGTCTGGAATGTTGCACCCGAGTACCAGGGGACGAGAACTGAGACATATTGGAACACGTCTCCCGATCACACGGTTGATCATACTCTGGGTTCCACGTGCATGTTTTAGCTGAAGGAAGAATCCCTTAAACCTGGAGAGTTGAGACCCGTGGAATGGGTACCATGCAATATGACTTCAAAGGGTCTTCATTTGCTCACCGAACCTCTCCAATCCTATCACTGCTGCGTTTATGCCCCTGTACACACGCTTGATTTTCTTTCAGACACATAGCAATCCATAGGTTTTAAGATACTTACTAGTCAGGTACATTCTTAGGCGTTTAATATGGGGTGTTGAGTCCATTTCGTTGAGCAAGGAGTAGTTCTTGTCTATTCCATATTTGGCTTAAGGAACTTTATCTGTGCTCATTTCAATCTCTGGTTTTATGCAGCACCCCAACTCACCTTTCCCCTTAAGCAAGCATAAGTTGGTTTTCTAAATTTGAGACCCTGTTCTGTTTTGTAATCCAGTTCCTGTGTAGCCAAGTTTACATTCCGTGTATTAGTGATATCTTATGATGTTTCTTTTTCTGTGTGACTTATTTCAGTTAGAATCATCATACCTGAATCCACTCATTATGCTGCTACGGGCCTGATGACATAGATTTCATTGCTGAGTGATATTGCATTGTACGTAAGTACCACAACTTCTTTATCCATTTTTCACTTTCTGCGATATTGAACTTGTACCGTAAACGAGGTTCTTGTAAACAGAGCCGTCCCAAACTTTGGGGTGGCTGTGTCTTTTTGATTTTAATTTCCCTAAGCTATAGGACCATAAGTGGAAGTGCCCTAGGCTCTGTTGCTTTGTTTTTTAGATGTTTCAGGAAACACCATACACCTCTCCGGAGTGGCTCTTGGCAATTTACATCCCGCCCATCAGCATAACAAGGCTCCCAGTTCTCCATGGCCTGTCCTGCCTTTCTGGATTTTACACTTTTTTCAGATGGCCCTTTTGACCGGGGGGAAGTGAGACTTCATTGTAGTGCAGATTTCCTTTGCAAGCTTGCTTGGTTGGCCAAAAAGGGCGTATGCGTTTTTTCCTGAATATATTCAGGAAAAAACGCATACGCCCTTTTTGGCCAAGTGCATCATTGTGGACGTTCTGCCTCTTTTCCTATGCTTTAAATGCAATTCCAGTCTACCTCCTGAAATCGGTTTCCTGCAATTCTGCCCCGCTTTCAAGTCCTCTTGGCAGCCTTACTTCAGTATATTTTTGGACGATAGCTGTCATTTATAACTCTGCAGGTTTGTGAATTACAGTGCCCCTGAGCTCCTTTCTTCAACTCGCTTTCTTGTGAGCTGGCCGCAACACCGCAGGATTGCTTCAGGCCCTAATCTGGTTCCGGCACGGCACGCTGAGCCTTTGGTTAATTCCTCTTCCTGGTGGGAAATGAGAGTTAAATTTGCCCGTCCAGACACCTCCAGCTAGTCTCTCATTGGTTCTCCCTATTCCTGTTCATCTTCCGCAGAAATTGCAAACTGGGCCAAACAGGAGGTTAAAGGCACTGACTCTCCAAGTCGGGAGAGTGTTAGTAAAGCGTCTGGAATGTTGCACCCGAGTACCAGGGGACGAGAACTGAGACATATTGGAACACGTCTCCCGATCACACGGTTGATCATACTCTGGGTTCCACGTGCATGTTTTAGCTGAAGGAAGAATCCCTTAAACCTGGAGAGTTGAGACCCGTGGAATGGGTACCATGCAATATGACTTCAAAGGGTCTTCATTTGCTCACCGAACCTCTCCAATCCTATCACTGCTGCGTTTATGCCCCTGTACACACGCTTGATTTTCTTTCAGACACATAGCAATCCATAGGTTTTAAGATACTTACTAGTCAGGTACATTCTTAGGCGTTTAATATGGGGTGTTGAGTCCATTTCGTTGAGCAAGGAGTAGTTCTTGTCTATTCCATATTTGGCTTAAGGAACTTTATCTGTGCTCATTTCAATCTCTGGTTTTATGCAGCACCCCAACTCACCGTTCCCCTTAAGCAAGCATAAGTTGGTTTTCTAAATTTGAGACCCTGTTCTGTTTTGTAATCCAGTTCCTGTGTAGCCAAGTTTACATCCCGTGTATTAGTGATATCTTATGATGTTTCTTTTTCTGTGTGACTTATTTCAGTTAGAATCATCATACCTGAATCCACTCATTATGCTGCTACGGGCCTGATGACATAGATTTCATTGCTGAGTGATATTGCATTGTACGTAAGTACCACAACTTCTTTATCCATTTTTCACTTTCTGCGATATTGAACTTGTACCGTAAACGAGGTTCTTGTAAACAGAGCCGTCCCAAACTTTGGGGTGGCTGTGTCTTTTTGATTTTAATTTCCCTAAGCTATAGGACCATAAGTGGAAGTGCCCTAGGCTCTGTTGCTTTGTTTTTTAGATGTTTCAGGAAACACCATACACCTCTCCCGAGTGGCTGTTGGCAATTTACATCCCGCCCATCAGCATAACAAGGCTCCCAGTTCTCCATGGCCTGTCCTGCCTTTCTGGATTTTACACTTTTTTCAGATGGCCCTTTTGACCGGGGGGAAGTGAGACTTCATTGTAGTGCAGATTTCCTTTGCAAGCTTGCTTGGTTGGCCAAAAAGGGCGTATGCGTTTTTTCCTGAATATATTCAGGAAAAAACGCATACGCCCTTTTTGGCCAAGTGCATCATTGTGGACGTTCTGCCTCTTTTCCTATGCTTTAAATGCAATTCCAGTCTACCTCCTGAAATCGGTTTCCTGCAATTCTGCCCCGCTTTCAAGTCCTCTTGGCAGCCTTACTTCAGTATATTTTTGGACGATAGCTGTCATTTATAACTCTGCAGGTTTGTGAATTACAGTGCCCCTGAGCTCCTTTCTTCAACTCGCTTTCTTGTGAGCTGGCCGCAACACCGCAGGATTGCTTCAGGCCCTAATCTGGTTCCGGCACGGCACGCTGAGCCTTTGGTTAATTCCTCTTCCTGGTGGGAAATGAGAGTTAAATTTGCCCGTCCAGACACCTCCAGCTAGTCTCTCATTGGTTCTCCCTATTCCTGTTCATCTTCCGCAGAAATTGCAAACTGGGCCAAACAGGAGGTTAAAGGCACTGACTCTCCAAGTCGGGAGAGTGTTAGTAAAGCGTCTGGAATGTTGCACCCGAGTACCAGGGGACGAGAACTGAGACATATTGGAACACGTCTCCCGATCACACGGTTGATCATACTCTGGGTTCCACGTGCATGTTTTAGCTGAAGGAAGAATCCCTTAAACCTGGAGAGTTGAGACCCGTGGAATGGGTACCATGCAATATGACTTCAAAGGGTCTTCATTTGCTCACCGAACCTCTCCAATCCTATCACTGCTGCGTTTATGCCCCTGTACACACGCTTGATTTTCTTTCAGACACATAGCAATCCATAGGTTTTAAGATACTTACTAGTCAGGTACATTCTTAGGCGTTTAATATGGGGTGTTGAGTCCATTTCGTTGAGCAAGGAGTAGTTCTTGTCTATTCCATATTTGGCTTAAGGAACTTTATCTGTGCTCATTTCAATCTCTGGTTTTATGCAGCACCCCAACTCACCTTTCCCCTTAAGCAAGCATAAGTTGGTTTTCTAAATTTGAGACCCTGTTCTGTTTTGTAATCCAGTTCCTGTGTAGCCAAGTTTACATCCCGTGTATTAGTGATATCTTATGATGTTTCTTTTTCTGTGTGACTTATTTCAGTTAGAATCATCATACCTGAATCCACTCATTATGCTGCTACGGGCCTGATGACATAGATTTCATTGCTGAGTGATATTGCATTGTACGTAAGTACCACAACTTCTTTATCCATTTTTCACTTTCTGCGATATTGAACTTGTACCGTAAACGAGGTTCTTGTAAACAGAGCCGTCCCAAACTTTGGGGTGGCTGTGTCTTTTTGATTTTAATTTCCCTAAGCTATAGGACCATAAGTGGAAGTGCCCTAGGCTCTGTTGCTTTGTTTTTTAGATGTTTCAGGAAACACCATACACCTCTCCCGAGTGGCTGTTGGCAATTTACATCCCGCCCATCAGCATAACAAGGCTCCCAGTTCTCCATGGCCTGTCCTGCCTTTCTGGATTTTACACTTTTTTCAGATGGCCCTTTTGACCGGGGGGAAGTGAGACTTCATTGTAGTGCAGATTTCCTTTGCAAGCTTGCTTGGTTGGCCAAAAAGGGCGTATGCGTTTTTTCCTGAATATATTCAGGAAAAAACGCATACGCCCTTTTTGGCCAAGTGCATCATTGTGGACGTTCTGCCTCTTTTCCTATGCTTTAAATGGAATTCCAGTCTACCTCCTGAAATCGGTTTCCTGCAATTCTGCCCCGCTTTCAAGTCCTCTTGGCAGCCTTACTTCAGTATATTTTTGGACGATAGCTGTCATTTATAACTCTGCAGGTTTGTGAATTACAGTGCCCCTGAGCTCCTTTCTTCAACTCGCTTTCTTGTGAGCTGGCCGCAACACCGCAGGATTGCTTCAGGCCCTAATCTGGTTCCGGCACGGCACGCTGAGCCTTTGGTTAATTCCTCTTCCTGGTGGGAAATGAGAGTTAAATTTGCCCGTCCAGACACCTCCAGCTAGTCTCTCATTGGTTCTCCCTATTCCTGTTCATCTTCCGCAGAAATTGCAAACTGGGCCAAACAGGAGGTTAAAGGCACTGACTCTCCAAGTCGGGAGAGTGTTAGTAAAGCGTCTGGAATGTTGCACCCGAGTACCAGGGGACGAGAACTGAGACATATTGGAACACGTCTCCCGATCACACGGTTGATCATACTCTGGGTTCCACGTGCATGTTTTAGCTGAAGGAAGAATCCCTTAAACCTGGAGAGTTGAGACCCGTGGAATGGGTACCATGCAATATGACTTCAAAGGGTCTTCATTTGCTCACCGAACCTCTCCAATCCTATCACTGCTGCGTTTATGCCCCTGTACACACGCTTGATTTTCTTTCAGACACATAGCAATCCATAGGTTTTAAGATACTTACTAGTCAGGTACATTCTTAGGCGTTTAATATGGGGTGTTGAGTCCATTTCGTTGAGCAAGGAGTAGTTCTTGTCTATTCCATATTTGGCTTAAGGAACTTTATCTGTGCTCATTTCAATCTCTGGTTTTATGCAGCACCCCAACTCACCTTTCCCCTTAAGCAAGCATAAGTTGGTTTTCTAAATTTGAGACCCTGTTCTGTTTTGTAATCCAGTTCCTGTGTAGCCAAGTTTACATCCCGTGTATTAGTGATATCTTATGATGTTTCTTTTTCTGTGTGACTTATTTCAGTTAGAATCATCATACCTGAATCCACTCATTATGCTGCTACGGGCCTGATGACATAGATTTCATTGCTGAGTGATATTGCATTGTACGTAAGTACCACAACTTCTTTATCCATTTTTCACTTTCTGCGATATTGAACTTGTACCGTAAACGAGGTTCTTGTAAACAGAGCCGTCCCAAACTTTGGGGTGGCTGTGTCTTTTTGATTTTAATTTCCCTAAGCTATAGGACCATAAGTGGAAGTGCCCTAGGCTCTGTTGCTTTGTTTTTTAGATGTTTCAGGAAACACCATACACCTCTCCCGAGTGGCTGTTGGCAATTTACATCCCGCCCATCAGCATAACAAGGCTCCCAGTTCTCCATGGCCTGTCCTGCCTTTCTGGATTTTACACTTTTTTCAGATGGCCCTTTTGACCGGGGGGAAGTGAGACTTCATTGTAGTGCAGATTTCCTTTGCAAGCTTGCTTGGTTGGCCAAAAAGGGCGTATGCGTTTTTTCCTGAATATATTCAGGAAAAAACGCATACGCCCTTTTTGGCCAAGCGCATCATTGTGGACGTTCTGCCTCTTTTCCTATGCTTTAAATGCAATTCCAGTCTACCTCCTGAAATCGGTTTCCTGCAATTCTGCCCCGCTTTCAAGTCCTCTTGGCAGCCTTACTTCAGTATATTTTTGGACGATAGCTGTCATTTATAACTCTGCAGGTTTGTGAATTACAGTGCCCCTGAGCTCCTTTCTTCAACTCGCTTTCTTGTGAGCTGGCCGCAACACCGCAGGATTGCTTCAGGCCCTAATCTGGTTCCGGCACGGCACGCTGAGCCTTTGGTTAATTCCTCTTCCTGGTGGGAAATGAGAGTTAAATTTGCCCGTCCAGACACCTCCAGCTAGTCTCTCATTGGTTCTCCCTATTCCTGTTCATCTTCCGCAGAAATTGCAAACTGGGCCAAACAGGAGGTTAAAGGCACTGACTCTCCAAGTCGGGAGAGTGTTAGTAAAGCGTCTGGAATGTTGCACCCGAGTACCAGGGGACGAGAACTGAGACATATTGGAACACGTCTCCCGATCACACGGTTGATCATACTCTGGGTTCCACGTGCATGTTTTAGCTGAAGGAAGAATCCCTTAAACCTGGAGAGTTGAGACCCGTGGAATGGGTACCATGCAATATGACTTCAAAGGGTCTTCATTTGCTCACCGAACCTCTCCAATCCTATCACTGCTGCGTTTATGCCCCTGTACACACGCTTGATTTTCTTTCAGACACATAGCAATCCATAGGTTTTAAGATACTTACTAGTCAGGTACATTCTTAGGCGTTTAATATGGGGTGTTGAGTCCATTTCGTTGAGCAAGGAGTAGTTCTTGTCTATTCCATATTTGGCTTAAGGAACTTTATCTGTGCTCATTTCAATCTCTGGTTTTATGCAGCACCCCAACTCACCTTTCCCCTTAAGCAAGCATAAGTTGGTTTTCTAAATTTGAGACCCTGTTCTGTTTTGTAATCCAGTTCCTGTGTAGCCAAGTTTACATCCCGTGTATTAGTGATATCTTATGATGTTTCTTTTTCTGTGTGACTTATTTCAGTTAGAATCATCATACCTGAATCCACTCATTATGCTGCTACGGGCCTGATGACATAGATTTCATTGCTGAGTGATATTGCATTGTACGTAAGTACCACAACTTCTTTATCCATTTTTCACTTTCTGCGATATTGAACTTGTACCGTAAACGAGGTTCTTGTAAACAGAGCCGTCCCAAACTTTGGGGTGGCTGTGTCTTTTTGATTTTAATTTCCCTAAGCTATAGGACCATAAGTGGAAGTGCCCTAGGCTCTGTTGCTTTGTTTTTTAGATGTTTCAGGAAACACCATACACCTCTCCCGAGTGGCTGTTGGCAATTTACATCCCGCCCATCAGCATAACAAGGCTCCCAGTTCTCCATGGCCTGTCCTGCCTTTCTGGATTTTACACTTTTTTCAGATGGCCCTTTTGACCGGGGGGAAGTGAGACTTCATTGTAGTGCAGATTTCCTTTGCAAGCTTGCTTGGTTGGCCAAAAAGGGCGTATGCGTTTTTTCCTGAATATATTCAGGAAAAAACGCATACGCCCTTTTTGGCCAAGTGCATCATTGTGGACGTTCTGCCTCTTTTCCTATGCTTTAAATGCAATTCCAGTCTACCTCCTGAAATCGGTTTCCTGCAATTCTGCCCCGCTTTCAAGTCCTCTTGGCAGCCTTACTTCAGTATATTTTTGGACGATAGCTGTCATTTATAACTCTGCAGGTTTGTGAATTACAGTGCCCCTGAGCTCCTTTCTTCAACTCGCTTTCTTGTGAGCTGGCCGCAACACCGCAGGATTGCTTCAGGCCCTAATCTGGTTCCGGCACGGCACGCTGAGCCTTTGGTTAATTCCTCTTCCTGGTGGGAAATGAGAGTTAAATTTGCCCGTCCAGACACCTCCAGCTAGTCTCTCATTGGTTCTCCCTATTCCTGTTCATCTTCCGCAGAAATTGCAAACTGGGCCAAACAGGAGGTTAAAGGCACTGACTCTCCAAGTCGGGAGAGTGTTAGTAAAGCGTCTGGAATGTTGCACCCGAGTACCAGGGGACGAGAACTGAGACATATTGGAACACGTCTCCCGATCACACGGTTGATCATACTCTGGGTTCCACATGCATGTTTTAGCTGAAGGAAGAATCCCTTAAACCTGGAGAGTTGAGACCCGTGGAATGGGTACCATGCAATATGACTTCAAAGGGTCTTCATTTGCTCACCGAACCTCTCCAATCCTATCACTGCTGCGTTTGTGCCCCTGTACACACACTTGATTTTCTTTCAGAGACATAGCAATCCATAGGTTTTAAGATACTTACTAGTCAGGTACATTCTTAGGCGTTTAATATGGGGTGTTGAGTCCATTTCGTTGAGCAAGGAGTAGTTCTTGTCTATTCCATATTTGGCTTAAGGAACTTTATCTGTGCTCATTTCAATCTCTGGTTTTATGCAGCACCCCAACTCACCTTTCCCCTTAAGCAAGCATAAGTTGGTTTTCTAAATTTGAGACCCTGTTCTGTTTTGTAATCCAGTTCCTGTGTAGCCAAGTTTACATCCCGTGTATTAGTGATATCTTATGATGTTTCTTTTTCTGTGTGACTTATTTCAGTTAGAATCATCATACCTGAATCCACTCATTATGCTGCTACGGGCCTGATGACATAGATTTCATTGCTGAGTGATATTGCATTGTACGTAAGTACCACAACTTCTTTATCCATTTTTCACTTTCTGCGATATTGAACTTGTACCGTAAACGAGGTTCTTGTAAACAGAGCCGTCCCAAACTTTGGGGTGGCTGTGTCTTTTTGATTTTAATTTCCCTAAGCTATAGGACCATAAGTGGAAGTGCCCTAGGCTCTGTTGCTTTGTTTTTTAGATGTTTCAGGAAACACCATACACCTCTCCCGAGTGGCTGTTGGCAATTTACATCCCGCCCATCAGCATAACAAGGCTCCCAGTTCTCCATGGCCTGTCCTGCCTTTCTGGATTTTACACTTTTTTCAGATGGCCCTTTTGACCGGGGGGAAGTGAGACTTCATTGTAGTGCAGATTTCCTTTGCAAGCTTGCTTGGTTGGCCAAAAAGGGCGTATGCGTTTTTTCCTGAATATATTCAGGAAAAAACGCATACGCCCTTTTTGGCCAAGTGCATCATTGTGGACGTTCTGCCTCTTTTCCTATGCTTTAAATGCAATTCCAGTCTACCTCCTGAAATCGGTTTCCTGCAATTCTGCCCCGCTTTCAAGTCCTCTTGGCAGCCTTACTTCAGTATATTTTTGGACGATAGCTGTCATTTATAACTCTGCAGGTTTGTGAATTACAGTGCCCCTGAGCTCCTTTCTTCAACTCGCTTTCTTGTGAGCTGGCCGCAACACCGCAGGATTGCTTCAGGCCCTAATCTGGTTCCGGCACGGCACGCTGAGCCTTTGGTTAATTCCTCTTCCTGGTGGGAAATGAGAGTTAAATTTGCCCGTCCAGACACCTCCAGCTAGTCTCTCATTGGTTCTCCCTATTCCTGTTCATCTTCCGCAGAAATTGCAAACTGGGCCAAACAGGAGGTTAAAGGCACTGACTCTCCAAGTCGGGAGAGTGTTAGTAAAGCGTCTGGAATGTTGCACCCGAGTACCAGGGGACGAGAACTGAGACATATTGGAACACGTCTCCCGATCACACGGTTGATCATACTCTGGGTTCCACGTGCATGTTTTAGCTGAAGGAAGAATCCCTTAAACCTGGAGAGTTGAGACCCGTGGAATGGGTACCATGCAATATGACTTCAAAGGGTCTTCATTTGCTCACCGAACCTCTCCAATCCTATCACTGCTGCGTTTATGCCCCTGTACACACGCTTGATTTTCTTTCAGACACATAGCAATCCATAGGTTTTAAGATACTTACTAGTCAGGTACATTCTTAGGCGTTTAATATGGGGTGTTGAGTCCATTTCGTTGAGCAAGGAGTAGTTCTTGTCTATTCCATATTTGGCTTAAGGAACTTTATCTGTGCTCATTTCAATCTCTGGTTTTATGCAGCACCCCAACTCACCTTTCCCCTTAAGCAAGCATAAGTTGGTTTTCTAAATTTGAGACCCTGTTCTGTTTTGTAATCCAGTTCCTGTGTAGCCAAGTTTACATCCCGTGTATTAGTGATATCTTATGATGTTTCTTTTTCTGTGTGACTTATTTCAGTTAGAATCATCATACCTGAATCCACTCATTATGCTGCTACGGGCCTGATGACATAGATTTCATTGCTGAGTGATATTGCATTGTACGTAAGTACCACAACTTCTTTATCCATTTTTCACTTTCTGCGATATTGAACTTGTACCGTAAACGAGGTTCTTGTAAACAGAGCCGTCCCAAACTTTGGGGTGGCTGTGTCTTTTTGATTTTAATTTCCCTAAGCTATAGGACCATAAGTGGAAGTGCCCTAGGCTCTGTTGCTTTGTTTTTTAGATGTTTCAGGAAACACCATACACCTCTCCCGAGTGGCTGTTGGCAATTTACATCCCGCCCATCAGCATAACAAGGCTCCCAGTTCTCCATGGCCTGTCCTGCCTTTCTGGATTTTACACTTTTTTCAGATGGCCCTTTTGACCGGGGGGAAGTGAGACTTCATTGTAGTGCAGATTTCCTTTGCAAGCTTGCTTGGTTGGCCAAAAAGGGCGTATGCGTTTTTTCCTGAATATATTCAGGAAAAAACGCATACGCCCTTTTTGGCCAAGCGCATCATTGTGGACGTTCTGCCTCTTTTCCTATGCTTTAAATGCAATTCCAGTCTACCTCCTGAAATCGGTTTCCTGCAATTCTGCCCCGCTTTCAAGTCCTCTTGGCAGCCTTACTTCAGTATATTTTTGGACGATAGCTGTCATTTATAACTCTGCAGGTTTGTGAATTACAGTGCCCCTGAGCTCCTTTCTTCAACTCGCTTTCTTGTGAGCTGGCCGCAACACCGCAGGATTGCTTCAGGCCCTAATCTGGTTCCGGCACGGCACGCTGAGCCTTTGGTTAATTCCTCTTCCTGGTGGGAAATGAGAGTTAAATTTGCCCGTCCAGACACCTCCAGCTAGTCTCTCATTGGTTCTCCCTATTCCTGTTCATCTTCCGCAGAAATTGCAAACTGGGCCAAACAGGAGGTTAAAGGCACTGACTCTCCAAGTCGGGAGAGTGTTAGTAAAGCGTCTGGAATGTTGCACCCGAGTACCAGGGGACGAGAACTGAGACATATTGGAACACGTCTCCCGATCACACGGTTGATCATACTCTGGGTTCCACGTGCATGTTTTAGCTGAAGGAAGAATCCCTTAAACCTGGAGAGTTGAGACCCGTGGAATGGGTACCATGCAATATGACTTCAAAGGGTCTTCATTTGCTCACCGAACCTCTCCAATCCTATCACTGCTGCGTTTATGCCCCTGTACACACGCTTGATTTTCTTTCAGACACATAGCAATCCATAGGTTTTAAGATACTTACTAGTCAGGTACATTCTTAGGCGTTTAATATGGGGTGTTGAGTCCATTTCGTTGAGCAAGGAGTAGTTCTTGTCTATTCCATATTTGGCTTAAGGAACTTTATCTGTGCTCATTTCAATCTCTGGTTTTATGCAGCACCCCAACTCACCTTTCCCCTTAAGCAAGCATAAGTTGGTTTTCTAAATTTGAGACCCTGTTCTGTTTTGTAATCCAGTTCCTGTGTAGCCAAGTTTACATCCCGTGTATTAGTGATATCTTATGATGTTTCTTTTTCTGTGTGACTTATTTCAGTTAGAATCATCATACCTGAATCCACTCATTATGCTGCTACGGGCCTGATGACATAGATTTCATTGCTGAGTGATATTGCATTGTACGTAAGTACCACAACTTCTTTATCCATTTTTCACTTTCTGCGATATTGAACTTGTACCGTAAACGAGGTTCTTGTAAACAGAGCCGTCCCAAACTTTGGGGTGGCTGTGTCTTTTTGATTTTAATTTCCCTAAGCTATAGGACCATAAGTGGAAGTGCCCTAGGCTCTGTTGCTTTGTTTTTTAGATGTTTCAGGAAACACCATACACCTCTCCCGAGTGGCTGTTGGCAATTTACATCCCGCCCATCAGCATAACAAGGCTCCCAGTTCTCCATGGCCTGTCCTGCCTTTCTGGATTTTACACTTTTTTCAGATGGCCCTTTTGACCGGGGGGAAGTGAGACTTCATTGTAGTGCAGATTTCCTTTGCAAGCTTGCTTGGTTGGCCAAAAAGGGCGTATGCGTTTTTTCCTGAATATATTCAGGAAAAAACGCATACGCCCTTTTTGGCCAAGTGCATCATTGTGGACGTTCTGCCTCTTTTCCTATGCTTTAAATGCAATTCCAGTCTACCTCCTGAAATCGGTTTCCTGCAATTCTGCCCCGCTTTCAAGTCCTCTTGGCAGCCTTACTTCAGTATATTTTTGGACGATAGCTGTCATTTATAACTCTGCAGGTTTGTGAATTACAGTGCCCCTGAGCTCCTTTCTTCAACTCGCTTTCTTGTGAGCTGGCCGCAACACCGCAGGATTGCTTCAGGCCCTAATCTGGTTCCGGCACGGCACGCTGAGCCTTTGGTTAATTCCTCTTCCTGGTGGGAAATGAGAGTTAAATTTGCCCGTCCAGACACCTCCAGCTAGTCTCTCATTGGTTCTCCCTATTCCTGTTCATCTTCCGCAGAAATTGCAAACTGGGCCAAACAGGAGGTTAAAGGCACTGACTCTCCAAGTCGGGAGAGTGTTAGTAAAGCGTCTGGAATGTTGCACCCGAGTACCAGGGGACGAGAACTGAGACATATTGGAACACGTCTCCCGATCACACGGTTGATCATACTCTGGGTTCCACGTGCATGTTTTAGCTGAAGGAAGAATCCCTTAAACCTGGAGAGTTGAGACCCGTGGAATGGGTACCATGCAATATGACTTCAAAGGGTCTTCATTTGCTCACCGAACCTCTCCAATCCTATCACTGCTGCGTTTATGCCCCTGTACACACGCTTGATTTTCTTTCAGACACATAGCAATCCATAGGTTTTAAGATACTTACTAGTCAGGTACATTCTTAGGCGTTTAATATGGGGTGTTGAGTCCATTTCGTTGAGCAAGGAGTAGTTCTTGTCTATTCCATATTTGGCTTAAGGAACTTTATCTGTGCTCATTTCAATCTCTGGTTTTATGCAGCACCCCAACTCACCTTTCCCCTTAAGCAAGCATAAGTTGGTTTTCTAAATTTGAGACCCTGTTCTGTTTTGTAATCCAGTTCCTGTGTAGCCAAGTTTACATCCCGTGTATTAGTGATATCTTATGATGTTTCTTTTTCTGTGTGACTTATTTCAGTTAGAATCATCATACCTGAATCCACTCATTATGCTGCTACGGGCCTGATGACATAGATTTCATTGCTGAGTGATATTGCATTGTACGTAAGTACCACAACTTCTTTATCCATTTTTCACTTTCTGCGATATTGAACTTGTACCGTAAACGAGGTTCTTGTAAACAGAGCCGTCCCAAACTTTGGGGTGGCTGTGTCTTTTTGATTTTAATTTCCCTAAGCTATAGGACCATAAGTGGAAGTGCCCTAGGCTCTGTTGCTTTGTTTTTTAGATGTTTCAGGAAACACCATACACCTCTCCCGAGTGGCTGTTGGCAATTTACATCCCGCCCATCAGCATAACAAGGCTCCCAGTTCTCCATGGCCTGTCCTGCCTTTCTGGATTTTACACTTTTTTGAGATGGCCCTTTTGACCGGGGGGAAGTGAGACTTCATTGTAGTGCAGATTTCCTTTGCAAGCTTGCTTGGTTGGCCAAAAAGGGCGTATGCGTTTTTTCCTGAATATATTCAGGAAAAAACGCATACGCCCTTTTTGGCCAAGTGCATCATTGTGGACGTTCTGCCTCTTTTCCTATGCTTTAAATGCAATTCCAGTCTACCTCCTGAAATCGGTTTCCTGCAATTCTGCCCCGCTTTCAAGTCCTCTTGGCAGCCTTACTTCAGTATATTTTTGGACGATAGCTGTCATTTATAACTCTGCAGGTTTGTGAATTACAGTGCCCCTGAGCTCCTTTCTTCAACTCGCTTTCTTGTGAGCTGGCCGCAACACCGCAGGATTGCTTCAGGCCCTAATCTGGTTCCGGCACGGCACGCTGAGCCTTTGGTTAATTCCTCTTCCTGGTGGGAAATGAGAGTTAAATTTGCCCGTCCAGACACCTCCAGCTAGTCTCTCATTGGTTCTCCCTATTCCTGTTCATCTTCCGCAGAAATTGCAAACTGGGCCAAACAGGAGGTTAAAGGCACTGACTCTCCAAGTCGGGAGAGTGTTAGTAAAGCGTCTGGAATGTTGCACCCGAGTACCAGGGGACGAGAACTGAGACATATTGGAACACGTCTCCCGATCACACGGTTGATCATACTCTGGGTTCCACGTGCATGTTTTAGCTGAAGGAAGAATCCCTTAAACCTGGAGAGTTGAGACCCGTGGAATGGGTACCATGCAATATGACTTCAAAGGGTCTTCATTTGCTCACCGAACCTCTCCAATCCTATCACTGCTGCGTTTATGCCCCTGTACACACGCTTGATTTTCTTTCAGACACATAGCAATCCATAGGTTTTAAGATACTTACTAGTCAGGTACATTCTTAGGCGTTTAATATGGGGTGTTGAGTCCATTTCGTTGAGCAAGGAGTAGTTCTTGTCTATTCCATATTTGGCTTAAGGAACTTTATCTGTGCTCATTTCAATCTCTGGTTTTATGCAGCACCCCAACTCACCTTTCCCCTTAAGCAAGCATAAGTTGGTTTTCTAAATTTGAGACCCTGTTCTGTTTTGTAATCCAGTTCCTGTGTAGCCAAGTTTACATCCCGTGTATTAGTGATATCTTATGATGTTTCTTTTTCTGTGTGACTTATTTCAGTTAGAATCATCATACCTGAATCCACTCATTATGCTGCTACGGGCCTGATGACATAGATTTCATTGCTGAGTGATATTGCATTGTACGTAAGTACCACAACTTCTTTATCCATTTTTCACTTTCTGCGATATTGAACTTGTACCGTAAACGAGGTTCTTGTAAACAGAGCCGTCCCAAACTTTGGGGTGGCTGTGTCTTTTTGATTTTAATTTCCCTAAGCTATAGGACCATAAGTGGAAGTGCCCTAGGCTCTGTTGCTTTGTTTTTTAGATGTTTCAGGAAACACCATACACCTCTCCCGAGTGGCTCTTGGCAATTTACATCCCGCCCATCAGCATAACAAGGCTCCCAGTTCTCCATGGCCTGTCCTGCCTTTCTGGATTTTACACTTTTTTCAGATGGCCCTTTTGACCGGGGGGAAGTGAGACTTCATTGTAGTGCAGATTTCCTTTGCAAGCTTGCTTGGTTGGCCAAAAAGGGCGTATGCGTTTTTTCCTGAATATATTCAGGAAAAAACGCATACGCCCTTTTTGGCCAAGTGCATCATTGTGGACGTTCTGCCTCTTTTCCTATGCTTTAAATGCAATTCCAGTCTACCTCCTGAAATCGGTTTCCTGCAATTCTGCCCCGCTTTCAAGTCCTCTTGGCAGCCTTACTTCAGTATATTTTTGGACGATAGCTGTCATTTATAACTCTGCAGGTTTGTGAATTACAGTGCCCCTGAGCTCCTTTCTTCAACTCGCTTTCTTGTGAGCTGGCCGCAACACCGCAGGATTGCTTCAGGCCCTAATCTGGTTCCGGCACGGCACGCTGAGCCTTTGGTTAATTCCTCTTCCTGGTGGGAAATGAGAGTTAAATTTGCCCGTCCAGACACCTCCAGCTAGTCTCTCATTGGTTCTCCCTATTCCTGTTCATCTTCCGCAGAAATTGCAAACTGGGCCAAACAGGAGGTTAAAGGCACTGACTCTCCAAGTCGGGAGAGTGTTAGTAAAGCGTCTGGAATGTTGCACCCGAGTACCAGGGGACGAGAACTGAGACATATTGGAACACGTCTCCCGATCACACGGTTGATCATACTCTGGGTTCCACGTGCATGTTTTAGCTGAAGGAAGAATCCCTTAAACCTGGAGAGTTGAGACCCGTGGAATGGGTACCATGCAATATGACTTCAAAGGGTCTTCATTTGCTCACCGAACCTCTCCAATCCTATCACTGCTGCGTTTATGCCCCTGTACACACGCTTGATTTTCTTTCAGACACATAGCAATCCATAGGTTTTAAGATACTTACTAGTCAGGTACATTCTTAGGCGTTTAATATGGGGTGTTGAGTCCATTTCGTTGAGCAAGGAGTAGTTCTTGTCTATTCCATATTTGGCTTAAGGAACTTTATCTGTGCTCATTTCAATCTCTGGTTTTATGCAGCACCCCAACTCACCTTTCCCCTTAAGCAAGCATAAGTTGGTTTTCTAAATTTGAGACCCTGTTCTGTTTTGTAATCCAGTTCCTGTGTAGCCAAGTTTACATCCCGTGTATTAGTGATATCTTATGATGTTTCTTTTTCTGTGTGACTTATTTCAGTTAGAATCATCATACCTGAATCCACTCATTATGCTGCTACGGGCCTGATGACATAGATTTCATTGCTGAGTGATATTGCATTGTACGTAAGTACCACAACTTCTTTATCCATTTTTCACTTTCTGCGATATTGAACTTGTACCGTAAACGAGGTTCTTGTAAACAGAGCCGTCCCAAACTTTGGGGTGGCTGTGTCTTTTTGATTTTAATTTCCCTAAGCTATAGGACCATAAGTGGAAGTGCCCTAGGCTCTGTTGCTTTGTTTTTTAGATGTTTCAGGAAACACCATACACCTCTCCCGAGTGGCTGTTGGCAATTTACATCCCGCCCATCAGCATAACAAGGCTCCCAGTTCTCCATGGCCTGTCCTGCCTTTCTGGATTTTACACTTTTTTCAGATGGCCCTTTTGACCGGGGGGAAGTGAGACTTCATTGTAGTGCAGATTTCCTTTGCAAGCTTGCTTGGTTGGCCAAAAAGGGCGTATGCGTTTTTTCCTGAATATATTCAGGAAAAAACGCATACGCCCTTTTTGACCAAGTGCATCATTGTGGACGTTCTGCCTCTTTTCCTATGCTTTAAATGCAATTCCAGTCTACCTCCTGAAATCGGTTTCCTGCAATTCTGCCCCGCTTTCAAGTCCTCTTGGCAGCCTTACTTCAGTATATTTTTGGACGATAGCTGTCATTTATAACTCTGCAGGTTTGTGAATTACAGTGCCCCTGAGCTCCTTTCTTCAACTCGCTTTCTTGTGAGCTGGCCGCAACACCGCAGGATTGCTTCAGGCCCTAATCTGGTTCCGGCACGGCACGCTGAGCCTTTGGTTAATTCCTCTTCCTGGTGGGAAATGAGAGTTAAATTTGCCCGTCCAGACACCTCCAGCTAGTCTCTCATTGGTTCTCCCTATTCCTGTTCATCTTCCGCAGAAATTGCAAACTGGGCCAAACAGGAGGTTAAAGGCACTGACTCTCCAAGTCGGGAGAGTGTTAGTAAAGCGTCTGGAATGTTGCACCCGAGTACCAGGGGACGAGAACTGAGACATATTGGAACACGTCTCCCGATCACACGGTTGATCATACTCTGGGTTCCACGTGCATGTTTTAGCTGAAGGAAGAATCCCTTAAACCTGGAGAGTTGAGACCCGTGGAATGGGTACCATGCAATATGACTTCAAAGGGTCTTCATTTGCTCACCGAACCTCTCCAATCCTATCACTGCTGCGTTTATGCCCCTGTACACACGCTTGATTTTCTTTCAGACACATAGCAATCCATAGGTTTTAAGATACTTACTAGTCAGGTACATTCTTAGGCGTTTAATATGGGGTGTTGAGTCCATTTCGTTGAGCAAGGAGTAGTTCTTGTCTATTCCATATTTGGCTTAAGGAACTTTATCTGTGCTCATTTCAATCTCTGGTTTTATGCAGCACCCCAACTCACCTTTCCCCTTAAGCAAGCATAAGTTGGTTTTCTAAATTTGAGACCCTGTTCTGTTTTGTAATCCAGTTCCTGTGTAGCCAAGTTTACATCCCGTGTATTAGTGATATCTTATGATGTTTCTTTTTCTGTGTGACTTATTTCAGTTAGAATCATCATACCTGAATCCACTCATTATGCTGCTACGGGCCTGATGACATAGATTTCATTGCTGAGTGATATTGCATTGTACGTAAGTACCACAACTTCTTTATCCATTTTTCACTTTCTGCGATATTGAACTTGTACCGTAAACGAGGTTCTTGTAAACAGAGCCGTCCCAAACTTTGGGGTGGCTGTGTCTTTTTGATTTTAATTTCCCTAAGCTATAGGACCATAAGTGGAAGTGCCCTAGGCTCTGTTGCTTTGTTTTTTAGATGTTTCAGGAAACACCATACACCTCTCCCGAGTGGCTGTTGGCAATTTACATCCCGCCCATCAGCATAACAAGGCTCCCAGTTCTCCATGGCCTGTCCTGCCTTTCTGGATTTTACACTTTTTTCAGATGGCCCTTTTGACCGGGGGGAAGTGAGACTTCATTGTAGTGCAGATTTCCTTTGCAAGCTTGCTTGGTTGGCCAAAAAGGGCGTATGCGTTTTTTCCTGAATATATTCAGGAAAAAACGCATACGCCCTTTTTGGCCAAGCGCATCATTGTGGACGTTCTGCCTCTTTTCCTATGCTTTAAATGCAATTCCAGTCTACCTCCTGAAATCGGTTTCCTGCAATTCTGCCCCGCTTTCAAGTCCTCTTGGCAGCCTTACTTCAGTATATTTTTGGACGATAGCTGTCATTTATAACTCTGCAGGTTTGTGAATTACAGTGCCCCTGAGCTCCTTTCTTCAACTCGCTTTCTTGTGAGCTGGCCGCAACACCGCAGGATTGCTTCAGGCCCTAATCTGGTTCCGGCACGGCACGCTGAGCCTTTGGTTAATTCCTCTTCCTGGTGGGAAATGAGAGTTAAATTGGCCCGTCCAGACACCTCCAGCTAGTCTCTCATTGGTTCTCCCTATTCCTGTTCATCTTCCGCAGAAATTGCAAACTGGGCCAAACAGGAGGTTAAAGGCACTGACTCTCCAAGTCGGGAGAGTGTTAGTAAAGCGTCTGGAATGTTGCACCCGAGTACCAGGGGACGAGAACTGAGACATATTGGAACACGTCTCCCGATCACACGGTTGATCATACTCTGGGTTCCACATGCATGTTTTAGCTGAAGGAAGAATCCCTTAAACCTGGAGAGTTGAGACCCGTGGAATGGGTACCATGCAATATGACTTCAAAGGGTCTTCATTTGCTCACCGAACCTCTCCAATCCTATCACTGCTGCGTTTATGCCCCTGTACACACGCTTGATTTTCTTTCAGACACATAGCAATCCATAGGTTTTAAGATACTTACTAGTCAGGTACATTCTTAGGCGTTTAATATGGGGTGTTGAGTCCATTTCGTTGAGCAAGGAGTAGTTCTTGTCTATTCCATATTTGGCTTAAGGAACTTTATCTGTGCTCATTTCAATCTCTGGTTTTATGCAGCACCCCAACTCACCTTTCCCCTTAAGCAAGCATAAGTTGGTTTTCTAAATTTGAGACCCTGTTCTGTTTTGTAATCCAGTTCCTGTGTAGCCAAGTTTACATCCCGTGTATTAGTGATATCTTATGATGTTTCTTTTTCTGTGTGACTTATTTCAGTTAGAATCATCATACCTGAATCCACTCATTATGCTGCTACGGGCCTGATGACATAGATTTCATTGCTGAGTGATATTGCATTGTACGTAAGTACCACAACTTCTTTATCCATTTTTCACTTTCTGCGATATTGAACTTGTACCGTAAACGAGGTTCTTGTAAACAGAGCCGTCCCAAACTTTGGGGTGGCTGTGTCTTTTTGATTTTAATTTCCCTAAGCTATAGGACCATAAGTGGAAGTGCCCTAGGCTCTGTTGCTTTGTTTTTTAGATGTTTCAGGAAACACCATACACCTCTCCCGAGTGGCTGTTGGCAATTTACATCCCGCCCATCAGCATAACAAGGCTCCCAGTTCTCCATGGCCTGTCCTGCCTTTCTGGATTTTACACTTTTTTCAGATGGCCCTTTTGACCGGGGGGAAGTGAGACTTCATTGTAGTGCAGATTTCCTTTGCAAGCTTGCTTGGTTGGCCAAAAAGGGCGTATGCGTTTTTTCCTGAATATATTCAGGAAAAAACGCATACGCCCTTTTTGGCCAAGTGCATCATTGTGGACGTTCTGCCTCTTTTCCTATGCTTTAAATGCAATTCCAGTCTACCTCCTGAAATCGGTTTCCTGCAATTCTGCCCCGCTTTCAAGTCCTCTTGGCAGCCTTACTTCAGTATATTTTTGGACGATAGCTGTCATTTATAACTCTGCAGGTTTGTGAATTACAGTGCCCCTGAGCTCCTTTCTTCAACTCGCTTTCTTGTGAGCTGGCCGCAACACCGCAGGATTGCTTCAGGCCCTAATCTGGTTCCGGCACGGCACGCTGAGCCTTTGGTTAATTCCTCTTCCTGGTGGGAAATGAGAGTTAAATTTGCCCGTCCAGACACCTCCAGCTAGTCTCTCATTGGTTCTCCCTATTCCTGTTCATCTTCCGCAGAAATTGCAAACTGGGCCAAACAGGAGGTTAAAGGCACTGACTCTCCAAGTCGGGAGAGTGTTAGTAAAGCGTCTGGAATGTTGCACCCGAGTACCAGGGGACGAGAACTGAGACATATTGGAACACGTCTCCCGATCACACGGTTGATCATACTCTGGGTTCCACGTGCATGTTTTAGCTGAAGGAAGAATCCCTTAAACCTGGAGAGTTGAGACCCGTGGAATGGGTACCATGCAATATGACTTCAAAGGGTCTTCATTTGCTCACCGAACCTCTCCAATCCTATCACTGCTGCGTTTATGCCCCTGTACACACGCTTGATTTTCTTTCAGACACATAGCAATCCATAGGTTTTAAGATACTTACTAGTCAGGTACATTCTTAGGCGTTTAATATGGGGTGTTGAGTCCATTTCGTTGAGCAAGGAGTAGTTCTTGTCTATTCCATATTTGGCTTAAGGAACTTTATCTGTGCTCATTTCAATCTCTGGTTTTATGCAGCACCCCAACTCACCTTTCCCCTTAAGCAAGCATAAGTTGGTTTTCTAAATTTGAGACCCTGTTCTGTTTTGTAATCCAGTTCCTGTGTAGCCAAGTTTACATCCCGTGTATTAGTGATATCTTATGATGTTTCTTTTTCTGTGTGACTTATTTCAGTTAGAATCATCATACCTGAATCCACTCATTATGCTGCTACGGGCCTGATGACATAGATTTCATTGCTGAGTGATATTGCATTGTACGTAAGTACCACAACTTCTTTATCCATTTTTCACTTTCTGCGATATTGAACTTGTACCGTAAACGAGGTTCTTGTAAACAGAGCCGTCCCAAACTTTGGGGTGGCTGTGTCTTTTTGATTTTAATTTCCCTAAGCTATAGGACCATAAGTGGAAGTGCCCTAGGCTCTGTTGCTTTGTTTTTTAGATGTTTCAGGAAACACCATACACCTCTCCCGAGTGGCTGTTGGCAATTTACATCCCGCCCATCAGCATAACAAGGCTCCCAGTTCTCCATGGCCTGTCCTGCCTTTCTGGATTTTACACTTTTTTCAGATGGCCCTTTTGACCGGGGGGAAGTGAGACTTCATTGTAGTGCAGATTTCCTTTGCAAGCTTGCTTGGTTGGCCAAAAAGGGCGTATGCGTTTTTTCCTGAATATATTCAGGAAAAAACGCATACGCCCTTTTTGGCCAAGCGCATCATTGTGGACGTTCTGCCTCTTTTCCTATGCTTTAAATGCAATTCCAGTCTACCTCCTGAAATCGGTTTCCTGCAATTCTGCCCCGCTTTCAAGTCCTCTTGGCAGCCTTACTTCAGTATATTTTTGGACGATAGCTGTCATTTATAACTCTGCAGGTTTGTGAATTACAGTGCCCCTGAGCTCCTTTCTTCAACTCGCTTTCTTGTGAGCTGGCCGCAACACCGCAGGAT
Source organism: Leucopleurus acutus (assembly GCF_964270905.1). Taxonomy (NCBI): domain Eukaryota; kingdom Metazoa; phylum Chordata; class Mammalia; order Artiodactyla; family Delphinidae; genus Leucopleurus; species Leucopleurus acutus. The sequence continues at coordinate 17,135 of NW_028139082.1, read as the reverse complement.
TGCTTCAGGCCCTAATCTGGTTCCGGCACGGCACGCTGAGCCTTTGGTTAATTCCTCTTCCTGGTGGGAAATGAGAGTTAAATTTGCCCGTCCAGACACCTCCAGCTAGTCTCTCATTGGTTCTCCCTATTCCTGTTCATCTTCCGCAGAAATTGCAAACTGGGCCAAACAGGAGGTTAAAGGCACTGACTCTCCAAGTCGGGAGAGTGTTAGTAAAGCGTCTGGAATGTTGCACCCGAGTACCAGGGGACGAGAACTGAGACATATTGGAACACGTCTCCCGATCACACGGTTGATCATACTCTGGGTTCCACATGCATGTTTTAGCTGAAGGAAGAATCCCTTAAACCTGGAGAGTTGAGACCCGTGGAATGGGTACCATGCAATATGACTTCAAAGGGTCTTCATTTGCTCACCGAACCTCTCCAATCCTATCACTGCTGCGTTTATGCCCCTGTACACACGCTTGATTTTCTTTCAGACACATAGCAATCCATAGGTTTTAAGATACTTACTAGTCAGGTACATTCTTAGGCGTTTAATATGGGGTGTTGAGTCCATTTCGTTGAGCAAGGAGTAGTTCTTGTCTATTCCATATTTGGCTTAAGGAACTTTATCTGTGCTCATTTCAATCTCTGGTTTTATGCAGCACCCCAACTCACCTTTCCCCTTAAGCAAGCATAAGTTGGTTTTCTAAATTTGAGACCCTGTTCTGTTTTGTAATCCAGTTCCTGTGTAGCCAAGTTTACATCCCGTGTATTAGTGATATCTTATGATGTTTCTTTTTCTGTGTGACTTATTTCAGTTAGAATCATCATACCTGAATCCACTCATTATGCTGCTACGGGCCTGATGACATAGATTTCATTGCTGAGTGATATTGCATTGTACGTAAGTACCACAACTTCTTTATCCATTTTTCACTTTCTGCGATATTGAACTTGTACCGTAAACGAGGTTCTTGTAAACAGAGCCGTCCCAAACTTTGGGGTGGCTGTGTCTTTTTGATTTTAATTTCCCTAAGCTATAGGACCATAAGTGGAAGTGCCCTAGGCTCTGTTGCTTTGTTTTTTAGATGTTTCAGGAAACACCATACACCTCTCCCGAGTGGCTGTTGGCAATTTACATCCCGCCCATCAGCATAACAAGGCTCCCAGTTCTCCATGGCCTGTCCTGCCTTTCTGGATTTTACACTTTTTTCAGATGGCCCTTTTGACCGGGGGGAAGTGAGACTTCATTGTAGTGCAGATTTCCTTTGCAAGCTTGCTTGGTTGGCCAAAAAGGGCGTATGCGTTTTTTCCTGAATATATTCAGGAAAAAACGCATACGCCCTTTTTGGCCAAGTGCATCATTGTGGACGTTCTGCCTCTTTTCCTATGCTTTAAATGCAATTCCAGTCTACCTCCTGAAATCGGTTTCCTGCAATTCTGCCCCGCTTTCAAGTCCTCTTGGCAGCCTTACTTCAGTATATTTTTGGACGATAGCTGTCATTTATAACTCTGCAGGTTTGTGAATTACAGTGCCCCTGAGCTCCTTTCTTCAACTCGCTTTCTTGTGAGCTGGCCGCAACACCGCAGGATTGCTTCAGGCCCTAATCTGGTTCCGGCACGGCACGCTGAGCCTTTGGTTAATTCCTCTTCCTGGTGGGAAATGAGAGTTAAATTTGCCCGTCCAGACACCTCCAGCTAGTCTCTCATTGGTTCTCCCTATTCCTGTTCATCTTCCGCAGAAATTGCAAACTGGGCCAAACAGGAGGTTAAAGGCACTGACTCTCCAAGTCGGGAGAGTGTTAGTAAAGCGTCTGGAATGTTGCACCCGAGTACCAGGGGACGAGAACTGAGACATATTGGAACACGTCTCCCGATCACACGGTTGATCATACTCTGGGTTCCACGTGCATGTTTTAGCTGAAGGAAGAATCCCTTAAACCTGGAGAGTTGAGACCCGTGGAATGGGTACCATGCAATATGACTTCAAAGGGTCTTCATTTGCTCACCGAACCTCTCCAATCCTATCACTGCTGCGTTTGTGCCCCTGTACACACGCTTGATTTTCTTTCAGACACATAGCAATCCATAGGTTTTAAGATACTTACTAGTCAGGTACATTCTTAGGCGTTTAATATGGGGTGTTGAGTCCATTTCGTTGAGCAAGGAGTAGTTCTTGTCTATTCCATATTTGGCTTAAGGAACTTTATCTGTGCTCATTTCAATCTCTGGTTTTATGCAGCACCCCAACTCACCTTTCCCCTTAAGCAAGCATAAGTTGGTTTTCTAAATTTGAGACCCTGTTCTGTTTTGTAATCCAGTTCCTGTGTAGCCAAGTTTACATCCCGTGTATTAGTGATATCTTATGATGTTTCTTTTTCTGTGTGACTTATTTCAGTTAGAATCATCATACCTGAATCCACTCATTATGCTGCTACGGGCCTGATGACATAGATTTCATTGCTGAGTGATATTGCATTGTACGTAAGTACCACAACTTCTTTATCCATTTTTCACTTTCTGCGATATTGAACTTGTACCGTAAACGAGGTTCTTGTAAACAGAGCCGTCCCAAACTTTGGGGTGGCTGTGTCTTTTTGATTTTAATTTCCCTAAGCTATAGGACCATAAGTGGAAGTGCCCTAGGCTCTGTTGCTTTGTTTTTTAGATGTTTCAGGAAACACCATACACCTCTCCCGAGTGGCTCTTGGCAATTTACATCCCGCCCATCAGCATAACAAGGCTCCCAGTTCTCCATGGCCTGTCCTGCCTTTCTGGATTTTACACTTTTTTCAGATGGCCCTTTTGACCGGGGGGAAGTGAGACTTCATTGTAGTGCAGATTTCCTTTGCAAGCTTGCTTGGTTGGCCAAAAAGGGCGTATGCGTTTTTTCCTGAATATATTCAGGAAAAAACGCATACGCCCTTTTTGGCCAAGTGCATCATTGTGGACGTTCTGCCTCTTTTCCTATGCTTTAAATGCAATTCCAGTCTACCTCCTGAAATCGGTTTCCTGCAATTCTGCCCCGCTTTCAAGTCCTCTTGGCAGCCTTACTTCAGTATATTTTTGGACGATAGCTGTCATTTATAACTCTGCAGGTTTGTGAATTACAGTGCCCCTGAGCTCCTTTCTTCAACTCGCTTTCTTGTGAGCTGGCCGCAACACCGCAGGATTGCTTCAGGCCCTAATCTGGTTCCGGCACGGCACGCTGAGCCTTTGGTTAATTCCTCTTCCTGGTGGGAAATGAGAGTTAAATTTGCCCGTCCAGACACCTCCAGCTAGTCTCTCATTGGTTCTCCCTATTCCTGTTCATCTTCCGCAGAAATTGCAAACTGGGCCAAACAGGAGGTTAAAGGCACTGACTCTCCAAGTCGGGAGAGTGTTAGTAAAGCGTCTGGAATGTTGCACCCGAGTACCAGGGGATGAGAACTGAGACATATTGGAACACGTCTCCCGATCACACGGTTGATCATACTCTGGGTTCCACGTGCATGTTTTAGCTGAAGGAAGAATCCCTTAAACCTGGAGAGTTGAGACCCGTGGAATGGGTACCATGCAATATGACTTCAAAGGGTCTTCATTTGCTCACCGAACCTCTCCAATCCTATCACTGCTGCGTTTATGCCCCTGTACACACGCTTGATTTTCTTTTAGACACATAGCAATCCATAGGTTTTAAGATACTTACTAGTCAGGTACATTCTTAGGCGTTTAATATGGGGTGTTGAGTCCATTTCGTTGAGCAAGGAGTAGTTCTTGTCTATTCCATATTTGGCTTAAGGAACTTTATCTGTGCTCATTTCAATCTCTGGTTTTATGCAGCACCCCAACTCACCTTTCCCCTTAAGCAAGCATAAGTTGGTTTTCTAAATTTGAGACCCTGTTCTGTTTTGTAATCCAGTTCCTGTGTAGCCAAGTTTACATCCCGTGTATTAGTGATATCTTATCATGTTTCTTTTTCTGTGTGACTTATTTCAGTTAGAATCATCATACCTGAATCCACTCATTATGCTGCTACGGGCCTGATGACATAGATTTCATTGCTGAGTGATATTGCATTGTACGTAAGTACCACAACTTCTTTATCCATTTTTCACTTTCTGCGATATTGAACTTGTACCGTAAACGAGGTTCTTGTAAACAGAGCCGTCCCAAACTTTGGGGTGGCTGTGTCTTTTTGATTTTAATTTCCCTAAGCTATAGGACCATAAGTGGAAGTGCCCTAGGCTCTGTTGCTTTGTTTTTTAGATGTTTCAGGAAACACCATACACCTCTCCCGAGTGGCTGTTGGCAATTTACATCCCGCCCATCAGCATAACAAGGCTCCCAGTTCTCCATGGCCTGTCCTGCCTTTCTGGATTTTACACTTTTTTCAGATGGCCCTTTTGACCGGGGGGAAGTGAGACTTCATTGTAGTGCAGATTTCCTTTGCAAGCTTGCTTGGTTGGCCAAAAAGGGCGTATGCGTTTTTTCCTGAATATATTCAGGAAAAAACGCATACGCCCTTTTTGGCCAAGTGCATCATTGTGGACGTTCTGCCTCTTTTCCTATGCTTTAAATGCAATTCCAGTCTACCTCCTGAAATCGGTTTCCTGCAATTCTGCCCCGCTTTCAAGTCCTCTTGGCAGCCTTACTTCAGTATATTTTTGGACGATAGCTGTCATTTATAACTCTGCAGGTTTGTGAATTACAGTGCCCCTGAGCTCCTTTCTTCAACTCGCTTTCTTGTGAGCTGGCCGCAACACCGCAGGATTGCTTCAGGCCCTAATCTGGTTCCGGCACGGCACGCTGAGCCTTTGGTTAATTCCTCTTCCTGGTGGGAAATGAGAGTTAAATTTGCCCGTCCAGACACCTCCAGCTAGTCTCTCATTGGTTCTCCCTATTCCTGTTCATCTTCCGCAGAAATTGCAAACTGGGCCAAACAGGAGGTTAAAGGCACTGACTCTCCAAGTCGGGAGAGTGTTAGTAAAGCGTCTGGAATGTTGCACCCGAGTACCAGGGGACGAGAACTGAGACATATTGGAACACGTCTCCCGATCACACGGTTGATCATACTCTGGGTTCCACGTGCATGTTTTAGCTGAAGGAAGAATCCCTTAAACCTGGAGAGTTGAGACCCGTGGAATGGGTACCATGCAATATGACTTCAAAGGGTCTTCATTTGCTCACCGAACCTCTCCAATCCTATCACTGCTGCGTTTATGCCCCTGTACACACGCTTGATTTTCTTTCAGACACATAGCAATCCATAGGTTTTAAGATACTTACTAGTCAGGTACATTCTTAGGCGTTTAATATGGGGTGTTGAGTCCATTTCGTTGAGCAAGGAGTAGTTCTTGTCTATTCCATATTTGGCTTAAGGAACTTTATCTGTGCTCATTTCAATCTCTGGTTTTATGCAGCACCCCAACTCACCTTTCCCCTTAAGCAAGCATAAGTTGGTTTTCTAAATTTGAGACCCTGTTCTGTTTTGTAATCCAGTTCCTGTGTAGCCAAGTTTACATCCCGTGTATTAGTGATATCTTATGATGTTTCTTTTTCTGTTTGACTAATTTCAAGTAGTATTATCGGACCTAAATCCACTCTTTATCCTTCTACTAGCCTTATTACATTGATTTCATGGTGAAGAGGTATTCCATTGTACATAAGTGCCACATCTTCTTTATCCATTGTTCTCTTTCCTGGGATATTTAAGGTGTACTGAAGTTGAGGTTCTTGTAAACAGAGTAGCCCTAAACTGTGGTGTGCTTGTGTCTTTTGATTTTAATTTCCCTAAGCTATAGGACCATAAGTGGAAGTGCCCTAGGCTCTGTTGCTTTGTTTTTTAGATGTTTCAGGAAACACCATACACCTCTCCGGAGTGGCTCTTGGCAATTTACATCCCGCCCATCAGCATAACAAGGCTCCCAGTTCTCCATGGCCTGTCCTGCCTTTCTGGATTTTACACTTTTTTCAGATGGCCCTTTTGACCGGGGGGAAGTGAGACTTCATTGTAGTGCAGATTTCCTTTGCAAGCTTGCTTGGTTGGCCAAAAAGGGCGTATGCGTTTTTTCCTGAATATATTCAGGAAAAAACGCATACGCCCTTTTTGGCCAAGTGCATCATTGTGGACGTTCTGCCTCTTTTCCTATGCTTTAAATGCAATTCCAGTCTACCTCCTGAAATCGGTTTCCTGCAATTCTGCCCCGCTTTCAAGTCCTCTTGGCAGCCTTACTTCAGTATATTTTTGGACGATAGCTGTCATTTATAACTCTGCAGGTTTGTGAATTACAGTGCCCCTGAGCTCCTTTCTTCAACTCGCTTTCTTGTGAGCTGGCCGCAACACCGCAGGATTGCTTCAGGCCCTAATCTGGTTCCGGCACGGCACGCTGAGCCTTTGGTTAATTCCTCTTCCTGGTGGGAAATGAGAGTTAAATTTGCCCGTCCAGACACCTCCAGCTAGTCTCTCATTGGTTCTCCCTATTCCTGTTCATCTTCCGCAGAAATTGCAAACTGGGCCAAACAGGAGGTTAAAGGCACTGACTCTCCAAGTCGGGAGAGTGTTAGTAAAGCGTCTGGAATGTTGCACCCGAGTACCAGGGGACGAGAACTGAGACATATTGGAACACGTCTCCCGATCACACGGTTGATCATACTCTGGGTTCCACGTGCATGTCTTAGCTGAAGGAAGAATCCCTTAAACCTGGAGAGTTGAGACCCGTGGAATGGGTACCATGCAATATGACTTCAAAGGGTCTTCATTTGCTCACCGAACCTCTCCAATCCTATCACTGCTGCGTTTATGCCCGTGTACACACGCTTGATTTTCTTTCAGACACATAGCAATCCATAGGTTTTAAGATACTTACTAGTCAGGTACATTCTTAGGCGTTTAATATGGGGTGTTGAGTCCATTTCGTTGAGCAAGGAGTAGTTCTTGTCTATTCCATATTTGGCTTAAGGAACTTTATCTGTGCTCATTTCAATCTCTGGTTTTATGCAGCACCCCAACTCACCTTTCCCCTTAAGCAAGCATAAGTTGGTTTTCTAAATTTGAGACCCTGTTCTGTTTTGTAATCCAGTTCCTGTGTAGCCAAGTTTACATCCCGTGTATTAGTGATATCTTATGATGTTTCTTTTTCTGTGTGACTTATTTCAGTTAGAATCATCATACCTGAATCCACTCATTATGCTGCTACGGGCCTGATGACATAGATTTCATTGCTGAGTGATATTGCATTGTACGTAAGTACCACAACTTCTTTATCCATTTTTCACTTTCTGCGATATTGAACTTGTACCGTAAACGAGGTTCTTGTAAACAGAGCCGTCCCAAACTTTGGGGTGGCTGTGTCTTTTTGATTTTAATTTTCCTAAGCTATAGGACCATAAGTGGAAGTGCCCTAGGCTCTGTTGCTTTGTTTTTTAGATGTTTCAGGAAACACCATACACCTCTCCCGAGTGGCTGTTGGCAATTTACATCCCGCCCATCAGCATAACAAGGCTCCCAGTTCTCCATGGCCTGTCCTGCCTTTCTGGATTTTACACTTTTTTCAGATGGCCCTTTTGACCGGGGGGAAGTGAGACTTCATTGTAGTGCAGATTTCCTTTGCAAGCTTGCTTGGTTGGCCAAAAAGGGCGTATGCGTTTTTTCCTGAATATATTCAGGAAAAAACGCATACGCCCTTTTTGGCCAAGTGCATCATTGTGGACGTTCTGCCTCTTTTCCTATGCTTTAAATGCAATTCCAGTCTACCTCCTGAAATCGGTTTCCTGCAATTCTGCCCCGCTTTCAAGTCCTCTTGGCAGCCTTACTTCAGTATATTTTTGGACGATAGCTGTCATTTATAACTCTGCAGGTTTGTGAATTACAGTGCCCCTGAGCTCCTTTCTTCAACTCGCTTTCTTGTGAGCTGGCCGCAACACCGCAGGATTGCTTCAGGCCCTAATCTGGTTCCGGCACGGCACGCTGAGCCTTTGGTTAATTCCTCTTCCTGGTGGGAAATGAGAGTTAAATTTGCCCGTCCAGACACCTCCAGCTAGTCTCTCATTGGTTCTCCCTATTCCTGTTCATCTTCCGCAGAAATTGCAAACTGGGCCAAACAGGAGGTTAAAGGCACTGACTCTCCAAGTCGGGAGAGTGTTAGTAAAGCGTCTGGAATGTTGCACCCGAGTACCAGGGGACGAGAACTGAGACATATTGGAACACGTCTCCCGATCACACGGTTGATCATACTCTGGGTTCCACGTGCATGTTTTAGCTGAAGGAAGAATCCCTTAAACCTGGAGAGTTGAGACCCGTGGAATGGGTACCATGCAATATGACTTCAAAGGGTCTTCATTTGCTCACCGAACCTCTCCAATCCTATCACTGCTGCGTTTATGCCCCTGTACACACGCTTGATTTTCTTTCAGACACATAGCAATCCATAGGTTTTAAGATACTTACTAGTCAGGTACATTCTTAGGCGTTTAATATGGGGTGTTGAGTCCATTTCGTTGAGCAAGGAGTAGTTCTTGTCTATTCCATATTTGGCTTAAGGAACTTTATCTGTGCTCATTTCAATCTCTGGTTTTATGCAGCACCCCAACTCACCTTTCCCCTTAAGCAAGCATAAGTTGGTTTTCTAAATTTGAGACCCTGTTCTGTTTTGTAATCCAGTTCCTGTGTAGCCAAGTTTACATCCCGTGTATTAGTGATATCTTATGATGTTTCTTTTTCTGTGTGACTTATTTCAGTTAGAATCATCATACCTGAATCCACTCATTATGCTGCTACGGGCCTGATGACATAGATTTCATTGCTGAGTGATATTGCATTGTACGTAAGTACCACAACTTCTTTATCCATTTTTCACTTTCTGCGATATTGAACTTGTACCGTAAACGAGGTTCTTGTAAACAGAGCCGTCCCAAACTTTGGGGTGGCTGTGTCTTTTTGATTTTAATTTCCCTAAGCTATAGGACCATAAGTGGAAGTGCCCTAGGCTCTGTTGCTTTGTTTTTTAGATGTTTCAGGAAACACCATACACCTCTCCCGAGTGGCTGTTGGCAATTTACATCCCGCCCATCAGCATAACAAGGCTCCCAGTTCTCCATGGCCTGTCCTGCCTTTCTGGATTTTACACTTTTTTCAGATGGCCCTTTTGACCGGGGGGAAGTGAGACTTCATTGTAGTGCAGATTTCCTTTGCAAGCTTGCTTGGTTGGCCAAAAAGGGCGTATGCGTTTTTTCCTGAATATATTCAGGAAAAAACGCATACGCCCTTTTTGGCCAAGTGCATCATTGTGGACGTTCTGCCTCTTTTCCTATGCTTTAAATGCAATTCCAGTCTACCTCCTGAAATCGGTTTCCTGCAATTCTGCCCCGCTTTCAAGTCCTCTTGGCAGCCTTACTTCAGTATATTTTTGGACGATAGCTGTCATTTATAACTCTGCAGGTTTGTGAATTACAGTGCCCCTGAGCTCCTTTCTTCAACTCGCTTTCTTGTGAGCTGGCCGCAACACCGCAGGATTGCTTCAGGCCCTAATCTGGTTCCGGCACGGCACGCTGAGCCTTTGGTTAATTCCTCTTCCTGGTGGGAAATGAGAGTTAAATTTGCCCGTCCAGACACCTCCAGCTAGTCTCTCATTGGTTCTCCCTATTCCTGTTCATCTTCCGCAGAAATTGCAAACTGGGCCAAACAGGAGGTTAAAGGCACTGACTCTCCAAGTCGGGAGAGTGTTAGTAAAGCGTCTGGAATGTTGCACCCGAGTACCAGGGGACGAGAACTGAGACATATTGGAACACGTCTCCCGATCACACGGTTGATCATACTCTGGGTTCCACGTGCATGTTTTAGCTGAAGGAAGAATCCCTTAAACCTGGAGAGTTGAGACCCGTGGAATGGGTACCATGCAATATGACTTCAAAGGGTCTTCATTTGCTCACCGAACCTCTCCAATCCTATCACTGCTGCGTTTATGCCCCTGTACACACGCTTGATTTTCTTTCAGACACATAGCAATCCATAGGTTTTAAGATACTTACTAGTCAGGTACATTCTTAGGCGTTTAATATGGGGTGTTGAGTCCATTTCGTTGAGCAAGGAGTAGTTCTTGTCTATTCCATATTTGGCTTAAGGAACTTTATCTGTGCTCATTTCAATCTCTGGTTTTATGCAGCACCCCAACTCACCTTTCCCCTTAAGCAAGCATAAGTTGGTTTTCTAAATTTGAGACCCTGTTCTGTTTTGTAATCCAGTTCCTGTGTAGCCAAGTTTACATCCCGTGTATTAGTGATATCTTATGATGTTTCTTTTTCTGTGTGACTTATTTCAGTTAGAATCATCATACCTGAATCCACTCATTATGCTGCTACGGGCCTGATGACATAGATTTCATTGCTGAGTGATATTGCATTGTACGTAAGTACCACAACTTCTTTATCCATTTTTCACTTTCTGCGATATTGAACTTGTACCGTAAACGAGGTTCTTGTAAACAGAGCCGTCCCAAACTTTGGGGTGGCTGTGTCTTTTTGATTTTAATTTCCCTAAGCTATAGGACCATAAGTGGAAGTGCCCTAGGCTCTGTTGCTTTGTTTTTTAGATGTTTCAGGAAACACCATACACCTCTCCCGAGTGGCTGTTGGCAATTTACATCCCGCCCATCAGCATAACAAGGCTCCCAGTTCTCCATGGCCTGTCCTGCCTTTCTGGATTTTACACTTTTTTCAGATGGCCCTTTTGACCGGGGGGAAGTGAGACTTCATTGTAGTGCAGATTTCCTTTGCAAGCTTGCTTGGTTGGCCAAAAAGGGCGTATGCGTTTTTTCCTGAATATATTCAGGAAAAAACGCATACGCCCTTTTTGACCAAGTGCATCATTGTGGACGTTCTGCCTCTTTTCCTATGCTTTAAATGCAATTCCAGTCTACCTCCTGAAATCGGTTTCCTGCAATTCTGCCCCGCTTTCAAGTCCTCTTGGCAGCCTTACTTCAGTATATTTTTGGACGATAGCTGTCATTTATAACTCTGCAGGTTTGTGAATTACAGTGCCCCTGAGCTCCTTTCTTCAACTCGCTTTCTTGTGAGCTGGCCGCAACACCGCAGGATTGCTTCAGGCCCTAATCTGGTTCCGGCACGGCACGCTGAGCCTTTGGTTAATTCCTCTTCCTGGTGGGAAATGAGAGTTAAATTTGCCCGTCCAGACACCTCCAGCTAGTCTCTCATTGGTTCTCCCTATTCCTGTTCATCTTCCGCAGAAATTGCAAACTGGGCCAAACAGGAGGTTAAAGGCACTGACTCTCCAAGTCGGGAGAGTGTTAGTAAAGCGTCTGGAATGTTGCACCCGAGTACCAGGGGACGAGAACTGAGACATATTGGAACACGTCTCCCGATCACACGGTTGATCATACTCTGGGTTCCACGTGCATGTTTTAGCTGAAGGAAGAATCCCTTAAACCTGGAGAGTTGAGACCCGTGGAATGGGTACCATGCAATATGACTTCAAAGGGTCTTCATTTGCTCACCGAACCTCTCCAATCCTATCACTGCTGCGTTTATGCCCCTGTACACACGCTTGATTTTCTTTCAGACACATAGCAATCCATAGGTTTTAAGATACTTACTAGTCAGGTACATTCTTAGGCGTTTAATATGGGGTGTTGAGTCCATTTCGTTGAGCAAGGAGTAGTTCTTGTCTATTCCATATTTGGCTTAAGGAACTTTATCTGTGCTCATTTCAATCTCTGGTTTTATGCAGCACCCCAACTCACCTTTCCCCTTAAGCAAGCATAAGTTGGTTTTCTAAATTTGAGACCCTGTTCTGTTTTGTAATCCAGTTCCTGTGTAGCCAAGTTTACATCCCGTGTATTAGTGATATCTTATGATGTTTCTTTTTCTGTGTGACTTATTTCAGTTAGAATCATCATACCTGAATCCACTCATTATGCTGCTACGGGCCTGATGACATAGATTTCATTGCTGAGTGATATTGCATTGTACGTAAGTACCACAACTTCTTTATCCATTTTTCACTTTCTGCGATATTGAACTTGTACCGTAAACGAGGTTCTTGTAAACAGAGCCGTCCCAAACTTTGGGGTGGCTGTGTCTTTTTGATTTTAATTTCCCTAAGCTATAGGACCATAAGTGGAAGTGCCCTAGGCTCTGTTGCTTTGTTTTTTAGATGTTTCAGGAAACACCATACACCTCTCCCGAGTGGCTGTTGGCAATTTACATCCCGCCCATCAGCATAACAAGGCTCCCAGTTCTCCATGGCCTGTCCTGCCTTTCTGGATTTTACACTTTTTTCAGATGGCCCTTTTGACCGGGGGGAAGTGAGACTTCATTGTAGTGCAGATTTCCTTTGCAAGCTTGCTTGGTTGGCCAAAAAGGGCGTATGCGTTTTTTCCTGAATATATTCAGGAAAAAACGCATACGCCCTTTTTGGCCAAGCGCATCATTGTGGACGTTCTGCCTCTTTTCCTATGCTTTAAATGCAATTCCAGTCTACCTCCTGAAATCGGTTTCCTGCAATTCTGCCCCGCTTTCAAGTCCTCTTGGCAGCCTTACTTCAGTATATTTTTGGACGATAGCTGTCATTTATAACTCTGCAGGTTTGTGAATTACAGTGCCCCTGAGCTCCTTTCTTCAACTCGCTTTCTTGTGAGCTGGCCGCAACACCGCAGGATTGCTTCAGGCCCTAATCTGGTTCCGGCACGGCACGCTGAGCCTTTGGTTAATTCCTCTTCCTGGTGGGAAATGAGAGTTAAATTTGCCCGTCCAGACACCTCCAGCTAGTCTCTCATTGGTTCTCCCTATTCCTGTTCATCTTCCGCAGAAATTGCAAACTGGGCCAAACAGGAGGTTAAAGGCACTGACTCTCCAAGTCGGGAGAGTGTTAGTAAAGCGTCTGGAATGTTGCACCCGAGTACCAGGGGACGAGAACTGAGACATATTGGAACACGTCTCCCGATCACACGGTTGATCATACTCTGGGTTCCACGTGCATGTTTTAGCTGAAGGAAGAATCCCTTAAACCTGGAGAGTTGAGACCCGTGGAATGGGTACCATGCAATATGACTTCAAAGGGTCTTCATTTGCTCACCGAACCTCTCCAATCCTATCACTGCTGCGTTTATGCCCCTGTACACACGCTTGATTTTCTTTCAGACACATAGCAATCCATAGGTTTTAAGATACTTACTAGTCAGGTACATTCTTAGGCGTTTAATATGGGGTGTTGAGTCCATTTCGTTGAGCAAGGAGTAGTTCTTGTCTATTCCATATTTGGCTTAAGGAACTTTATCTGTGCTCATTTCAATCTCTGGTTTTATGCAGCACCCCAACTCACCTTTCCCCTTAAGCAAGCATAAGTTGGTTTTCTAAATTTGAGACCCTGTTCTGTTTTGTAATCCAGTTCCTGTGTAGCCAAGTTTACATCCCGTGTATTAGTGATATCTTATGATGTTTCTTTTTCTGTGTGACTTATTTCAGTTAGAATCATCATACCTGAATCCACTCATTATGCTGCTACGGGCCTGATGACATAGATTTCATTGCTGAGTGATATTGCATTGTACGTAAGTACCACAACTTCTTTATCCATTTTTCACTTTCTGCGATATTGAACTTGTACCGTAAACGAGGTTCTTGTAAACAGAGCCGTCCCAAACTTTGGGGTGGCTGTGTCTTTTTGATTTTAATTTCCCTAAGCTATAGGACCATAAGTGGAAGTGCCCTAGGCTCTGTTGCTTTGTTTTTTAGATGTTTCAGGAAACACCATACACCTCTCCCGAGTGGCTGTTGGCAATTTACATCCCGCCCATCAGCATAACAAGGCTCCCAGTTCTCCATGGCCTGTCCTGCCTTTCTGGATTTTACACTTTTTTCAGATGGCCCTTTTGACCGGGGGGAAGTGAGACTTCATTGTAGTGCAGATTTCCTTTGCAAGCTTGCTTGGTTGGCCAAAAAGGGCGTATGCGTTTTTTCCTGAATATATTCAGGAAAAAACGCATACGCCCTTTTTGGCCAAGTGCATCATTGTGGACGTTCTGCCTCTTTTCCTATGCTTTAAATGCAATTCCAGTCTACCTCCTGAAATCGGTTTCCTGCAATTCTGCCCCGCTTTCAAGTCCTCTTGGCAGCCTTACTTCAGTATATTTTTGGACGATAGCTGTCATTTATAACTCTGCAGGTTTGTGAATTACAGTGCCCCTGAGCTCCTTTCTTCAACTCGCTTTCTTGTGAGCTGGCCGCAACACCGCAGGATTGCTTCAGGCCCTAATCTGGTTCCGGCACGGCACGCTGAGCCTTTGGTTAATTCCTCTTCCTGGTGGGAAATGAGAGTTAAATTTGCCCGTCCAGACACCTCCAGCTAGTCTCTCATTGGTTCTCCCTATTCCTGTTCATCTTCCGCAGAAATTGCAAACTGGGCCAAACAGGAGGTTAAAGGCACTGACTCTCCAAGTCGGGAGAGTGTTAGTAAAGCGTCTGGAATGTTGCACCCGAGTACCAGGGGACGAGAACTGAGACATATTGGAACACGTCTCCCGATCACACGGTTGATCATACTCTGGGTTCCACGTGCATGTTTTAGCTGAAGGAAGAATCCCTTAAACCTGGAGAGTTGAGACCCGTGGAATGGGTACCATGCAATATGACTTCAAAGGGTCTTCATTTGCTCACCGAACCTCTCCAATCCTATCACTGCTGCGTTTATGCCCCTGTACACACGCTTGATTTTCTTTCAGACACATAGCAATCCATAGGTTTTAAGATACTTACTAGTCAGGTACATTCTTAGGCGTTTAATATGGGGTGTTGAGTCCATTTCGTTGAGCAAGGAGTAGTTCTTGTCTATTCCATATTTGGCTTAAGGAACTTTATCTGTGCTCATTTCAATCTCTGGTTTTATGCAGCACCCCAACTCACCTTTCCCCTTAAGCAAGCATAAGTTGGTTTTCTAAATTTGAGACCCTGTTCTGTTTTGTAATCCAGTTCCTGTGTAGCCAAGTTTACATCCCGTGTATTAGTGATATCTTATGATGTTTCTTTTTCTGTGTGACTTATTTCAGTTAGAATCATCATACCTGAATCCACTCATTATGCTGCTACGGGCCTGATGACATAGATTTCATTGCTGAGTGATATTGCATTGTACGTAAGTACCACAACTTCTTTATCCATTTTTCACTTTCTGCGATATTGAACTTGTACCGTAAACGAGGTTCTTGTAAACAGAGCCGTCCCAAACTTTGGGGTGGCTGTGTCTTTTTGATTTTAATTTCCCTAAGCTATAGGACCATAAGTGGAAGTGCCCTAGGCTCTGTTGCTTTGTTTTTTAGATGTTTCAGGAAACACCATACACCTCTCCGGAGTGGCTCTTGGCAATTTACATCCCGCCCATCAGCATAACAAGGCTCCCAGTTCTCCATGGCCTGTCCTGCCTTTCTGGATTTTACACTTTTTTCAGATGGCCCTTTTGACCGGGGGAAGTGAGACTTCATTGTAGTGCAGATTTCCTTTGCAAGCTTGCTTGGTTGGCCAAAAAGGGCGTATGCGTTTTTTCCTGAATATATTCAGGAAAAAACGCATACGCCCTTTTTGGCCAAGTGCATCATTGTGGACGTTCTGCCTCTTTTCCTATGCTTTAAATGCAATTCCAGTCTACCTCCTGAAATCGGTTTCCTGCAATTCTGCCCCGCTTTCAAGTCCTCTTGGCAGCCTTACTTCAGTATATTTTTGGACGATAGCTGTCATTTATAACTCTGCAGGTTTGTGAATTACAGTGCCCCTGAGCTCCTTTCTTCAACTCGCTTTCTTGTGAGCTGGCCGCAACACCGCAGGATTGCTTCAGGCCCTAATCTGGTTCCGGCACGGCACGCTGAGCCTTTGGTTAATTCCTCTTCCTGGTGGGAAATGAGAGTTAAATTTGCCCGTCCAGACACCTCCAGCTAGTCTCTCATTGGTTCTCCCTATTCCTGTTCATCTTCCGCAGAAATTGCAAACTGGGCCAAACAGGAGGTTAAAGGCACTGACTCTCCAAGTCGGGAGAGTGTTAGTAAAGCGTCTGGAATGTTGCACCCGAGTACCAGGGGACGAGAACTGAGACATATTGGAACACGTCTCCCGATCACACGGTTGATCATACTCTGGGTTCCACGTGCATGTTTTAGCTGAAGGAAGAATCCCTTAAACCTGGAGAGTTGAGACCCGTGGAATGGGTACCATGCAATATGACTTCAAAGGGTCTTCATTTGCTCACCGAACCTCTCCAATCCTATCACTGCTGCGTTTATGCCCCTGTACACACGCTTGATTTTCTTTCAGACACATAGCAATCCATAGGTTTTAAGATACTTACTAGTCAGGTACATTCTTAGGCGTTTAATATGGGGTGTTGAGTCCATTTCGTTGAGCAAGGAGTAGTTCTTGTCTATTCCATATTTGGCTTAAGGAACTTTATCTGTGCTCATTTCAATCTCTGGTTTGATGCAGCACCCCAACTCACCTTTCCCCTTAAGCAAGCATAAGTTGGTTTTCTAAATTTGAGACCCTGTTCTGTTTTGTAATCCAGTTCCTGTGTAGCCAAGTTTACATCCCGTGTATTAGTGATATCTTATGATGTTTCTTTTTCTGTGTGACTTATTTCAGTTAGAATCATCATACCTGAATCCACTCATTATGCTGCTACGGGCCTGATGACATAGATTTCATTGCTGAGTGATATTGCATTGTACGTAAGTACCACAACTTCTTTATCCATTTTTCACTTTCTGCGATATTGAACTTGTACCGTAAACGAGGTTCTTGTAAACAGAGCCGTCCCAAACTTTGGGGTGGCTGTGTCTTTTTGATTTTAATTTCCCTAAGCTATAGGACCATAAGTGGAAGTGCCCTAGGCTCTGTTGCTTTGTTTTTTAGATGTTTCAGGAAACACCATACACCTCTCCCGAGTGGCTGTTGGCAATTTACATCCCGCCCATCAGCATAACAAGGCTCCCAGTTCTCCATGGCCTGTCCTGCCTTTCTGGATTTTACACTTTTTTCAGATGGCCCTTTTGACCGGGGGGAAGTGAGACTTCATTGTAGTGCAGATTTCCTTTGCAAGCTTGCTTGGTTGGCCAAAAAGGGCGTATGCGTTTTTTCCTGAATATATTCAGGAAAAAACGCATACGCCCTTTT